>NC_053163.1:35983353-36293353 GCF_016835505.1 Polypterus senegalus
AGAGTTCCATCTTTTCATTTACTAACTGTTGTATTCTCACACCAACCCGTTTTAGACAACTGTGTCTTTCCAGAAGTGTTTAACATTCAATAAATAATTATGCATGAGATTGAGCGTGTGTCTACCCAGCGCAGAGAGGCATGGGTAAGCCGTTGAACCCCGTTCGGGCTGCAAACCGTGGAATTCCCACTAACTGCGACTCATACGCTCCCACTGTTTTCGTCCCTACCTTTTGTACACACCCCCCTCACACACGTTGACTGTGCATAGAGGCATGTTTCTCGCTGAGGTGAATCGCCATATGCAGCATGTAAAACGGTTTGCGAGGGGTATCCCATGGGATCCTTAAAATAATCCTTTACAACTGAGTTTAAAACACAATGAAGTGAGCAGTCTTTAAAAAACGAGTTTTCGGTTACAACGCACGACTGCATGCACCATAGCAAACTGTTTTACACGCTACATATAGCAATTCGCATCCGCAACAAACATGCGTCTTCTTAGATGCTCCTGCACTTTGTACACACCCCCCTCCCACCTCGCTACGCCGCACAGACGATTGTCTGTTGGTTCGTTCCGTGCATTGTTACAATGTTGCTTTTCTTGCTGATTTATTACATTACCGATTTTTCAAATGTTAATTTTCTCCCTGTGCTTAAAAATTATTAAAAAACCGGCCTGATTGTGCAGCGTATGGTACGCCGTGGGTTGGCTAGTATATATATAACATGGCACTGCCTTTTCACAACAGAGTACACTCCCTCAGGTAGCAAGAGCTCAGCAGAATTCCATTATGTGATCATCACTAGCACCTCTACTTAATCAGATGTCACATTTCTCCATCTGTTCTCACAGATTTCTACAGGTGCTGCAGGAGTCCATTACCACTGGCTGCATCACATTCTGGTATGGCACCTGCTCAGCTCAAGAACATAAAGCTCTGCAGAGATTTGAGAAGGCAGCACAGAATATGACCAACACCCAGCTGCCTTCTGTTCAGCTGTAAACAACACTCATTGCATTAGAAAATTGAACAGCATAATTAAAGAGCTCAACCATCCCACACAACTACTTTTCTCTTTTTGTCCTACTAGTAAATGGTACAGGACCTTTGGCTCTCACACCAGTTGATTCAGGGAGGTTTTCTCTTCAGGTAACTGAGCAACCAATTTTAAGAACACACACAAACACACACACACACACATATATATATATACCAGCAATGGCGCACTGCACGATAACATGCAGTGAATAAACTTGGCTTGAGCATTCCTAGTTTTCATAGTCTTTCTCTGTGCGTTCAGCATTCGTTTGCTCAGAGGTTGATGTGCATTCTGCTTCCTGAGCAGCTCCTCTTTTCTCCATCCTAGAGGCCTGCTGCTTCTCTTCTTCCGTTGGCATCTCTTCACATTAAAACTGATTAAGTCCGTGTTTGTGTTGAAATTACTTAGTATGTTTTCCTTAAATTTTTACTTAAACTGGCAATTAAGTCTTCAATCTGCCTCAAGAATGATTTAAGATATGAATAGGTAGGGGAAGTGATGGTGAAGGTGGTAGGGAATGAGAACGACGCCCGTACGTACGCACTGCATGGCCACTGCCGAGAGTTGATTCTACAATAAAATAAAATAAAAATGAAAAAGAGAAATAACCTTGGAGGTCAATCATTACCCAGAAAGCGGATAGTAGACATCACATAGTATATGTGTACCAAATTTCAGGAAAATCGTTCAAACAGTTTGCGAGCTACAGGTGATTTAAAATCCTGGACAGGTAAACAAACAGCCATGTTAGCGTTTTATATATAAAGATCTGGTCAGTTAAGTAACAGAGGGGGTTGTTTATCAGTTTCAGCTGCTTTGGTGTTAATGAAATTAACAACAGGTACACTAGAGGGGCAAAAATGAAATGACCCCAAAACAGGAATGGTTTAACAGGTGGAGGCCACTGACATTTTTCCCTCCTCATCTTTTCTGACAGTTTTTTTTTATTAGTTTTGCATTTGACTATGGTCTGGGTCACTACTGGCGATACCTGAACCCTACAGAGGTTGCACAGGTGGTCCAATTTCTCCAGGATGGTACATAAATATGTGCCATTGCCTGAAGGTTTGCTGTGTCTCCCAGCACAGTCTCAAGGGCATGGAGGAGATTCCAGGAGACAGGAAGTTACTCTAGGAGAGCTGGACAGGGCCGTAGAAGGTCCTCAACCCATCAGCAGGACTGACCGGTATCTACTCCTGTGGGCAAGGAGGAATAGGATGAGCACTACTAGAGCCTTCAAAATGACCTCCAGCAGGCCACTGGTGTGAATGTCTCTGACCAAACAATCAGAAACAGACTTCATGAGTGTGGCCTGAGGGCCCAACGTCCTCTAGTGGGCCTTGTGCTCACTGCCCGGCACCATGGATTTCGATTGGCATTTGCCATAGAATGCCAGAATTGGCAGGTCCACCACTGGTGCCCAGTGCTTTTCACAGATGACAGCAGGTTCACCATGAGCAGACATGGCAGATGTAAAAAGGGTCTGTAGAAACGATGAAGAACATTATGCTGCCTGTAACATCGTTCAGCATGACCAGTTTGGTGGTGGGTCAGTCATGGTCTGGGGAGATATATCCATGGAGGGACGCACAGACCTTTACAGGCTAGACAATGGCACCTTGACTGCCATTAGGTACCGAGATGAAATCCTTGGACCCATTGTCAGACCCTATAGAAGTGCAGTGGGTCCTAGGTTTCTCCTGGTGTACAACAATGCCCGGCCTCATGTGGTGAGAGTATACAGGCAGTTCCAGGAGGATGAAGGAATTGATAACCATTGACTGGCCCGCACTCCCTCACCTGACCTAAATCCAATAGAACACTTCAGGGTGTGACATTATGTTTCGGTCCATCCGACACTGCCAGGTTGCACCTCAGACTCTCCAAGAGCTCAGTGATGCCCTGGTCCAGATCTGAGAGGAGATCCCCCAAGACACCATTCATCGTCTCATTAGGAGCATGGCCCAATATTGTCAGGCATGCATACAAGCACGTGGGGACCTTACAAACTACTGAGTACGATTTGGAGTTGCTGCATGGCAAAATGGACTAGTCTGCCGCATCATTTTTTCACTTTGATTTTCTGGGTGTCTTTGAATTCAGCCCTCTGTAGGTTGATAATTTTCATTTCCATTATAAATTTCCACATTACCCATTCCATATCAGTATAAATATCCAGCAGGATTTTTCCCCATTGAAATCTGATGTGTTTTCAAAGTGTTCCTTTAATTTTTTTGAGCAGTTTATATACAGTATATACTGTATATATTGTAATGTTTGGCACACATGGGCTGGAATCCTGGTCAGGATTGAACAAGGATCCTTACCTGGCCAGGAGTTCAGTGCAGTATGCTAGATGGCAGCCTCACTGGGTTAGGATTCTGACACACACACCTGCAGGGCATGCTGGAACCTGTATTTATATGGGGCTGTCCTTTTGGGTTCTGTTGGGGTGGCCAGGAGAAGCTGTCAGTAATTCACAATTCCTACTTTCAGGGACTTCCATTTGACTACGACTAGCGGGCTATGCCCTAGCACCGGAAGTATTCCCGGGTCATCGTTAAATGGGAAAGGCTTCTTTTAAATTAGACCAGTGCTTCGAGTGTGACAGCAGTGGTCATCTTGATCACTTCCGGGTCATAGGAAACTAGGGCAGTCTTCCACTGACAACACCCAATTGCGGCACTCAAGGACTTTGACAAGGCTGTTCTTTTATACTCAGACTCCCATGTAACCCTAACTGGGACCAGCCTGAACAGATACTTCAGGGGAATGATCTTCCTCTGGCATCCCTGTTTTCCCAGTTCATCCATTATCTTTTTACTCCAACTGGGATAAGGACTGCTACCCATCCAGGCTGGGTTGCAGTTATTTTCTCCTTGTCCTTCCATCATGGCTGACCGGCTGAGTAAAGAATCACTCTCCATCCAAATACGGATGTCAGTCCGTTCACATTGACAACTATAATATATATATTTAAATTGTAGCAGATAGAGGCGTGGTCCACCTCTAACACTCTCAGGTACCACTCTGAACACCAGGTGAAAGTATAATAACTCTTCTTTTTATTATTATACCATGCACAAAGCACCCTCCACTCTACACTCATAAATTACAAATAACAACACTATAGTATTTTCTCTCTCCTCGCCCAGACACTTCGCCCTCCTACCTCCCAGCTCAGCTCAGTGTCTGGACTGAGGCATCGTCCTTTTATAGCCCCTGACCGGGAGGTGTTCCTGTCCCAACAGTCCACAGTTCCTTTTCCCTTCCGAGTCAGGGCAAATAGTCCTTTTTTTCAACCCGGGAGCACGTCGTTCCTTCCTGTCACATGACCGTGACGTACTCCCGGGTCATACGGCACAAAAGAGCCCATACGCCCCCCCACAGTGATTCCTGGTGGCCCCCAAGGTATCCAGCAGGGCTGTGTATAAATACTACAAAGTCCATGAGGCCCTGTTGGACCTCGGGTCACTATCCTGCTGTCAGGAGAGCTCTTCCTGGCGGCCTGGGGGTGAGGACTGGCATGAAAAGCCGGCAGTCCTCCACAAAATATATACTTGCAAATATATAGTACTGTCTATTGCATACAATTGAACAGGTATATGCTGTGGGCTATATGCTTTTTATGTGTGTGTGTCTTTATTGGTATTGTTATTGTCAACTGATCTGAGGAGACAAGCAAGTAAAAATGACATTGTACTGTTTACACTATGTCCTATGTAGACATGGCAATAAACCTGAACTTATCTTAACATTGGACTCTGTAATCCTGGGTAGCTGGTTTCAAAGACAACCTGCGACTCTCTATAATACAGAAGCCAGGCCTAATGCGTTTTCCACATAAATGCAAATCAAAGTATGAGAGAGAATCTACTAAAGTTTTTGTTTATCATGAGATTTTGGTGGCCCAGAAATTCCTGCCATTTCCAACTTTAATTTTAAACAAGGTTAAGCTTTCATGAAGCTTCACCCCATGTGAAGATGGGAAGTACAGACACTGCAGCTGCTTTTTCATAGGTTGCATTATTAGAAGTGTTTAATTGCTTAGAAAAGATGAATGTAGTGAACTGCTCAGCCTCTGTGGATTAACCAGGTAAGGTACAGAATGTGATTGGATTTTTGGTTATAATACACACTTAGAGGCTGCATGTTGAGATACTCCTGTCTAGTATTATGTAGGACTTCCTTTTGCCTCCAGAACAGCCTGAATTATTTAATGCATGGATTCAACAAGGTGTTGTAAACATTGGGTCCATTATGACTTAGGCAGCTTCAGACAGTTTCTACAGATTTTTCAACACATTCATGTTGTGAACCTTCCACTCCATCTCATCCCAGTTAATTGAGACCAACAAAATCATGGAACCAGCTTAAGACCTATTGGGAAAGGGATGGACATGATCCAGAAGTGACCAACAACAACTGCTTAGGTATGCTGTGGCATGCAAATGATGATCAATTTGCTTTTATCTCATTGCGGCCCATTTACTACAACACCAGTAACGTGCGGTGAGGTTCATGGCTGGTGAGGCCCTGACTCCTTCAGAGTGACATTTACAAATATATGAACCCAAAAGAGTAGCTTATTCACTATTCAATTGACAGCCAGCATGCACATTGACTATTGGTTATGTTTCATATCTCATCAGCATTCTTTACACACACATGGGTAAGGTCATATTTGGCTAAGAAGGAACGGAGAGAGCACATTTTCTCCACAAACCTCCATGTGTTTCAAATTTGCCATTGCAATTCCACAATTCATACTCGTTCAATACAAATGAAAGTACAGAGAGGTGTACGAGAAAAATGGATTTCAATTTTGACCTTACTTGAAATATTTAGTTGTTTTTAAAAGCTTTTAATTCTGATGCTTTAATACAGACTATTCAACAAAAGGATAAGAAAAACAAAATAATATTTTATTTAAGGTCAAAATTTCGTTGTTCCTTAGTTTGCAGCAAACCTTTTAGCTCCGTCGTTGGTTTTCCGTTATTTATCACTTCCTGTTTTGACTGAAAGTCTAATTTTGAGAAATTTTTAAGGCAGTCAGTCGGAACAAAAAATAAAATTAAATGGATTGCTGCAGTGCACTTGACTTTCTGATATTGCTAACTTAATTGGCGCTGGGAGCCTCTGCATAGAAGAACAGCAGCAATGAGCACCTGTACTGTCTGCCTCACCTTGTGCCTTCTCACTGCGTTTTTATGTCCGATCAGCAAGACTAAACATGTCACACACATTCATTTAAAGATATTAGAAAGTCAGGGTGTATAATAAATGTGTCTGCAAACCTTATATAGGCAACATACAGAGAGACATCAACCCAGTGTGTGAGGGAGAGCTCAGTCTCAGGTGAGGTGAGGCTCGCACGTCATGTTTCTCCTGCGTATTTGAACAGGAATTGCGCAAATTCAGCAATTTTGACTTTTAAAAAGACCAAAATTATTGGAATCATACAGAAAACAATTTATAGCTCAGACTAGTGCACAAATTTGTTTTATGTTATCATTATTAGTTTTTTTTATTTTTCATGATGCCTCCCCTGACCGCACATCCTTGTATAACGTATTTAGGGTTCAGCCAGGCTTCCCTCTCCTACCTTTAGCTGGTACAGAACACTGCAGCACTAAGAAGTGTGACCATATCGCCCCATTGGCTTCCCACACAGTTTAGGATAAAATTCAAAGTTCTCATGTTTACCTTCTAACTAATAAAGGGATTGGCTCCCACCCACCTTAGTAACCTAATTATTCCTTAAACTCCAGTAGGGTCTGTCAGGTAAGCCGATCTGTTTTTGTTGAGTGCTTGAAAGTCTAGGCTAAAACAGAGAGGAGACCGAGCCTTCTCTGTCCTGGCTCCAAAATGATGGAATGGTTTACCTTTCAATGTTACGATGGCTCCTCATTGCCTGTTTTTAAATCCCCTCTTAAGATACACTTTTATTACCTGGCTTTTAACTCAGATTGAAAGCCTTTTTTTTTGCCCTTCCTATGATTTTTAAATTTTTGTCTGCCATGGTTTATTCATTTGTTTTATTTATTGTTATCTAAATTTATTGTATTATTTGGTATATGGTTTGTACAGCACTTTGGGTTCAACTCCGGTTATTTTAAATGTGCTTTATAAATAGACATGAAATTGAATTAAATTAAATGACAAATTAGAGTTAAGCAGCCTAACATCTGCCAAAAACATTCAACACACCATTTCACTACCACCATCTGCCTTACCTTTTGACACAAGGAAGGAGGGATTCATGCTGTTAATTTTAACTCCTTCAATAGAAATAATGATTTATTAGATCTTGGTACATTTTTGTAAACTTTAATCATTAGTTTTAATAATAATAATAATAATAATAATAATAATAATAATAATAATACATTTTATTAATATAGCACCTTTCCCATGCTCAAGGCACTTACAGAATATAAGAAAGAACGGCAGGGTATACAGTATATAGCATAGTACACAGCAAATAAATAAATAAAGAAGATTAAGACAGTAAATTCAGAGAAAGCCTAACAGACAACAGAATTGATGGTCTAGCACACACACATACAGGTTACATGAACATCTTGACAGAGAGGTAAACAGAGAGAAGGGTAATAAAGTCAAGTAGAGCTAAAAGCCTTCCTGAACAGATGAGTTTTGAGTTTTTTTTAAAAGAATTCATGGAGTCAGCTGACCTGATTAATTTTGGTAGGTCATTCCAGAGTCTGGGCGCTATACAGCTGAGGGCCCTGTCACCCATGGAGTGTAGATTAGTGGGGGGCACAACAAGATTGCCAGAATCAGAGGACCGTAGTGAGCGGGCAGGCACATAGTGATGGAGAAGGTCACTGATGTAGTTTGGCGAGGTTATTTAAGGCTTTGTAGGTTATTAGTAGGATTTTATATTTGATTCTGTAAGACACAGGGAGCCAGTGAAGATGGAGCAGGATGGGTGTGATGTGCTCGCTGCTGCTGGTTCGAGTAAGGACTCTTGCAGCTGAGTTTTGAATAAGCTGGAGCTGTGATATAAGATTAGAAGGGGCACCTGCCAGCAGCGAGTTACAATAATCTATGCGGGATGTAATAAAAGCATGGACAAGGTTCTCAGCATTAGAAAAGGAGAGGAAGGAGTGAACATGAAATATGTTACGGAGGTGAAAGTAAGAAAGTTTCTTAATGTGATTTATGTGGGTGGAGTAAGAAAGGGAGGAATCAAAAATGACACCAAGATTCTTTGCAGTAGAGGCAGGGCTGATGAGATCACCACCAAGATTGACTGGGAAGGAGCTCATTTTATTAAGTTGCATTTCAGTCCCAATTTGCAAAAGTACAGTTTTGTTGCAGTTTAATTTCAAAGAGTTCTGCGCCATCCAGGTTTTAATTTCACTAAGGCAGGTTGTGAGCCGAGAAAGTTCTGATGAAGTTCCACTTTTAACATTGAAATAGAGTTGAGTATCATCTGCATAAAAATGATAGCCCAATCCATAGCTACGAATAATATGGCCAAGGAGAAGCATATAAATACAGAAGAGAAGCGGGCCGAGGACAGAGCCCTGAGGAACTCCTTGTGTGACTGGCGCTGAGCTGGATCACATGTCCCCTGTAAGACTTTTAATGCTTGGTCATCTAATAACTCTCATAATGTACTGATTTACAAGAAATCCATCAACAGGTCAGATGTCATTGTCACTTGTCACTTGCTATTTTTTCCTTAGGAGGCACTTCTCACAACATGCTCCCACTGGTCTCCAGATTCAGGGCTAAAAGTAACTGTTCTGCCAAAGGAGAACTTGGTCTCTTCCAGGGACTTATCAGACTTGTGACTGAGAGGCAGTCTCTTCTTAGCCCAGCTCAAAGATGATGTAGTTCACACACAGTAAAATATAACAAGTAATGCAGAAATTTGATAAATGAAAAAAACATTCATTGCTGGGACCTGTCTGAATATGACTACAGTTCTTCCACCATATTGCATGTTTGTGACACAGCAGGTACCCTTGCTCACTTTAGGAGCACAGTAGACATTGTATTTTCACCCTGTTTCAGTAGGTTTCCTCCAGAAATCCTGACATGTTAATGATTTGGCTGGTGACCCAATGTAAGTGAATTTGTGTGTGTGAATGAGTGGTGTTCCATTCCAGGACAGTACCCAGCTTGGGCCTTTTGCTACAACTCACTGCCATGTCCAATAGAGAAATTTGTTGTGAGTTTGTCTAAGTAATAAGCAAAAAGTTTCAGTTGGAACTTTGAAGTTACAAACAACTTTAACTTGAAGCTACGCATTTTAAGGTCATCTAAAATATATACCGTTAATTTACAATGTCAATGCGACTTGTAAAAATAAGTCATTAGCTAAAAACATAATACAAAAAATGAAACGTGCTGCTGCTTTGCAGTAAGGAGGCTGTGGAAGATTGTGGGTTCGCTTCCCAGTTCCTCCCTGTGTGGACAGCATTTGGAGTACTGAGAAAAGTGCTATATAAATGTAATGAATTATTATTATTATTATTAAAAGTGCATCTAGCATAAGGAGTTGTGATGTACATCTTCTTACACACCAATAAAAACCTAAGCCGTTAAATGAACCAGGCATGCAGTAAACAGCAGCAGTGTGGCTTTAATTAATAAACAGTTTGAACAGAAAGCTGTTAACAACTGGGTTACCAGAGGAGACGGCTTGCAGCTGCTCTTATTTGTATTTATCAAATGGTGCACCGAGAGTTAAACCTTCCCAGTATGTCAGATGAGTTGCTTGTGGAGGGGAAACAGTGCCACCTCCTGATGATAATGGGAATAACTTATTTGTCCAATGTTTGTACTTTATATGTAAGGTGACAAGATGACAATAATGAGAAAAGCTGTCACACTGTTGTGTAAACTAAAGATTCTTCCTGCATTTATTTTAAACTGCATGCCCTTTATTTACAGACATTATTAACTTTTGTGATTCTGTTTATGCTTATTTGGTGCACTGCAAAACATGCGGATGTGAAAAGTGGACAAAAAATGGGAGTTGTTTTGCTTGTATTTAGCAAAAAAGTCTGTCTAAACTAAATTTATTTGAAAAGATTTCTTAAAGTAAGTGAAATAATAATAAACAACCACTGAGCATGTTGTGGACTGTCGTCTTTGAGCAGAAACACTTTTTTCCCAGGAAAAATTATTATGGAGGGTCTACAACAGTGACATTTGTGCACCACCACATTTGAAATAATTATGTGGTTTGTTTACCAAAATCAACACAGTGAGCCTAGAAAAGGCTATTTTCTGAGAACTAGAAGAGTGCAGGAAAATGATGTGCTACTTTAGATGGTACAGAAAGGACACATTTCTTGTAGGTGACTTCAGAAAATGTCGAGATCAGCTGAGGGCATACAGTGATGTGCTATAATTTCATTTAGACTGTAAACATATCAGTGGAGTTTCATTTCTATGTATGATGCTGTGTAATTTAATCTACTGTAGGCTACTATATGAACATGACATTAGTACACTGTTTTTACCCCTGGAAATATCTGTTTAAAAAATCATTTGGAATGTTTGATTAACATCTACTACATAATTTCAAAATTAATCCCCCTTCAGTGTCTGCACTGTGCACGAAGGGGAGGCCACACCTGTGTGCATCACTCTAACAAGGTAAGATTAAGGGGTTTGATCGTCGGTCGCTCATTACACTGCTGTTTGTTTCTTGCCACCTTTGTGGTTTTATTGGCCCGATCATAAGTGAATTTACATCATTTATTTAATGCAATGAACTGTTATCTGGTCATGAGAGAGAGATAAGAGAGCCTCTGAGCCTGAATCAACTGCAGACAGACTTGCTCTGTTTGACTGGTACTAAGTGTATAGAAGCCGCTTTATGGAAATTGTGTTGCAGTTATATGCAGTTACATGTATGAGTGTATTTATTTCTTGATTTTTGTTTTATATGTATTTGTGTTTTGTTATTTTTTGGCTAATTTGTTTCACTTTTTTTCCTGTCATTAGATCGGTCCTATACCAAATCACATTCTTACCTCATATGAACTACTCCAGGGTTTGCTTAGTACCGTGCAGAGACTTTTACCATTACTAAATGGTCTTCGTCCAGTTGTTTAGGTTTACACCATTGGCATGTTTAAATTTACCTAAATGATCCAGAGTACAAGGAAAATTACTCCAGAGTTTGAAACCACTATTGTAAAAGAACTAGCAGGACTAGAGGCAGTCCAGAGAACAGGCTGGTTCCAGGACTGAGAGGTATGATCTATGAAGCGAGATGGAAGAACTTGAACCTGGTTTTAGGAGGGAGATAGCAAGACTGACGTTTTCAGAATTGTGTAGCATATTATGTGTTTATAGGGTCATTACTGTGAGGTGTACAAAATACAATGAATTTTCTTTTTAAATGAGATCTTCAACCAGGCAAGGGGAACACACATGGAATCTGGTTAAGGGTAACTTTTACATAAATGTTAGAAAATGTTTGTTAAAAAGTAAAATTACAGGCACAAAGAATAAGGCCTTCAAAACTCAACTTGGCATTATTTTGGAGAAATTAGGTGAATACAATTTCATCAAGATTATCTATCTATCTATCTATCTATCTATCTATCTATCTATCTATCTATCTATCTATCTATCTATCTATCTATCTATCTATCTATCTATCTATCTATCTATCTATCTATCTATCTATCATATAGTCCCTTTTGCATCTATCTATCTATCTATCTATCTATCTATCTATCTATCTATCTATCTATCTATCTATCTATCTTATCTTGCCCACTATACTAAAAGTCTATCTATCTATCTATCTATCTATCTATCTATCTATCTATCTATCTATCTATCTATCTATCTATCTATCTATCTATCCACTTCCTTCCTGTTTTTGCTGTGCATGCTGGGTGTTTGCTGTGGTGCCAGTGGCTGTGTTGGATTCTGAGTGCGGTGAGTGTTGTTTTCCTAATCTTTATCTATTTTTTCATTCCTTTTTTTCACTATTCTGTCATGCTCTTGAGTTATTATTGAAAGGTTTTGAGCGTTGTTTTTTTTACTGAGTGGCGTTTTTGCCACTGCAGCCAGTATGGCTGCGAATTTAGAGACCTTGAGCCGCCGCCACGGGGTAAAACTTCTGTTAGAGGAGTTTGTCCCGTTGGAGACGGCGGTCTTGGCAGTTGGTCAGGTGGTCGGTTGTGAGAATATTAAATCGGCTTCCAGAATGAACGGTAGTATTATTTTATTCTTAAGTTCAGTAGATCTGGTCTCAATAGTGGTGGAAAGAGGTGTAGTTATTGGCGGATCTTTCGTACAGGTAACTCCGCTGGGCACCCCAGCGCGCAAAGTAATTATTTCAAATGTACCGCCCTTTATAAAGAATGAAACTATTGAAAAAGAGCTGGAGCGCCATGGCAGACTTGTTTCTAAAATTCGTTTTATTCCATTGGGGTGTAAATCCCCAGCGTTAAAACATGTTCTGTCTTTCCGAAGACAAGTTTTCATGGTTTTGAACAAAATGAATGAAAATCTAAATATTGCAATGAAGTTTAAAGTAGATGGATTTGATTATGTAATATTTGTGTCTTCGGATGAAATGAAATGTTTACGGTGCGGGAGTGAACAACATTTAATTAAACATTGTCCCGAGAAAGAAAAAGAAAAAAGAGGCAATGAACCTGAAATTCAGAAAAAGATGGAAGGTGACGTTCAAAGCCGTCCCGTAGCAGCTGGGAACCGAGAGAACGTAGACGAGGGGGAGGCAGTGCCTCAGGGGGATGGGGAAAAAAGTCATCTAGATGAGAATGAAAGTGGTTTAAATACGGAGACTTCTTTAACAGTACAGGGCAGATCATGGGGAGATGTGGAAGAGGAGGATGGAAATATTGATATTGAGAAAGAGGGCGAGTTTAGACGCCCAGGGCGGAAGAGGCATGGGATAGAAGATGGTGGTACAACAAAAAAACGGATGAACACGAGTCGGGGATTGGGCGTAGAGGGCGGAGTTGCAGCTGATCCTCTGTGTAATACTAAGGGGGCTTTTGCAGTTCTCGCAGAGACGGTTGATGACGGTTCTGCCGTGGTGAGCGCAGGGGAGGAGGGTGACAGAGAAATGTCGGACTGTTCAACCATCTCGGACTCCCAGGATTTAAGTGGCAGAGGCGGTTACAGAGCCCAGAGCGTTAAACAGTTTTTACAGGTGACAGAGGGCAGGAGAAGGGTGAATGTGGCGGATTTTTTTTCTCGATGTGAATCTGTTTATATCGTCAGTGGGCAGTTTGAGAAAAGACAAAACCATGGCCACAATATTTAACATCAAGGAGCTCGTGAGATTAAAGAATATCACGAATAGGTTGAGGAAACAGATTAAAAAATGAAAAGTGTAATGGATAACATTTTTAGGAATTTTCCGCCATTGTACCTGTGGTGGTCAATTGGTTTGGTGCTAAGTTGCTGTTTGCATTTAATCAGTATGGCGAACTTGAAATTGGGTAGTTTAAATATTAATGGCGGGAGGAATCCAAGTAAGAGACTGACGCTCTTTGAGTTCCTAACCCAAAAAAATCTGACAGTCGCCTTTATACAGGAAACCCACATAGATGAGACAAACCAGTGGGAGTGGAGCAGGGACTGGAAGGGGGACTGCTTCTTCAGCAATGGGACACATGTCAGTGCAGGGGTGGCGGTCTTGTTTTGCAGTGGCTTTTGAATGGAGGATCATAATGTGCATGAGGTGGTGAAAGGGAGGCTACTGAAAGTAAAAACAAAAGTAAATGGCTGTTGGTTCACTTTTATTAATATATATGCACCAAATAATGGGCATGAGAAACTTGATTTTTATAAAGTATTGGCTGATGTTTTAAGTCAGTGTGACCCTGAGGAAGTGGTGATATTGGGTGGGAATTTTAATTGTACCCTTGACCCTCAGAGGGACAGAAATAACAGCCTGGAGCCACACCCCAATCTGCACGGAAATGGGGAAGGATAGTGGGGGAGACGGGGCTGGTGGATGTGTGGAGGAGTAAACATGGAGACAGCAGCAGGCAGTACACATGGGCAAAATTAACTAGTGAGACCCTTTCAATGGCGAGGCTCGATAGATTTTACACCTTCAAGCACCTATTGGGTCTATTTAAGGAATGCTCCATTGTCCCCACTGGTTTCTCAGACCACAGCCTAGTGGTTTGTACAGTTCTATCGAGCACCTACAGGCCTCGCAGTGCATACTGGCATTTTAATGTACTCCTACTACAAGATCAACGATTTAAAGACATTTTTAATTATTTTTGGAGAGGCTGGCGGGGTTAGAGGAAGGAGTTCACCAGCTTACAGCATTGGTGGGAAATGGGGAAGAACCACATTCGATCCTTGTGTCAGCAATATACCAGAAATGTCACACGGTCGTTACAGTCAGAAATGACACAACTGGAGGCAGAATATCTCAGATTGAACAGCTATTAGGGAATGGCTCCGATGAAACACTTAAAGAGAGTCTCAAAGCAACAAAGAGGGGGCTCTCACATTTGCTAGACACAAAAGCTCAGGGGCTCTAGTGAGGGCTCGCTTCCAGCAGTTAACACAAATGGATGCACCAACACAATATTTCTTTGGCCTGGAAAAGAAGAATTCTCAAAGTAAAATTCTTCACTGTGTGACTAAAGCTAATGGTGAAAAGACACAGGACTTGGGTGAGATAAGAACAGAAGTCCGAGTGTTTTATGAAAAGCTGTTTTCTGCTGAAGGATGTAGTGGTGACGAAAACTTACAGTCCTTTTTAGCGGACTTACCACAGCTTCCGGTAACAGATGCCACCGAGCTGAATAAAGAGCTCACTATGGCAGAAATTTCAGCAGCAGTAAATGAACTTCATAATGGAAAAGTCCCTGGGATAGATGGCATTCCAATTGAATTTTATAAAGATTTTTGGGATGTTATCGGCCAGGATTTGTTAGAAGTATTTAAACACAGTGTTGAATCAGGTGTGCTACCTCAGAGCTACAGAAGGGCCGTGATCACACTCCTACCTAAAAAAGGTGACTTGTGCCATATTAAGAACTGGACGCCTGTGTCTTTACTTTGCGCAGATTATAAAATCCTGTCAAAAGCCTTGGCTAACAGGATACGCACAGTGTTAGTGAAACTGGTGCATCATGACCAGAGCTATTGTATCCCTGAGAGATCCATTTTTAATAACATTTTCTTAGTCAGAGATATTATTGCTGCAGCAAAACTGTTCAATTTTAGAACGGGATTTATTTCAATTGACCAAGAGAAAGCCTTTGATAGAGTCAGACACTTTTTATCTATTGAACACTCTCAAGGCCTTTGGATTTGGGGAACAATTTATAAAGTACATTCGGCTGTTGTATTGTGACATTTCTGGTATAGTTAAGGTCAATGGTGGTTTATGTGCGGCTTTCAGCATCCAAAGAGGAGACCGACAAGGCTGTTCGCTATCAGGGATGCTGTACGCCCTCGCCTTGGAGCCATTCTTAGTCAACCTGAGAAAAGTGCTGACTGGTCTCTCCATTCCTTACTGTACTGGGACTCCTATAAAGGTCACGGCCTACGCAGACGACATTGTTGTTTTTATTGCAAATCAAGAAGACTTTGATAATGTCACGAACTGTCAAAGGAAATATGAACTGATTTCCAATGCTAAAATAAACTGGAGTAAAAGCAGTGCATTGTTAGTTGGAGACTGGGCCGGATATAAGACACCGAGTTTAAAAGGAGAGCTGCAATGGAGCACTGAAGGGATTCTCTACCTGGGAGTACATCTAGGAGACGATCACTATGTGCAGAAGAACTGGGATGGACTCTTGGAAAAAGTGGTAGCTCGGTTGGCCAGATGGAAATGGATACTTTCCCAAATGTCGTACAGAGGTCGGATGTTAGTAATTAACAATCTGTTGACTTCGAGTCTGTGGCATCGGTGTATCTGTCTGAAGCCTCCACCACATGTAATTCAGAAGATTCAAGAGAATGTGGTTAACTTTTTTTGGGATGGTCTTCACTGGTTGAGGAGGAGGTTATTATACTTGCCACTTGATGAAGGTGGGCAAGGCATTATGGACATTGAAAGCAGAATTATTGCCTTCCGCCTTCAGACTGTGCAAAAATTGTTATACTCCACAACGTCCGAGCCCTGGATGAATCTAGCAATGCTCTTTTTTAACCAAGTGGGACAAATGGGATTGGGCAAAAGCTTAATATGGTGTCATCTTGAGAAACCTGAGACCTTACAAGTACCAGACTTTTACAGGAGTCTCTTTAAAGCTTGGCAATTTTTATCAATACAAAGAGACTGTGATGACCTTTCATTGTATTGGATTCTAGAAGAGCCCATTGTGTTTAATCCAAATATCTGCACCACAATTGGACAGTCTGCAAGCTTTATTCATAGTCTCCATAGATATAACATTACACAATTAAAGCATTTAATCAACTGGGAGGATTTTAATTGGAAAAGCCCAGAAACCGTAGCAGCAGAGACAAAAGTGCACTCAGTGCGGCTTGTGGGGAATTTCTTAACGCAAGTTAAAGCATCTCTAGGAAGTGAAGTAAGGACACTCCTGCAGGACACCTTTAAAGACCAGCTGAAGCCACCCGAAGATCCGACTTTCACTACACTTGTGGTGTCTCCAGTAGGAGATTGGGACAATAATGACACCAACAGACTACTTGTGACAAAAGATCTGAGAGACTTGCCCTTAAACACCATCAAAGGAAAACAGCTCTACAGGATCTGCGGAAAAGTAAAGAACCAGGATCAACTGAAAGCACTGAAGGCCGACACACCCTGGATTGTCATTCCTGAATTAACCCTGCCAGCCTGGAGATCACTATATAGACCACCATTGACCAGTAGGGTAGGGGATTTACAGTGGAAGATATTGCATGGTATAGTAGCTGTGAACTCCTTTTTATCAGATATTTGTCCGGGGGTTTCAGATACCTGCCCTTTTTGTGGGTTGAGGGAGACTGCATTTCACTGTTTTATGTTTTGTGAGAGATTGGGGGCTTTTTTTAAAATGATAAAGCAGCTGATTGAGGGTCTGGGGGTCTGTTATAATAGGATGGTGTTTGTGTTTGGGGTAAAGAGCTCAAAAAAAACCAAATACAAATATTAACCTGGTTAACTTTATTTTAGGACAGGCGAAACTGGGAATATGGAAAACCCGGAAAAATAAGGTTAAAGGAGCAGGCAGCACAGACCCCACAGTATTATTTAAAATGACTTGTAAAAGTAGAATAGAAGTAGATCTGAACTTTTATAAATCTACTAGAAATCTTTCACAGTTTAAGGATAAGTGGTGTGTAAATAATGTTTTGTGTAATTATGACAATGATGAAGTTCACTTTGCATTCTAATTCTAATTTTATTATTAATAGTACAGTATATGTATGAGCATAAATCTATAGAGTATTGTAATAAATGAGTGGAATTGTGGGATGGAAGGGATGAATGAAGGGGCAAGGGTTTGGGTGGGTATTTATGAAATGAATAAGGGATGGACTGAGGGTATTTAGCAGTTTAAAATGTGATTTTATTATGTTGTTTTTTTTTCTGTGGTTGGATTTTGTGCTTTTAATGAATTTCATACTGAATTTAATAAAGTTGTTTTTTTAAAAATAAAAATAAAATATCTATCTATCTATCTATCTATCTATCTATCTATCTATCTATCTATCTATCTATCTATCTATCTATCTATCTATCTATTATATAGTGGTTAATCATCATCATCAGGTCCTTCCGTGAGAACCCTAAATACAAAGAGGACTGTTTGACTTATGTTAGGTAGATTGCTCAGAGGGGACTGGGCGGTCTCTTGGTCTGGAATCCCTACAGATTTTATTTTTTTCTCCAGCCTTTGGAGTTTTTTTTTTTTTTTCTGTCCACCCTGGCCATCGGACCTTACTCTTATTCTATGTTAATTAATGTTGACTTATGTTTATTTTTTATTATGTCTTCTATTTTTCTATTCATTTTGTAAAGCACTTTGAGCTACATTTGTTTTGTATGAATATGTGCTATATAAATAAATGTTGATTGATTGATTGATAGTGCCTTTCACATCTATCTATCTATCTATCTATCTATCTATCTATCTATCTATCTATCTATCTATCTATCTATCTATCTATCTATCTATCACAGAACTGCAGATACCAATTTATTTGAGAAATCATGAAAAACAAATTGAACTTGGAGGAAACATTAATTTCATATACAGTATAAGTATTTGGTTATTAGTTGAACTGATAAAAGTTGTTTGTTTTATTGAAATCCTCATTCTTGAAAGATAGTTAAACCATGCACAATAGTAAAGGGTAGACTGAGCTCAGCAATAGCATATAAGTTATAATTTATTATTATAAATTCTTAAACTTGTGTACTTTTCCTAGAAATGTTAATTTTGCAGCAGGCATCTGAATCCCTGGAAATGTGGTGAATTCTCAGAAAAGTAAAATGCTATAATACTCATAAGCTAATTCCTTTCTGATCCACCAGAAAAGAAGTGTGGCAGCAGAATGAACTGAACGACACCTAAGGATGTTTTCTGTCATTTTTGTGACTTGTTCTCAGTTTCTTTGCAGAGTTCATTTAATGCCTTCTTCATGGCTACTTATTTGCCCAGTAGACCATCAACACCTTTGGTTTTTCATTGCTCTGGATAGAAGAAAGTTTTACAACATTTTGAGCCTGCATTGATAATGTACATGAAAATAACTCGCCTAAGGATAATTGCATTGGGATTTATAAGTTAAACCACTCTTTATTTATTTATATATCAAAATTGTACAGCATGTGAGATTTCATCTGTCTGCTAGAATGGACTTCTCAAAAGATGAACCAGTGCTCTCTGGGGTGTCCCCTTGTATATTATTGTTTAAAGAGGAGACAAGGCTTCCAGAGAAAACCTACTGTAACTGGGAGGGGAGGACAAGTCAACACTTCACAAACAGCATCCCAGCCAGGAACTTTAACTTTGTACCACACGCCTCACTCTGCCTATCATGTCATTCTAAATCTAAGTGGACTTCAGTGGTTTAAAAGAAAATTAAATCATGGTATCCTAACTACACACTTTCAATTTACATATTCATTTCCAGAACCTGATCATTCCATTCCTTAGGTTGTTTGAGCACAAAGTAGGAACTATCTGTAAAGAGAACAAGCTTTCAATTGATAAATACACCATCTACTGCATCACCATAGTGCCCACCATATGTCTTTGGGATATGGGAGGAAAACTAATCATTAGAAAAACATAATAAATTCACTAAGACACTGCCCTGGAACTTGGTTTCAAACTTTGTAACTGTGAGGCAGTACTCCACACTACCCTGTTGTGCAACTCCTATTTTTAAAATGCAGTTTAAGTATGGCAAATCAAATTAACATTTAGAGATATCTTAAGATACATTTTATAATATCTGGAAATACATTTTAGATATCTCAAATTGAATTATAGATACCTAAGAATACATCTATTTTAAGATATCTCAAATGATAATGATATCAAAACAGCTTCCTGTCCATTTACAGATATCTCAAATACCTTTTCAGATATCTCAACAGCACTTCCTGCTCATTTCAAGATATCTCAAATGCATTTAATATACAGTATCTTATAATAAACAAGAAGTCCCATTGAAATAATAGGCAGTTTTACAGGAAATGATTTTGAGATATCTTGAAATGCATTTAAGATATCTTAAAATGCATGAAAGGTCAATTTAAGACATCTGAAGATATCTTGAAATGCAAACACAGTTATTTTGAGATATATGAAAATGTATTTGTAATATCTTGAAATACATTTGAGAAATCTCCAAAATGTATTGCAGATATCTTAAAATGTGAAATAAATTATTTTAAGATATCTCAAAGTGAGTTTCAGACATCTTAAAAAGTAAATTACATTTTAATCCATCCATCATCCAACCCGCTATATCCTAACTACAGGGTCACGGGGGTCTGCTAGAGCCAGTCCCAGCCAACACAGGGCACAAGGCAGGAAACAAACCCCGGGCAGGATGCCAGCCCACCACAGGGCACACACACCCACACACTAGGGACAATTTAGAATCGCCAATGCACTTAATGTGCATGTCTTTGGACTGTGGGAGGAAACCGGATTATCCAGAGGAAACCCACACAGACATGAGGAAAACATGTAAACGCCACGCAGGGAGGACCCGGAAAGTGAACCCAGGTCTCCTAACTGCAAGGCAGCAGCGCCACCCACTGCACCACCATGCCACCAAATTACATTTTAAGGTATCTGAAATTCATTTTGAGATATCTCTAAATGTAAGTTATGGCTTGACATAGTTTAATAGTTTAATAGTTTAATTGTAAATTGTTTTCACAGAATAGAAATCTACCTTAAGACTTTACTATTACACAAGATCTATTGGAAAAAAAAATATTTGAACAAATGTAAATTTACAGAAAAGTGCAAAACTTTTAAGTAATCAAACTCTTAAGCAAAAAAGTTGCACAACTTGAAGTTGTGCAGCCGGATTGGTAGGCTTTGTTCAAGCTGGCCCTGGTTTTTGGGGGGATTCCAGAAGGCCTGTAGGATGTGCACAGTGCACCAGCTTTGCAGCTCTCCTCTAATGTCTGTGCAAATATCCTCTATAAATAAGTGACTCACACTCGTCTGTTGTTTTTATTGATGAGGAGTAGAAGATGGCTGGGAATATGCACAGAAACAACAGTGAAATATTTAAAGTAAAGCCAGCATCTCTGCTGAGAAATGAGTTAGCTGAAAATGACTTTGAAATGTTCTTATTTTCAAACATAATTTAACTTGTTCAGCACCTTCTTGTTATTTCACTGTTAACTGTGACATAGGGCCAAGCAGAGCCAGCTCGCCGAAAATGGTTTTCAGGTCAGCGGTCCTCTGGTATTTTTTTCTTCTCTGAATCCTTTTTCCAGCCACTCAGGAGAAAATCAAATGCTGACCTTTCAGTTCTTTCATACAGAACATTTTGACTTGACATCAAGCCAGTCAGTTTGGAAAAGAGATTAGAGAAAGCACAACCCAACTCTTTTGACCAAATGCCTCAGACCTGCTATGGCAGTCAATGCCCAGCTGCAGCACACAATGAGATGGAGAATAAAACAAGAATACGACTTAGACTTTGAAATGTTTGTGTGCTGGGTGTGTTACTATAATAGCACACTGACTACTCATTGCGCAAAATGTATACTGTGGGAGCTGCTTTATGCCACTTAGATAGTGACTGACTTGACCTGAAGATCAATTTAACAAATTTTTAGAAGTACACCTCATTGTGAAAAAGAGTTACGGAGAAGCGATTTAATTTAACTATAGTCCATTTAACAATATATAGTAGAGACATGGAAAAAACTATGTGGTTCAAAAAATTAAGGGGCAATAGGGACACATCAACATTGTTTTGGTGTAGATTACGTCTGTGATAAAATGTCATGGCTCTTCCTAACTGATACACTTTTGTGTTTAATTGGCTTTAATTTCATTTCACTGCTGTCTTTATACACACTCTCCTTAATGGAAACAAGTAGGTTCAAAAAATAAATGACAAATGCTTAATACAGAAAAATAAGGAAAGAAACAGGATTGTAGATAGATAAAGATTAGCGAGCCACAGCAAGGGTCATCTACAGAAGGCTTGGGTGGGACAGATGATTATCAAACAAAAGAAGAGGCCAAGACACAAGTCATAATTACTAATGCCTAAATTGAGAACAGATATTTCCAGAGAAACAAGCTATCTCTAGTTGAAGAGTTTTCAGTTTTGACCAAAGATCAGAGAAACTGTAGACACACAAGTCAAATTAAAAAAGATAGCAGCCATGACGTCAAATGCTGCACAACATGTACACACATATCTCTAGGAAACAACAGCATCTTAGCAACTAAACTAAACTATTTTCTGGCAGAAGATATTGTAGTTCGTGACTGGACACAAAGACAAGATAAGTAAAATTAAGACTGAGTGATTATAATTTCCTTTTAAATCCTGACAGTATGCTATCTTTGCATTAATATTATATATATATATATATATATATATATATATATATATAGTTTTTTTTACTTGTACTGTCTGCACAGCATCTCTGAGTTTTAGAAATTTACATTAAAAGAACAATTGTATTATTTGTATTACTTTATTATTAATGCTAATGCTTTCACTTTTCTTATTGGTGAAGCTAAAAGTCCACAAGCCAATAACATAATAGGCAAGATGGTGTTAAGGGTAAGGTAAGGTGATTTGTGTAAGGTAATATGATTTGTACTTTGGAGGCTGTAGTGTGATCCTGGCACACTGTGCAAATGTTGCTTAGCAAAGATGAGTGAAAACAAAATGGTCATCCCTCTATCTAGTTGTGTAATATAGTCAAAGAGATGCCCTAAGTGAAAGACACATTGAATCGTAAACCTGATGGACACCAAAACTGAATGGGGAACCATTGTGTTTCTAAACATTGGAATAGTAAGTATGGAGGAGAAGTTGGAAATCAGAAGTGACTGAGTAGCTTTGTTGGGTTGTTTTGGTTTACATGTTTAACATTTATGTTGATATATTTTCGATTTTTTTATATTTCTGAAGTTTCCTCAATCTTGACTAATACACTCAATTAATGAGCTGTCTGATCCATCCACTTTATGTGTACTTGACCTGCTTGGGAAAAAGTATCAATTATATAATAATGTACTACTTCTAATAAAATTCATCTTTTATATATAAAAAATATATTTTCTTCTTTTGAAATTAAGATAACTAATAACAGAAGGCTATAATTTTACTAGCATATAATAAAAAGTATTTAAGCATAAAAAAGTGTATTGCATGTCCTTAAAATAGCCAATCTTGTGTTTCCACTGCAGTGGAACAAAAACAATTTCATTAGTGTGCTAAAAATAGATTAAACTAAAATAAGGGAAATCTCAATTTTTTACAGAAGTAAAAAAAAGCGTTAATTTATTACAAGGTATATCAAAATGTATATTAAGTTTAGCCAATACTTTTTTGGTCACAGGAATAATTTTTATTGCATGTCTGTACTGAAAATAACAAGGAGGGCCAAATCTGAGGAGCCACTGGTTGGGTTTGGACCTCCATTGTGTTTTTTGTTCAAAACATGTATTTGAGTACATTTTTGTTTGTTCCACATGGAATAAAATAACCAAAGGAATGTTCAACTCTGATTTTCTACTCCTACTGATTATACATGGTTGTGAAAGGTCTGCAGGTCAGCTTTGGCGTCCCTTAGGTTTACAATTCAACTCCTTTCTCTTAGTGTGTAAATATATATTGGAAGTGCAGGAATGGGTGGACTGACATTCCAATTAAGTTCAAGAAAAACTCCCTAAATGGTACAGATACCATAATGGAAGGAGTTGAAAAATGGAGGAACAACCTGGCCAGGAAGATCCTATTTTTCTATCCCATTCCGGGAGATCAATTGATGAACAGGCACTTTGCCCTCCAGAACAAGAGGTGGCAGTGCTAGTCTGGACACCTGCAGGGTTGCCTGGGATTTGTAGCATGGAAGGGCAACCCTGTCGGTGTCCTTGGATGCTGCCAGGTGGTGCTGTTGGGAGAGGACCTCCTTGCTATGGGCAGCATTCGTTTGACCCAGAACTGATTCAATGTTGTAGCACTGGAAGTGTTCCCATGTCCAAGTTTAAAGAAGGCATCTTGCCCTACTTAAGAAGTTGTTGTCTGGAGGAGAGTGGAGGAAATACTGAATTGGACTGTGCTTATGATTTCTGCTGACTAAGCAAGAAACTATGAAATGTATTTGTACCCTTGTCTATGTTTGTGCACTTGTGTCTGGAGTCAGGGGCTCTAGGCCCCACCTTTGGGTCACAATATATATCACATGAAAAAAGTTTTATTTTCATTGTTGTTATGAGACTAAGACAATATGATTTTTAGTATGAAATCTCTTCACTTACATTAGATGAAAACAGAAGGATGACCATTTTTATCACTGATCTTTTTGCATCAATTGACACGTCTATAATTCTATTTAAGAGTAAAGCTGGAGCTGCAAGGGGAAAACTAATAAATGTAAGTGTATTTTGTCTTGTGTGAGGAAATGAAACATGTTGTTAATAATTTGACTCTCTCATAACATTGCATAGGAATAGAAATTACTGACATATGTGCAGGGCATGGATTATTACGGAAAAATGCTAACTGGTATTTTTTAATAATATTGCATTATCATCACAAGAAGTAAAGCATAGGCTTACAGATTGAGTAGGACATTAGAACGATCTAAACAAGAACAGGCCTTTCAGCCCAACAAAGCTTGCCTGTCCTATCCACGTAATCCTTCCAAAATAATATCAAGTCGAGTTTTAAAGGTCCATAAATTCCTACTGTCTACCATGCTACTTCGCAGCTTATTCCATGTATCTATAGTTCTCTGTGAGAAGAAAAACTTTCTAATGTTTGTGAGAAATTTAATCTCAGCAAGTTACCAACTGTGTCCCTATGTTCTTGAGGAGCTTATTATAAAATAACAGTCTCGTTCTACAGTACTAATTCCCTTCATAATTTTAAACACTTCAGTCATGTCTCACAAAATCTCCTCTTGCTTACACTGAAAAAGCTTAGCTCTTTGAACCTTTCTTCTTAACTCATCCTCTGCAGTCCTGGAACCAGCCTAGTTGCTCTTCTCTGGTCTTTTTCTGGAGCTGCTATGTCTTTTTGGTAGTCTGGAGACCAAAACTGTACACAGACCTCCAGATGAGGCCTCACCAGTGTGTTATAAAGCTTGAGCATTATCTTGTTTGACTTGTACTCTACACAATATGCTGTACGGCTTATGAAAATTGTCCAGAAGTTGATAGTGATGATTCCACTGTGACTCCTAAGGTGTACATTCAATTTTTAGACATCATATTTTGTATTCAAACCTAATATTTTTTACTTCCCATGTGTAATACTTTACATTTACTTACATTAAATTAAATCTGAAACAAATCTGCTTAGTCCTTTATGCTGTCTAAAGTTCTTCTGCAATGATTCAGTGGATTGTAGATTATCTGCCAATCCATATTGCTTGGTATCATCTGAAAATGTATCCAACTTGTCATTTATATTCCTATTCAAATCACTAATATATACAGTATATTAAAAAGAGCAGCGGTTCTAGCACTGATTCCTGAGGGACACCAATTTCTGATAAGCTTCCTTGCACCATCAACTTCTACTTCCTACATCTGAGCCAATTTTACACCCATACACACTGCACCCTAAACTCACACTTCTTTATTTTGATACCCAACCTCTCATGTGGTACCTTAATGTAAAGGCTTTAGGAAAGTCAGGATAAATATTATATACTCCACTTTGATCGTATCCTTATCCTGCTTCCTTAATAGAATTCCAGCATATTAGTAAAACACCACCTCACTCATCTGAGGGTTTATATATTGTCACGCATGCGCGAGTAGGAGATCGCGGACGGATCTTAAAACACATCGAAGGATGTTCGCCGGCGGGGAATGGCGGGTACTAACCTTATTTCTTTGTTTTCCAGACCCAAAGACACTCCGCCATAAAGACCTGCCCGCAGTACGACTACTTCCGCCCTCCCTCCGCCATCTTTGATGACGTCATTTCTCCCATTCTCCATCCCACTCCTTCCCAGCATTCCTGCACTTCCGGCTCCTCCCATATAAAAATGGTCGCGACGCCTAATATGGCGTCGCGCATGAATTGTGAATTGTTTATGTTTGACCAAACTGCTCTTTTTGTTGAATACAGGAGTGTCGACAATATAAGGGGCCGGAAAACCCCAAACCTTTTTGTTGTCTCCTGTTAAATCTTTTACATTGGCGCAGCCGGCAGGATCGTTGTCCGAGAAATATGTCGGAAGGACAGGACCTGAATTCAGTGCTACAGGAGATGAGTGCCCAAATCGTGGCGCTGCAGCAATCACAGGCCGCGACCAACCGGGAGTTGGAATTAACGAGGGCTCAGCTGGCCGAAGCCCGGAGAGCAATAGCAGACCATCCGCGCCATACACCTCCACCCCTGGTACCTATGATGGAGGCCGATGATGTCGAGTCCCACCTCTAAGGTGCTGAAGATGTCCAAGTCATACTTATGAAATCACTATGTGAGCACCTGTGTGCGTACGCACGCTTGTATGTGTAAGGTTTCTCTATAGGAGCATCCAATAGTGAGTGTGAAGGGCCACAGACCTGCCCCCAAAAACGTGCGGAAGATGGAGGGAGTTCCAAGCCCAGAGATCCAGAGGTCACCCCAGAGCGCGGAGACCCCAGGGAGGCCGTCACCAGAGAAGCCCCAACCCCCACTCAAGAGGCGCAGAGGATCACCCCGGGGGTCACAACCAGCAGCCGGCAGAGTCCCGGGAGATATACTCCCCCGAGTCGGCCGGGCCCGGAACCCAGCAGCCCGGGACCCAAGGCGACCCACCCGCCGAGGACCCAACAGAGCCCAGGGAACCAGATCCCACCAGGCAGCCACCGGGAGCGACCAGACAGATGCTTAAGGCAGGGGGAGGGTAGGCAAAGGTGTTGTAGTATTGCCAGATGTCCCAGGAGAGGGGAGGAGTCCAAAACCCCACCTGACATATACAGTCACACACAAACACAGTCATACACTCCCTCCCTCATGCTCTCACATACACATACAACCCAAGACTTACAAGGATGTACGCCAGACACCCATTCACACTCCCCACACACACCCTACCTAACTCTGGTCCCGGTGCTGCCGTATCTGAGGTACATCCATTCCTGGACGCCAGAGTTAGCCCGTTCCGCAGGGGTAATAGTGAGCAGGCACACCCGTCCAACGTAGAGCAAAGCAACTCACCACTCCAGACCACAGGCAGACGGCTAGCTCCCACTCCTAGCCTCCAGCCCCGGGCAGCTAACTGAGAACAGAGGTGTAATAAGACCTCTAGTCTCTCTCCGCCTGCTCTAATGTAGTGTTGGTGTGTGTTGATAAGGTGCATTTTGTGGTTGGGGGGATGCGGGCAGTGCCGGCACCATGTGGCCTACACCAGCTGATGCCAACACACAGCCCCACCTCCCCCAAAACTCTCCGTGACTAGGTGCAGTTTAAAATTGAAGTGGACACCGCACTCGGAGTGAGGCTGAAATTTCCCCCCACCGGATGCCGTTGAGTGTGCCCACTCCCAAGGCCCTAAGTGTGCATTTGTGTGGAATGTTTTTTGTGGAAGTGTTTAATGTGCAAATAAAATTGGGGTGTAGGCTGCCACAGGACTGCGGAAACGGGATCCATACCGCACCCCTGACTTACCCACACCCCAAGGCCCTATGTGCATGTTTGTGTGATGATGTGAAGGAGCAGGAGGAGGGAAATGTCTGAGGATGGGGAGGAACGGCTGAGGGGCCTGAGCCCTCCAGGGAGCCAGCTCCCCTACTGGCCCCAATAGGCACCTCCGTTCCCAAAATCCACCCGGGGCACGGAGGCCCCAGCCTATCTAGCCATGGCCCGAAGCAGCAGCATCACAGAGCCCCACGGAGTCTGAGGCCACCAACCCACAACACCCCAGCAGAATATTTACTCCCATCCCCACATTTACTCAACATTCAGATTAAGTAAGACATAAGACACCCAGGTAAAGCTGGATCCTCCCCCTCCCCCATGGTGGAACTGCCGCACGTTCCGGCCCTCTTCCCGGCAGCGTACATGCCAGGACCCAATCCCCAAGGCACCACCCATATCCCCATCCGGGGACGGCCGCCCCCATACCCTAAGCCACCAGGCCCACACCCAGACCAACCCAGGGGCATTGCAGCCACTAGGCAGCGACCCGCAGCCACCGTCAAGACCCCCCCTAAGGCTCCACACACAACCACCTCGGAATCTTTGAAAGGACGGCCTCCCGGAACGAGTGGCAGCGGTCCGAGTGGGCGTCCATCCTGGCGCCCTACCTGAAGGGACCCGCGCAGCGCGCTTATTACGACCTCCCTGAGGACGAGGCCGCCAAATACGACGTCCTAAAAAAGGAGATACTGGCACGCTACGGCATAACGCCGGGCCAGCAGGCGGCGGAATGGAGAACCTGGCAGTTCAACCCGGAGAAGCCGGCCCGAGCGCAGGCATTCGAGTTCTGGGGTAAGATCGGGAGGTGGCTACGGCCAGAAGGCCCCAAAGCCAGAAAAGTGGTCGAACAGGTGGCCTGTGAAGGCCTGGTTAACGCCCTGCCTAGTTCTCTCGCCCAGCAGGTCCGGTCCCATCCCTATAAGGAAATGTCAGGTCTCCTGGAGGTCCTGGAGCGTCAACTGGCGGTCTACCGAACCGGGGGATCGGAACGGCAAGCGCGTGGGAACCGACAGGGACGGGTGGCCCACCCCGAGCCCTCTCGACACGCTGCGGAAGCACCGCAAAAACTCAAAGAGAAGGCGGCCTCCCCACGCTGTTACAAGTGTGGAGAGACTGGTCACCTACTGCCAACCTGCCCCCTCAACACATCATCGGAGCCGATGGACTGCACCTGGGCTACTAGAGAAAGGTACTGTACTCCGTCTCACCCGCTGGCAAGTCCGAATACGGGAGTGGTGTTGTTAAATGGGCACTCGGTGGTGGCTTTGTTCGACTCCGGCAGTAACATTACCATTGTTGCTCGCCGTTTTGTCTTACCGCGACAGTGGCTTACAAAACATTTACAAGTCACCTGTGTGCACGGGGAGACCAGATCATATCGATCCGCCCAGTGTTACGTTACCTGGAAGGGGCAGGTGTCCAATTTGATGGTCGCAGTGTTGCCTGAACCCCTCTATCCGGTAATCTTGGGGCAAGACTGGTCCAAAATTAGCAACGGTAGGATGAACACCGCTCCCAGAGCCTCCTTGGGTCTAGCAATGAGGGGACGAGGTGCCCTTCCTGCGATCTCCACGCCATGCCCAGGGGCAAGCCAAGATGGCGCAGGCGTGTCGGGAGTTGATTCCCGAGCGACACCCTCTGACCCAGAAGTATCCGCCGGGGAAGGGACAAGCCGGGGAACGCTTCCGCCAAACCCTTCTCAAGATCCACTAAGCAACCTGGATCATCAATTTCGGTCTACGCCTGCGTCATTTAAAAGAGAACAATGGAATGATGATTCCCTACGGTTTGCCCGGAATGCAGTTGTTCTTCCTGGTAGCACACATGCTGATGGTTCCATGCCACGCGAGCCCTTCTTTGTGTTAGAAAATGATCTGTTGTATCGGGTGGCAACTCATGAGGGTGAGGTGCGGAAACTGTTGTTAGTGCCACGTACCTTCCGGCGGGAGGTGTGTGAACTAGCACACGCTCACCTCTTAGGCGCCCATCTTGGGGCCGAAAAAACATTAGAGAGAGTTAAACTCCGCTTTTATTGGCCTGGGATCAATGAGGAGGTCCGGCGTTTCTGTCAGTCCTGTCCGGAATGTCAGATTTGCCAGATTCCGAGGAGGGACCGTGCTCCCCTCGTCCCTATTCCTTTAATAGACGTCCCTTTTGACAGAATAGGGTTCGATTTAGTAGGACCCCTGGAACCCTCAAACCGTGGCTACAAATATATATTAGTCATGGTTGATTATGCGACCCGATACCCAGAGGCGGTTCCCCTGCGCTCCGCTACTACAAGAAACATCGCACGGGAATTGGTTAATTTATTTTCAAGAGTGGGTATCCCCAAAGAAGTCCTCACGGACCAGGGTACGCCATTCACTTCGGATACGTTCAAGGAAGTTGCCAGATTACTCAGGATAAAGCACCTAAAGACGTCTGTCTACCACCCCCAAACAGACGGGTTGGTAGAACGCTTTAATCAGACGCTCAAACAGATGCTCCGTAAGGTAGTCAGCGCCGATGGCAGGAATTGGGACCAGCTCCTTCCGCACGTCCTTTTAGCCTACAGGGAGGTACCCCAAGCTTCCATGGGCTTCTCCCCTTTTGAATTATTGTATGGGCGACAGCCCCGGGGACTTTTGGACATCCTAAAAGAGGGCTGGGAGGCTGAGCCCCTGCCCTCCTCTAATGTGCTCGAGTATGTTGCGCAACTACGTGACAAGCTCGAAAAAATCAAACCAATACTAAAAGACCACGTGACTCGTGCGCAGGCAGCACAGGTCCGGTACTACAACCGTAACTCGGTCCTCCGAGAGTTCCGTCCGGGGGGATCGAGTGATGGTACTCGTTCCCACCTCCCATTCCAAATTGTTAGCTCACTGGCAAGGGCCATACGAGGTTAAGGAGAGAAAAGGGCTGGTCGACTATTTGGTTCTCCAACCTAATCGCCGACCGACCGAGAGGATCTACCACGTCAACTTATTAAAGCCTTGGAAAGACCGGGAAGAGTCTCCCAATGCTAGTAGGTCCCTCTCCCTATTCGCTGGCGGGAACGCCCTTAACCTCGGTAAAGAGCTCACCCCCTTACAACGGCAGGAGATTATCAAGACTGTCCACGCCATCCCTGAAGTGGTGAGCGAGACACCGGGCCGAACCACACTGATTGCGCACGACATAATCACGGAACCCAGGATGATCGTTCGGGAGAGGCCCTACCGACTCCCGGAGGCAAAACGCGCCGAAGTGGAACTGGAGGTGCAACGAATGTTGGATATGGACATAATTGAGGAAAGTAACAGCCCCTGGTCTAGTCCAATTGTCCTTGTTTCCAAGCCTGACGGCTCCTGGAGGTTCTGTAATGACTTTAGACGTCTGAATCAGATCTCCAAGTTCGATGCCTACCCGATGCCCCGCATTGATGACCTTCTTGAGCGGCTAGGTGCCGCCCGATACCTGACTACCCTTGACATGACAAAAGGGTATTGGCAGATTCCTTTAACGGCTTCCGTGAAAGAAAAAACAGCCTTTATTCTCCTAGTGGGCATTGGCAGTACAAGGTCCTCCCATTTGGGCTGCACGGGGCCCCAGCTACCTTTCTACGTCTGGTGGATAGAGTGTTGAAGCCCCACCAGTCCTATAGTGCCGCCTACCTCGATGACGTAGTCATCTATTCCGGCACCTGGGAGGAACATTTATTGCAGCTCTCAGCTGTCCTCGCGACATTGGCTAACGCCGGCCTCCGTATCAATCCCCGCAAATGTTTCTTTGGCTTACAGGAGGCCAAGTATTTAGGATATCTAGTGGGACGAGGACAGGTGAGACCACAATGCTCTAAAGTTAAAGACATCCTGGAATGGCTTTCTTGGGGCTAGCCGGGTATTACCGCCGGTTCGTACCCCGTTTCTCCGAAAGAGCAGCACCCTTGACTAATTTAACAAAGAAAGGTGCTCCCCTCCACGTGGTATGGAACGATGTGGCGGAACATGCATTCAGTGACTTAAAGAAGGCCCTAACGTCGGCACCTGTGTTACGGACTCCGGATTTTGGAGCTCCCTTTATCCTCCAGACCGATGCTTCGGACACAGGCTTGGGTGCCGTGTTAAGCCAAAGTATCGATGGTGTTGAACACCCCGTAATGTACCTGAGCCGGAAACTGCTGGACCGGGAGACCCGGTATGCGGCGGTGGAGAGGGAAGCCCTGGCCATAAAGTGGGCCGTGACTTATCTCCGGTACTACCTGTTGGGTCGCGAGTTCACTCTGGTGACTGACCATGCCGCGTTGCAGTGGATGTCCTTACATAAAGAGTCGAACCCGCGGGTCACCAGGTGGTTTTTGGACTTGCAACCTTATAAGTTCACGGTCACTTAGCGCCGTGGCAGCCTTCAGGCCAACGCCGATGCCCTCTCCCGTATCCACGACCTCTCGGTTCGGTCCACCCGTCCTGACGGTTTCGGGCTGAGGGGGGGGTCTTGTCACGCATGCGCGAGTAGGAGATCGCGGACGGATCTTAAAACACATCGAAGGATGTTCCCGGCGGGGAATGGCGGGGTACTAACCTTATTTCTTTGTTTTCCAGACCCAAAGACACTCCGCCATAAAGACCTGCCCGCAGTACGACTACTTCCGCCCTCCCTCCGCCATCTTTGATGACGTCATTTCTCCCATCATCCATCCCACTCCTTCCCAGCATTCCTGCACTTCCGGCTCCTCCCATATAAAAATGGTCGCGAAGCCTAATATGGCGTCGCGCATGAATTGTGAATTGTTTATGTTTGACCAAACTGCTCTTTTTGTTGAATACAGGAGTGTCGACAATATAAGGGGCCGGAAAACCCCAAACCTTTTTGTTTTCTCCTGTTAAATCTTTTACAATATGTACTCACTAACCTTTTTAAGAGCTTGAGGATAAATGATATCTGGTCCTAGTAATTTATTTGATTTCATCCTATTTAATCTGAGCAGTATTTCTCCCTCTACAATTTCCAGATTACTTGGTACCTATTTAGTGGTCCCTGTTACATGCTGGGAGGTTACCACTTCCTCACATGTGAAGACCTCAGGAAAATGCAAGTTTACAACATCTATTTCACTGTCTGTATTTTAGTTTCTCTTTACTATTCCAGATACACTTCACCTCCTCAACAGTTCTTCACTACTAAATACTGAAAGAAGCTCATTGGGTCATCTTTCATCTTATCTGCTATATTCTTCTCTAATTGCCTTTCAGCTTCCCTAAAATCCTTCTTAATGGTGACCTTCATGCTCTCATATGTGCTACGATTTGTATTAGAGTTATTAGTCTCATACACCTTATACAGCTGTTTTTATATTTGCAGCTTCTTTTCAATTCTTTATTAACCAACTGTGGATTTTGTTTAAGTTTCCTACTAGCTCTATATTTTGGGATATACCTATTCTGTGTTATATAAAAACATTTTTAAACCTGTTCCACTGCTTCTCAAATGTCTCCACACTTAAAACTCTTATCCCAGTTCTTCCCTTTAAGACTTTGCTGCATCTGCTCAAACTGTTCCCTACCAAAGTTAAACTTAACAGTTTTGGTGTTTGCATTTGTGCTTTTCCAAAGTACTGACAATTGCAATGGTCACATGACCTAGTAGTTCAATTACCTCCACATCTTCAATCCTAAACTGATTATTTTAAAATACTAAATCTACACAGGCTTCCTTTTGCATTGGTTTTTTAACATACTGTGTTTAAAAACAGCCACTGATTACATCTATAAACTCCTGCTCTTGTACTCCACTATTTGCCAATTTAGCCCAGTTAATGTACATTTAGACAAAGTCCCCATGACTATAATATCCCCCTGTAAACGTGCCTTTTTAATTTTATTAAAAATATATACATATTGAAATTACTATCTGTATTGGGGGGTCTACAGCATACTCCTGAAATCATCCTCATTCTCACTAAAATGGGATTCATCGTCCAACTGAAGAAAACTTGATTTTAAAGTCTGTTTGACATAACACAGCAGCCCCACCTCCTTTTCTGTTTTGTCCATCCCTCCTAAAAATGTGTATGCATTTATGTTATGCTCATCCCCATCTTTGATATGTAGCCAGATTTCCGTTATCGCTGTAACATGATTTGCATACAGCTGAAACTGACTCATTTTAATTCTGATATGTCTAGCATTAAGGCAAGCTATTTTTAATGTGTTACTTATATTACTTTTGCACTTAAACTTTGGGTTAGAATTTACATTACTGTGCATACTTATTTTTACACTGTTTTTAGTCTCTTTAATTACAATTCTAAACCTGGCCTGTCCATGCTCCCTAAATCCATACCGTACCACCATTCCCTAGTTTGAACAATCCTTAACTAACTTACTAATATGCCTCTGCCTCCTCAACACATTGTTCTAAAATGAGGCCAAATGCCCCATAAACCTATACCTGGTTATCCTATGCCAAGATTTCAGCCAAGCATTAAACCTTCTAATCTCGTCAGTCTTACCTGGACTGGTGCATGGCACAGGTAGAACTTCGGAAAAGACTACCTTGTCAGTTCTGTTCCTCAGCCAGGCGATCATCTCTTTAAATTTGAATTGCAGAACTGATAGGCTAACCTTATGTATGCTATTTGTTCCAACACAGACAATGACAACTGGACCCACTTCCGCTCTGGACAAAAGCCCTAATAACTCTTCCAGGGAGGTCTCCCACATGTGCACCTAGAAGGCAACACTCTCTGTTTCTAGAGTGAAACTGAGCTTCAATCGCTTAACTCTGTTGGGATATAAAAGAAAGTTATAGCCTCTCCATATTAGTTTTTACTTCTGTTGTCTTTGTGTCGAGTCACACACTACAATGTGTTCTGTGGGGCTTTTGTTTAGTTTGGTTATTATGATGCTGTGGGTTCCTAGGGTTATACATGCTAATGTCTTGTTGTATGTGCTGTCCTTCATTTTGGAACAAATCATCCCTCATGGATGGACCAGCTGCTGGGCACACTTATAGGCTCAGACATGTTAGCCATACTGTCAATCTAACAAGTTAATGTTTTTGAAAAGGGACAACCTTAACGAAACATATGCCAACAAGATGAGCACAATGCAAACTCTTTACAGATTGTGACTAGCTGTGAAAATGAACCAATGATCCTTAAGATGTGAGATAAAAGTACATTATCGACTTGCTTATTCCTAAATAAGATATTTGGGTCTGGAGCCACACTGGGTGCAGGGCAGAAACCATCATAATAGTTACAGAGAAAATTTACAAGAATACAAAGAGAATATTCCTACTTGTCACAAACAATGAATTAATTTGTGGAATTGAGTTCAGATTGACAGACCTACATCAGTACCCACATAATAAGTGCTGGACATGGTCACGTACATAGCCACAGTTAGCATATTAGGGCAAAGGAAAACCTACATTTACACAGTGTGACCATGCAAGCTGATTAGACTGGGACCCTAGAGCTCTGAAGTAAACACAAACTTGCTTATTGCATTAGAGGGGTGCACACTCCCAGATTCACTCCTACCATGCTTATATAAAATGCACATCGACATAACAAATGTAGGCAGTCTTCACACAGTGATCAATTGAATTTATAGCATAGTGCATAATACATTGCAGGAGTTCTACAGTACCTACAGTATCATCATGTCAGTTTTAGCTATATCAGAAATCGTCATATTCTATTCTGTCAGTTTCCTAATTGGAAGCTAATTCCTTCTGTTGGCTGAACATGTTATTTTATTAAATGACAGTTGTCTCTGCTCCATGTCTGTGATCTTAGAAATCCTCCAGTAGTGTGGGCTTTAGTTTGAAAGTTTTAAAGACCCTTCACTTTGTTTGCATTTTATTATTTTATTACATGCTTCTTACTTTTTCAATTATTTCTCAGCAGCCAACTATGAATAAGTTGACAAAGGTACTCCATTTGCTGCTCTGTCCGACAACACCACTGGATTTTTTGGTTTGTCTATTGTTTCTGAAACAAAATCAAGAAACTCTGAATAAGGCCCAACAGTGATACAAGCCAAAAGACCATGTGATTGTGAGGAACTGTAAACATTTTAAGATTAATGTTAAGAAAAATTTAGCACTTTTACAGTAGCTGCATTTCTATTCGCATCCCTTCTTCTAAAAAACTTTAGACTGGTCACTTACTACTTTTACTACCTATACAATAAAATAAATACAGTAAGTGGTGTGTCATTTTTTGTGACATCACCTCCTCTTGGTAAGTAATTTAAACTTTATAGAACTACTGTAATCATGGTCCAGAATCAACATTTTTTATTGTGCTCGAAGAACAACAGCTAGACTGCAGAATGAGTACTTGGACATGTTTGACTTAAGGAAGCTAACACAAAAAACAAACAAGGCAAAATTAGTCATCGAGAGGTACTAATCCATGACCGTCTGCAAAATTTACACAAGTATTTGTTTGATTTCTCAGGAAAGCAAAATATACATTTTGGAGATTTTTGGACAGAATACATTAAAAGAAAGCACAAGCTGTCTTATTAAATTGCACACTTAATTAAAATAAAGAATTAACCTCTACGTACCAAACTGGATGGAGCAAAAACCAACAGGTAATGAGACTTCTGACTTAAAATACCAGGACACCACTTCTGACAGAAAAGCATATTAGAGAACTGACTGTCGCCATAATTTATACAGCCATGTCAGTTTGCTGTGTTTGGCAAACGATTTACTCGATTGTGACTTCCAATCATATTTCAGGGATAGACATTCTGTTAATTTTATTAATGTACTGAAACATCATCCAATAGGTACCTACAAATTGCTTTGAAAGAATTGCAAAATATGTGGATGCATAAATGTACTGTATATACAATGACGACTATTTTTACTTGTGGCGGGCCGGGATGCCCCTTCTACATATGTCCCGGGGGAGCAACCATGGGCGTCTCAGTACCTACCCCGGGACACTTGGTGGCAGCCTCCCTGGCTAATGATGGTGCCTCAGTTTCCCGCAGGGCTCCATGGGAGATGGAGTTCTCCACGGCCCTGTTGGGCTCTGGGGTGGCCGCCAGAGGGTGCTGCATGGGTCCCTGAGTCGGTCTGGTCAACTATACAGCCCCGCTCGGAAGTGCAATCAGAAACAGGTGATCAAGCACCTGGAGCACTTCTGGATGGGCTATAAAAAGGGACAGCAATCACCACTCAGGAGGCAGAATTGGGAGGAAGAGGACGAGGTTGCCAGGGAGGAGTGGTGGTGCCAAATGGGAGTGTACTCTACTATAAGTGCTTTTGGGACTGTGTTGTGACTGGAGGGATTATGGGGAAGATGTGCCCAACAGCTGAAGAAAATAAAAGTTTTCTTGTGTTTTACACTTGCCTCAGTGTGAGTCTGTGTCGGGTCGGGCACTATACAGTGTCCTAATTCACACACTGTAACTGAGAACACTAACACGGGTCATGCCAGCATAGAATAACATGCAGCAAACAGCTCAGCCTTATCCAAAAAAATGGATTGTTTAATGATCAATAAGTATAAGCAATAGAAAAAGTATTAAAGTCATAAAACAAACTTGTAATCCCACTGGTTGTGATGAGGAGGATTGTCCCTCAATCCTACCTATTCATACTTAAACAGTCTTTCACTCTGTTAGATGCTAAAATGTCTTCCACCTGTCTATGAGACTTCTCACAGCTTGCTTCTCTATGTCCACCCGTGACGGTTTCTGTCACAGTGTTTTAATGAGTTACATTATTTATTGCTTTCAGTCCACCATCATTGAAAAGTGACTCACATGTGAGATTGCTTGACTTAATTATGGTGGCTGTGGTGCGGTAGTTCACAGGTGTCGACTGAGGTTAAGCAAATATGTATTGGAGTGGGTAGGTGCAGAGAGGGGAATGAACAAAAGAGAAGATTGGCTGATCAAGTGAGAGATAGGTTTTGGGGGTGTGTGCTTTACCAGAGAAAGCAGGATGGACAGCATCAGTTCTATTGAGTATTCACTATGGCACTTTATTGTTAATTGTTGTTTAAAATAAACACTGTTCACTCTCTCGTCACATTTTCATCTTTTGCTACTGGTCCATCTTGCTCATGATCTACAAGATGTCCCAACAGGGGTCACGGTGGGCATCACACCACTCAGAGCTGACTTTCAGTATTAGATGTGGGTCTATAAAATCTCAGAACCATATTTTGTTGATGTCCCTAAAATCTTTGCTCATTAGCTCATAGTATTTGACTATAAAGTACACTGCGTTATTTAAATACACCATGAATGTACAGCTTCATTCTGAAATGTACCATGTTAGAGAAGTATGGATTATTAATTGATTACTGACACAAAGGTCTGCTATCAGGCATTGTCTGAGATTTAAGAAAGAGGCCACTCCAAGAAGCTTGCACTCTCTTTTGGCCAAAGGGCTTTCACTTCTCTCAAGTGCCACCTGCTTGTCCAGAAGAGTTCTTCTAGCCTTGCTCTAAGCCCCACTTTCATTCTGACACCCCTGGGAACATCTACATCTAAGGGATCATCTCGAATGACACAACTCTTGACAATGCCCTCCTAGGCACACTGGCATGTACAGTAGTGTGCTCTTTTCCTGCTTCTGTCCTGTTACATCTTTTGCTCTAGAGAACATCACAAAACACCCAAAATAAAACGACATGAAAGAGCATAGGGTGGGTACAGCTGTTAAAAATCCTATTTTAGTGCTGTATTTGTTGCACAAAATTGGCCACCTTTGAGAGGTCCAGTTATACTTTTGAACAAATCACTTTTGGTAACATTATTTTCACTTGCATGAAGATGATACCCAGCTGTACCTTTCTTTTAGATGAAATGACGTAGATGGTTGATTTTTACCTTTTCTCAAATCCAGAAAAAGCAAAAGAGAGGAAATGGTGCACACCACAGTGAAATTCTGCCAGGTTTTAACTCGGTCTAAACATTAGTTTTACCAAATCAGCATGCAACTAAGGTGTTATCTCTGACACCTTTAAAGCAAACATTTTAAAACATTTAAAACTTGTTTTACCACCATAACAATACTGGAAAATGAAGACGGTTTCTGGATATAGAGGACACTGAAAAAGAATTTCAAACATTTACTTCTCATAGGATTGACTACTGCATTGAGTAATTCACTGGCTGTTCAAACTATTCTGTCTGCAGCTTACAGTTCATTCAGAATGATGCTGTAAGAATTGTTAAGACCTAGAAAGTATGAAAGTGTGGCTCTTGTATTGTTACACTAGCTTCCAGTTAAGCTTCGGGTTGATTTCAAAATCCTTTTTTTCCATAACATTTTAAATGACCAAAGCCCTGCTTACCTTTCTGAACCTATCACTACTTATAGTCCAGAACATGTACTAAGACCTCAAGATGCTAACACAGTAACAGCTTTGGAGCTAAAAGCTTTGGGATTTTTTGTTACAGGACCCCAAAGCTTTGGAATAGTCTGCTTCCATATGTAAGAGATGCTCCTTTGGTCTCAGCTTTTAAATCCAGGCTGGAGGACTCACTTCTTTAATTTTTATCATGCCCCGATTAGCTGTTCTCTGCATCTCCATTTATTAGTCATTTGATGTATACTTTGATGATCCCCAAGGAGAAGCTGACTTTTTAAATGACTTTTGGGGGTCAGAGCACAGGGTCAGCAACTAGAGCAATTTTCAGGTTAAGGGCCCAACGGAGTAGGATCTCTTCTGGCAATAACAGTATTGGAATTTGCATACAAATATAAGAAATTCAATAATTTGGAACGGTTATTATCTATTATGTGTCCTGCTGTTACGGTTTCTGATACTGCTGCACTTCCAATACATCTGCGATACTAGGAGCCTTGTCATCAAAAGATGGACAAATTCTGTTACCAGATGAGATGGTCCAGCACAGGCTTAATAATACATTAATAATAATAATATTAATAATACTAATAATAATACATTTTATTTATATAGCACCTTTCCAATTCTCAAGGTGCTTAAAACAAAATGATACTAATAGTTTCTGCAAAGAACAATAAACAACTAAACAACGGTTATACAGGTTAGGAGCATGCGCTGATATAGAATGTTGCTTCCCCCACCACATGACAAACCACTTCCGGAATCTCAGATTAGGACCTGAGTGCAGCCTTGCAATGGGTGACAACACCACATTACATCAGATGGAATGGAACAGTGTGAAGTTTTTTTATTGTGGCTGGAGTGCCAATCCTATTTGCAGGGCTGGATGCAGAATAACGTCATACCCACGATGGAGCACTTGCAGGTTAAGGGCCTTGCTCCAGGGCCCGACAGAGTGGAATCACTTCTGCCATTTATGGGATTCGAACTGACAACCTTCCAATTGCCAGTGCAGATCCCTAGTCTCAGAGCCAGAGGATATACAGAATATACAAAAACATTAAATAGAATAAAAGAAGGAATAAACAAGAATATGATACCAGATGCAATATAAACGAAATGCCTGAGCATTCATATAATTTGTGATATAACACACAAACTGAAAGAAGGGGCAGAATGTCAGGTTAAGTTAAAAACCTTCCTGAACAAATGAGTTTTACGTTGTTTTTTTAAAAAGAATGAATGGAGTCAGCTGACTTCATTCATTTCAGGCAGTCAGCTGAAGTCAGCTAAAGGCCCTGTCAGCCATAGAGTGCAGGTTAGTGTGGGGCACAGCAAGATTGCCAGAATCAGAGGACCTTCGTGAGTGAACAGGAGTATAGTGATGGAGAAGGTCGCCGATGTAGTCGGGTGCAATGCCATTTAAAGCTGTGTAAGTTATTAATAGAATTTTATATTAATCCTGTAAGACACAGGGAGACAGTGAAAGCGAAGCAGGATCGGTGTTATTTGCTCGCTGTTGCTAGTTCATTCAAGGACTACTTGCAGCAGAGTTTTGAATTAAATGCAGATGTGATATAAGATTTGAAGAGGCATCTGCCAATAAGGAGCTACAATAATCGATGCAGGATGTGACTGAAGCATGGACAAGTTTCCCAGCATTAAAAATAGAGAGGAAAGAGCGAACACGGATATGATGGAAGTAAGAAAGTTTCTTAATGTGGTGTATGTGGGTTAAGTAAGAAAGGGAGGAATCAAAAAATGAAATGAAGATTACTTGCATTAGAAGGTCTTTCGAGATCACCATGAAGAGTGACTGAACAGGAGCTCACTTTTTTAAGTTGCACTTTAGTGCCAATTTTCTGGAGTTCTTTTTTGTTGCAGTTTAATTTTAAAAAGTTCTGCTCCATCCAGGATTCATTTCACTGAGGCAATTTGTGAGCTGAGAAAGCCCTGATTAAGTTTCACTTTTAACACTGAAATAGAGTTGAGTATCATCTGCATAAAAATGATAACCCAGTCCAAAGCTACAAATGATAAGACCAAGGGGAAGCTTATAGATACAGAAGCGCAGAGGGCCAAGGACAGAGCCCTGAGGAACTCCTTGTTTGACTGGCACTGAGCTGGACCTGCTGTTGCCAAGACTATCTCTTGCCTACTTTACTGTTGAAAGCTGAGTGGGGTTAGGGGGGTCAATTGGTGTAGGTCTTCAGGACTATAATTGTAACTTTGTCTGTTATAACTGACTGTGGAACCCCCCAGTGGTGTATCTTTTCTAATGATGTGCTTACAGGAGATTCTCTTTTCCACTCCTCTGTCACCAACTGGTTATAATTCAATGATAATGTTAATGTACTGACGTGGTTGGGTTCCATTTATGTTAATCAGTTTGGATCTGTTTTTACTTCCCGAGTGTTTCACGAAGTCTGTGTCTTTTTGTCTATTCATTACGTAATTAGTATTTTGTACAGTCTGTAGTTGCAGTTTACCTCAGTGCCTGCACTCATTGACAAACATTTAACCAAAAATAAGCTGATATAAATTGAAATGGTAAGGAAAGAATCTAGACGTTTCAATGAAAGGTCTACATTTGACATGTAATACTTGCTGATCCTGGTGCTGGGAAGTGGCAACATGATGCATTTTGGCTTAACCTGCAAGTAAACATTTCACTGTGCTCTAACCACTCTAATTCTTGCTTACACACTGTATAGCATCTATACATATTATATTTACGGCATACACAGGTCTATCTGTAAAACACATTTGTTTCTACACAGACATGTACTGTACATATATTGTACATATGTAGAAATCTATATTATACAGTATGCAGTTTAGGTGTTATATGCAAATATCACAAGTTTACTCCAAGTGTGTTGTTACTGTAAATCAGTGTTAACGGTTCTAGAACAGATTCTTGAGGGACTCCATTGATGACCTAACAGCAGGTAGGTTATTCATTTCTTATCTACTATATACTTTGCGGCTGTTGTTCCTTTGCAAGTTTCCCATCTGAATTTGTATTTTATAACCACTGGGATTAATCTGTGCTGAAGTGAATATATAGCTTTTTGAAAGTCTAGGTAAAAAATGGCTTTTTTTTACTACTTCACATTAAATTAACTTGAAACCTTGAAGAGGCAGTTTTAATCTGCACTACTGCCTCACTGGGAAAAAATCAGTAAAGCCATCTGTTCTGAGAGTTTATAATAAAGATAGCGTAGTAAAACATAACATATCATAACATTTCCAAACCTGCTCAGTCCAATTCAGGGGCTTCGGGGGCCCGGGCCAGTGCTGGCAGCACTGGTCACAAGGCAGGACACAGCCCTGGACAATGTACCAGGCCATCACAGTGGGCTTTATAATAAAGATGCATTTCTTTAAACACTTTATGGTAAACTACCTACAGCATAAAGCCCACTGGTAAGAATTTTACAAATGCTTTTCAAGCCTGAAAGGTTTTAGTAAGCTTTGTTTAAAAGGATGGTTGCAGGACAGACAGAGGTTTGTTTTACAATACAATGAGATGTTTATTTTTCATTAATTTTGCAAACATCTAAAAAGCATTATTGATTAAATTTCATTACAATTTATACAAGTACCCTAAATGAAAAGTCAAATAAAAAAGTCCCTACAGCCCAGGTAACAAAAATAACAACAAACAAAATTATGTACAGTTGAAAATTCATGAGAGAAGTAACAGACTGGACAGGCTAAAAGGCAAATCACAAGTATGCATGTTTTTTCCATTAAAAAATGAATTTTTGGTACAACAGACTATAAGCAATTTAGAATTAATGTTGGCATCTGTATTAACCAACTGATACTTTTTGGCAAATTGCATTCATTGCTGTGTATTCGCTGTTCCACCCTAACCGTAAGCTCTATTTTGGTAATCCAAAATGGTTCATGTTTTATAAAAATATAACATTAATTGGGCACATTGATTACATTTTTTAGTGAATTTACTCATATATTTTTTTAATGAAATATGTAACTTTCATATATTAATTTCTTGCTTGTTAGATCTTTTATGTTTTCCTTTGGAAATACTTCATTATTTAAGGATCACTTTTTTTTGTGGGCATCGTCGCCCCTCTGGGTACAGTTTCCTGTTCACATCATAACAACAGAGGCCAAATGTTGTGAACAGAACAGTAGGGCAGACACAAACAGAGGTACATCTCTCATATTTAGGCTCCACAAACACTGGCCCTAGGTGGGTCTCGGCATATAATTGGAAACATAGGGGAAAATACAGTACAATGAAGGAATGTCAAGAATCAGCCTATCTGTTGTTTCTTACATACATATAAACATAAACTGTTCTATATTAGGCAAAAAGCTATACCAGTAAAAGCAAAATTACAAGAAATAACAATATCCAGAACTAAACACAAATATAACGCAGCAGTGTAATTTTGGGTAATTTATGGGCGTTAAAGACATACTCAATTATAGACTTCGAAAACTATTTACACACAAAAAACAATAACAAAAGTAAATTTTATTACATACGAACTTACACAAAACATCAGTTTAAAGTGATGGTGATAAGTCTAAATCGATCATATCTAAAGAGCTTATTTTTAACTAGTTTGGTTATTAATTCAGGATCTTCCATAAAAGAATACTTTTGCAAAGATCTTATAGCAAAAAGTCCACAATTCCTAAGCTATTAAACAATGTAGTTTACAAATATTTAAAATACTAATTGAACTCGGTCAGTAGCCCTAATTCAGCATGAATGATGGATCTTGCAAAATGTTTGTTGTCCTGCCTGATTAAAGGCAGTTGACTTACTGCATACAATAAGTGGTCATGGATATGCGTTACTGCATCATATAGTTGAAAAAGCCTTGCATAGCTTACATTAATTTATTGGTAAGAGCAAAAGATGGCAGATATATTGTCACAAGAAACATATAAAGGGGAATATGTTCCTGTTTTAGTAATAATGGGTTAGTTAAAAGTACATTTATAAACTCAGATAATGGTTGAAATAGTATGAAAGAAATTCTATCACGCTTAGAGTGGAGAGATCAAAACGTCAAAAAAGTCTCCTTCTAAAAATCCTAAAACCTCAGGGAATACCTATAAGTAGAATTTATGCCATTGTTTCATTATTGTGTTAAATTTCAGAATGAAGCAGTGGAAGTAAGCTGTAAATAACATGGTCTACTGTAATAAAATAAATTAGTAGGTTAGGCTACTTGTGTCATTTTATTTTGTTTCAACAAACGTTTCCTGTGCGTTTATATTAACATTTCATTCCCCTTCTGACATTACTTCTTTATCCATCTTTATTTTAAGTCTGACAAACCTATTTGTATGGTGCTAAGTTAAGTTGTTAACCTTTGTCAATTAGCTTCAGGTTATTGACACTATTAGTGTATTGTAATTTTTGTAATAATTCATCATATGTGTATATATATATATATATATATATATACACACACACATGCACTGGTCACTCTCTCTCAGTTTATGTAATTTCAGACATATTAGTGTTATACACATTATTTACATAAATGTTCACAACTACATGGTGGAATAAAATAATAGCTTGTTAATGGAAAAAAAGAAATGTTTTCTGTTTTTTGGCATTAAGCATTTGAAGCTGCTTCCTATGAGTATTCATGTGAGTCTACATAAATGGATCATTTTTAATGACGTATTTATTTTTCATCATAACAGGAATTCTTTTATTTTGTGCAGTCAGTTATTTTATGAAAGCAGAGTACAGTATGGTCATTTTACAGTAATTCTTATATTTGGAAACACAAAACTGTCTGATTGTTATACTCTTTTGGTTCTTCTTGTTATTCAGCTGCTGCTTGCTTCAATTATTTTCTCTCAACTCATAAAATCAGTTAATTTGTTAGCATTGTTCAGTTTGAAAATATTACAATTGTCTGCTTTTAGCACACTGTGGGGAAGACGCGTTCTTTAACATACTTACTTAGCTGCCATTTGAAGCATTAGGATAATGGTAATACAAAAGTCTTAAAATGCAGAGCTAGAGGTAGTAGGAAGAAGAAAATATGATTGCTTATAACAAAACGCATTATTATGTTAAATTTGCTGTTTTTGTTTAAGTGTCTTAAATTTAGCTTTTGTTCTTCTAAATAAACCAGACTTCATGACTACGATAAACGATACTCAAAAAATAAAATGCTTAGAATAATCTGCATCTTTGTTTGAAATCATGTTTATTTCGTTTATAACCAAATAACAAGAATGTTTTATGACTGAGAGAAGACTGTTTTATGACTCATATATAAATAGCAAGGATGAGTTATTAACTAAAATAATTTGGTCCAGATGCCAAATTTTTCCAGAGACCAAATTTAAATTTTGTATTTTCATTCATTATATTCTGAATTAGTACATATTTTGGCAATCTGTCTATAGATCTAAAATGTCTTATCTGATATATATTTATATACATACACTGTACACAGTTATTGACTGTATGCTCAGTTCCTAAAAATATGTTTTGTCGCATTGTATAGCACTAGTGCCTTGGCATTTTATAACCCAAGAAAACACAAAACAGATTTTTTTCTTCAAACCAATATGAAAGGAGCATTTTAGGATTGGTCAATACTCAATAGTATACTGTGTTCACAATTATCCTTTTAATACTTGTAATACCAATGCAAACATAATCACAAATCAAGATTACAGAATGCTGGGGTAACTCATGTAATCCACAGTACCTTCTGAAAAATAAACACCAATGAAAATCTTGGGATTGCTTAAAATGTATTTCCTGTGTTTCTTAACTATAATATGATATACCCATGCTCTTTCAGGGATGTCTCAAATAAACAGTATTTAAAAAATAAAAATGATAGATTTTTCTTATTTTAGAAAAATAATATTCAAGTAAAACAATGTCAAGGAAAGAGTCCAGAGAATGAAGAGCACTGGAAAAGCTGTTGCCATCTAAAGATGAGTTAGTTACTGTTAGCTTTGTTAGCTACTTTAGCAAACTAGCTAATGCATGACAGGTACTTCATTGTTGGTGAAAATGTCTGAAAACCTGACACTGCTTGGGATTTATTATGGCATATGTGAGTAAGGTAACATAAGAGTATTCACTTTGGTGTTTGGATCTAATTGTTGATTGTTATGAATATATAAAAGTGAATGAAACCAAAATGGTGTAATTAAACCTCGGGGAAAAGGACAATGGATATCTGATATAATTTTTTTCACTCTTGAGTACTCGTCTTCCTCTACTAATCTGAGAGCCAATGAGAATCGTCACTGCAGCTCAGACATTCCCCCTGTGTTGTTAAAATACAAAAATTCCAAATCTGGACCCCAAACAGCCACCATTCGAGCAATTTTACGTGAGGTAAAGTTTTGATTCAGGGTGCGAGGGTGCGCCTTCTGTTTCCAAAAAAAAGCACCCAGTTTAACCCTCATCCCCATGGTCTTTCAGCAGTTTACTCTGTCTTTTTGCGCAGAACAAAGTAAACAATGCTACTGATGAAGGTAAATGAAAAACCAATCCAAGCCAAGATGTAAGATGAGCCGTATGTTCCATCGCCTTGATTATGAAACTGATCAGTGTAAATGGAGGCTGCTACCATGATGCAGAGGCCTAAAAAAAAAAGAAAAGTGAAGTGAGGTATGAAACATGAAATATTTTATTTTTGTATCAACTCCTATTCTTGATCTTGACAGAAAAGAATATGTAAGAAAGTACTATTTATAAGGCCAAATCTCAAAAAAGTTAATCTTTTCCAGTTTGGTTGGTTCTGTCTAATGTATAATTATTGTTCAGTTACACATGATCTCACAACAGAAGAGAAATCAGGCACCATTCTGGCCTTACAGATGGCCCATTTCTACTGTTTCATATGCCAACGGTGCATAATGAAACACTTAGGCTCCACTCATGTGCTATGGAAATTTTCAGAGTTACCACTTACCATTTTGTTGTGTTCACATAAACATTCAGTTAGTTTTTTAGGAGAATTGCAATTTCACTGTTGAGTTACTACTTGATCCGTTGCTAATAATGAAAAGCAAGCTAAACGCATTAACAGTGCATCACATTGCTCCCAAAACAATTCCACCCCAAAAATGCTAGTTCTGGGTGACTGGGTTATTATTTTTTTAATTTTACATTATTGAATTAGGTGAAAATCAAACATTATGTCATAGCTCCACTAACTGTCACTGTTATTTCAAAATGCTTTCAAGTGAAGTTTTCTCATCTGTCCCACAGCACTTGAAGTCAGAATTAGCAAATATTATCTGTATTTTCTGTTACCCCGAAGTATAAGAACTGCAGACCCATAGAAATGTTTTTCTCTCCAGCATCATGCTGGATTTTTGTTTTCGTCTGCTTACTTGCCACTAAGACTTCAACAAGTGATGTTTATTTTAAATGTAATGTTTTCCCATATTGGTACAGTATTTTGGTAGTATGTTCTGCATTAAGCCATACAATTTGAAAAGTGTTACACAAACACAAAAAGGCATTTATCCTAATTTTTCTGTGATATGTACAGTTTTTATGTCATACTGAGCCCTTGCCCCTTTCAGAAATCTCATTTAAGACTTAATTCTGATAGCAGAAATCAGGAAAGTTCTGTTATAAAATGAACAACGGCTCATGTTTTTCTCTAACTTATCGGTATATTTTAGTCCTAGTGTAGCACTCTGCGTGTGGCGCCTGTATGCTCTACATGTCTGCATATCATTTTCTGGGTACTTTGCCCACGACATACCAAAAGCTGCTAAACACCAAAGAAAATAAATGTATAGAAGGGAAGCAAAAGGTGTGCATCTCTAAAAGAAAAAACTAAATGTTATTCATATGCTGAAAAGAAAACACAGAAAAGAAGGTTAGTGGTACAAATGGATACATGTGCTTGAAAGACTGGATCGATGCGTACTTTATTATTCTATAAGAAAGTTAAGAAAATATATGAATAGATAAGAATATACCACAGTACGTACTATCTGTACTATGACGTCCATACAAAAATATCTAAAACTATTTCTGCAGCCTATCAGTATTTACTGTATATTGGGTAATTCAGTGATTACTGGACTAACTAGTTAAATTTGTCCATCGTTACTTTAAATCTGATGTTACAGTATTGCTGTGATGTTGCCTTAATACTATAACATATGAATTAAACAAATCCACAAAATGCCTATATTTGCAAATGTCACATTCCTATTTTTACCGTAGGCTACTTAACATTTGCAACTATATTACATCTTTTTGAATAACTTCAAGAATCATTCAGTAGAGTAGGGAAAAATAAAATAAAGTATGAAAAAAATATTAACTTGAAACCTACAGTTTTATAATGGAAAAAATCGGGAATTCAGGAAAGGTTTGCCTGTCAAGGGCATCACAATGATGTAATTAAAATTCTAGAAAAAGTTTACATTTATATTATGTCTAATAAGTGCTAAAATGTATCATGTTAGGAAGGATATAATTTTAAAAAAAGTGATTTTCTTGCCTTTTTTTGCACTACACGGTAACATGTTAATTATAAGAAGGTAAACATTTTTGTGTCAACGATAATGAATCATCAGTGGTATTCAGCCTCAGGCGGTTGGTAACATAAACAAGAAGCATGCCCAATTGAACATTAACTTCAAATAACAAATGAAATAGCTACATAATTTCAGCAGATTTTGAAAGGCCTTATAACTGTGCTTTATAATACCTCATTGGACCCCTTTGGGGTTGAAATATTGTGTGGAAAATTGGTTATTTTCCTGTGCATGTAGTATACTTGACATTAAGACCAAGGAGCTGGTGGTGGATTTTAGGAGGCCTAGGCCCCTCATGGACCCTGTGATCATCAGAGGTGACTGTGTGCAGAGTGTGCAGACCTTTAAATATCTGGGAGTGCAGCTGGATGACAAATTGGACTGGACTGCCAATACTGATGCTCTATGTAAGAAAGGTCAAAGCAGACTATACTTTCTGAGAAGGTTGGCATCCTTCAACATCTGCAGTAAGATGCTGCAGATGTTCTACCAGACGGTTGTGGCGAGTGCCCTCTTCTACGCGGTGGTGTGCTGGGGTGGCAGCATAAAGATGAAAGACGCCTGGACAAACTTGTTAAGAAGGCAGGCTCCATTGTAGGATTAAAGTTGGACAGTTTAACATCTGTGGCAGAGCGACGGGCACTAAGCAAACTCCTGTCAATCATGAAGAATCCACTGCATCCACTGAACAGTGTCATCTCCAGGCAGAGGAGTAGCTTCAGTGACAGACTTTTGTCACTGTCCTGCTCCACTGACAGACTGAGGAGATCGTTCCTCCCCCACACTATGCGACTCTTCAATTCCACCCGGGGGAGTAAATGCGAACATTAATTTTATTTTAATTTTTTTTCATTTTTATTACTATTTAATTTAATATTGTTACTTTGTATCAGTATACTGCTGCTGGATTATGTGAATTTCCCCTTGGGATTAATAAAGTATCTATCTATCTATCTATCTATCTATCTATCTATCTATCTATCTATCTATCTATCAGTGTAAAGTATATGTTTACTGTAGATATTACTGTAATTCACCTACAATAAAATTTTAAAATATAAGGAGAACAACTTATAACTAAGGCTGATTGAATCCTCAGGTTAAGAGAGGAATCCAACATACAGATTCATAACTGATGGAGTAAATATTTCTTTAACTGAATACCTGGTAGATGCAAGATATCCTGCTGAGTGGCTAAGGTCAGATTCTGTAGCCTGCCTGTATCCATAAATGGGCAAAACAAGGATACATTTTCAAGCTAAACAAGCAAAAAAAAAAAAAAAAGTTGCCCAGATACCAGTGTATACATCTTAGCAGCTCATTTAATGCCCATTTAAGAAAGATGACTCTTTGTGCTGTGTTTACACTTGGGCAACTGCTCAGTGAATTCAAGATACGGTATCAACCTGAGAAGATTAATTGCATTCCAGGTGTGTAAGCATGAGGCATGGATGCATATTAACATCTGAACTGTTTGAACTAATGAATGCACAACAGACGGCAGGTTACCCTTTCGATAATGTTAGCTGCCACCATAAGGGTTGTTGTGAAACTCTCATATCGCTTCACCTTAAAACTATAGGTCAACACAGTTGAAAAAACTGCAGAAAAGTTAATCTGAAGATCTGAAAAGCTGGCATAGAATTCATGAGCAAATCTACTATTTTTTGTGTCTGATTCATGCACTATTCTCTTTATCTAATATAAGCAATGCTTTTAGTTACTGCAAAATAACGCTTAAAAAAGAAACTGACAATTATTTGCTTAGTTTGGATGGCAGCTTACAGACTACTATCCATCCCCTGCGGCTTCACCCGCATATTAGTGAAACAGGACAGTGAGGAGGGCCCAGCCCAGCTCTCTACTCCTGATGTCACTCTTCTCCTTCCCCTGTGCCTGCAGCCTCTGTCTTGGATTAGCGCGAATATATTGCTCCTGCAAGCGAACTATGATTCTTAGTGAAATGAGAGAAGTTGCAAAATCAACTGGAATGTTGAAGCAAATAATAGAAAAAAAAAGATCTAAATCTGTTAAGTATTTTTCTCGTGAAAAGCAGAAAGACATACAAACGGGTCTAAAAAACTATAAGAAATTTCATGCTTGGACCACAAAATTTTTAAAACTGTTTCTTAGCGAGAACCTATGGGCCATGGATAAACTACATTCCAAATTTCAAGTCCTCATGGTTCGGGAGATTGTGTAATGAGTGAGTCAGTGGTATTTGGCTTTTATATATATAGATAGATGAAGGTGATTATAGCTACCCATATGGCTTAAGCTTTGGCTGGGAAAAACATTTTGTGAATGGTTTTATGGTATGAGGGAACAACTGCAGCAATATTATCAAGTGTCTGTATTTTACTCAGCATTTTGACATCTGTGAACAAGAAAACTTCAAATTTGATCTTGTAAACAATTAATAAATAACCTAATTTCTTTTTGATCAAGTTTTTTAGCAGCTTTTATGATGGGTTTGGAATACCGAAATAATTTATTGTTAACTTTTCTCAGTAGTGCTACAGCAAACCTTTACTAACACCATCTGAATAACTTTAATCAACCACTAGAGCCACTTCAATGCTGCTTTACATTTTCTGTTGAATGGCCTATAAAGTACTCTGAACTATTTTCCTTCCCCTCATCCCTTGCATTATCACTACAGTTTTTAGCAACAATATGCAAATGGATGCTAAGAACTTGCAAAAGACAATGTTCCTGCATGATGACATTGAACTGAAGATTCTATACATGCTACACATGTACTACACTAAAACACAGACATGAAATTGCACCGAAATTATGAAATTCAGAACCTCAAGTGCCACTTGGGGCAATATAGTTTATTAGTGATTTGTGCTTGTGTCTCACAAATACAGGGTTCAAGATTTGTATACTAGACAAGTGAAAATGTGTGTGGAGTTTGCAGCTTTCCCGGTGTTGATGTAAGTTTCTGTTCCACGCCCCTTGGGAGTTTGTGCAAGTTGGCAGATTTAAACTGTGCCACTAAAAATGCTTATACATGTATGCTATCCAATGCACTGACATCTCATGATGGGTTAGGTTACAATATTTTGTGAAGAGCTGCCTGGATAGGCATGTATTTGTCTGTGATGGTTGAAAAACAATAATGATTCTGGAAAATATAGAATGTGTATGCAGTGTGCCATAATATCTAAAACTGAAAAATTCTTCATCGTTCTTCATTGAACGTATTTCTTGTTGGCATGGAATTTCTTAAAAAAACAAACGTGCATTAAGTTTTTTTCACATATGCTGTGCTTTACAATAATGACACATATTATAAACAACAGAACATTTATTTTTATAAATACCCTATTTGATGGTGTAGTGACTATTCAGATACTTACAAGAAAGCATCTGAAAGATGCCAGTAAATGTGAAACGCTGTCCTTTGGCCAAGGTAAACAACTGGGCGATGAAAACAAACAGGGCGATGATAGCAAAAATACACGAAAGAACTGCTGTGGCCTGGATAGCTTGCAGATAACCTAAAATTCAACAGAAAAAGAGGGAGACATTTCAGTTGGGGCAAGTCAAACAAAGTACAGTAACATAGTCCTTCCTCGCCAGGTTTATGCTAATTAAGGAATAACGAGCAAAAGAGTGCCTGTTTTAGAAGGAGACACAAGAGCTGTGGTATTACAGCTTGTAGCTGCAGGCTAACAACACTAAGTAGCCTGAAAGATTATATTGTGGTAAACTGTATCTATTTACTGTACCTTCATGGCTGAGTGGCGCTTTCCTGTTTCCACTTTTAGCCTGTAAAGGTACAAATACCCAAAAGTGTTTGTTTTTACTATAAAAATGTGATTAACCTTTTTAAGCAGGAGGTGGATTCACTCTTTCGAACTAAACATTTTTAGGCAGCCATCTTGTTATCAACATACTGTATATTAAAGCGCAAACAGAGTAAACATAGCTGTCACTGAGCAGATTTAATTTTCAATTTGAGAAGACAACTAGAAAATAAGTAAGCAAAAACGTAATAAACAAGTTAATTAGGGAAGATGAAAAGTCAATGAAAATGAAAGACTCCTAACCAGGTTAAGCTGCACTGTAAATTTTATAATGCAGCAATTTTTAAACTTGAACACTAAATGTAAGTATAAAAAATACTACAACATCTTAAATAAGCTAAAGATTTTACTGAGGACAGGAATTGGCATTAAAGTATGAAAATTTCGGAATAATAAACATCATGGTATGCTAATATAGATATCTGAGAATGAATAATCAATAAGTTATTTCAAACAAATCCCTTTCTGAGGAGTTTTCAGTTCTAGCATATAAGTAGAGTGCTGCTCAGCTTATTTCCACAGATGTGTTTAAAATATACAGAATTGTTTCCTTTTTAGATATTCCTTAAACTTAACATTAGGGGGTGCTCCTGTCCTGTCTAAAATGACAACCAAAGACTGCAGTGATAGAGAAGAACAAAAAAATCATCCATTATTCATAATTGGTCACTTCTGTCTGTTTTTATTATTTTATATAGCATCTTTCATAAAATCCATTATTAGTGTACTTACCAAAGACAAATTCATATTTTAATTAATAAAACAATGCATTGAAATTCACAGCAGAAAGATTAGTTTAATAAATAAACAACAATAGAAAACAGAAACAACTTCTGAATGCAGACACTAAAGGAGCAAGACAAGGGAATTAGTACAGTGGATCGAGACTTGTATTTTAAAATGAGCTCATCAAGAACACGGGGACACAGTTGGAAACTTGTTAAGGGTAAATTTCGCACAAACATTAGGAAGTTTTTCTTTACACAAAGAACGATAGACACTTGGAATAAGTTACCAAGTAGTGTGGTAGACAGTAAGACGTTAGGGACTTTCAAAACTCGACTTGATGTTTTCTTGGAGGAAGCAAGTGGATAGGACTGGCGAGCTTTGTTGGGCTGAATGGCCTGTTCTCGTCTAGATTGTTCTAATTCTAATTCTAATTCTAATTCTACAAGTAACATATGGATGGAGTTCCAGAGAACTCAAGAATGGTAAGCCAGTGCACTGAACTATCCAGGAACTTTCCTGTCACCTAATCATGTACTACGATATGAGCAGTCTCTCTCTTGGGTGGCATGGTACTGGTTGTTAATGCTGTGGCCTCATAACTTAAAACTAATAGGCTTAAATCCTAGCCTGACAAAAAATATATGGAGTTTACACTTTCTCTTGTGTTTCTGTATGTTTTCTCTGGGTATTCTAACTTCCTGTCATAGCCTAAAAACATGAACTTTGTATTAACTACCCATCCATCCATTTTCTAACCCGCTGAATCCGAATACAGGGTCACGGGGGTCTGCTGGAGACAATCCCAGCCAACACAGGGTACAAGGCAGGAACCAATCCTGGGCAGGGTGCCAACCCACCGCAGGACACACACAAACACACCCACACACCAAGCACACACTAGGGCTAATTCAGAATCGCCAATCCCTACTGACTCTGAAATGTCTCCTGTGAGCCTGTGTGTGTGTTTGTATGTACGTACATGCACCCCGCGACAGGCTCCCATTCCTGAACACCGTACCCTGAGCTCTGCTCCATGCTGTTAGATGAGCTCTTGTATGGAATGAATTAACGATTGATAAACTGTAAGTGCACATTATAGGGTGTTTTGAGTTCAAAGCTTTACTCAGACCTAGGAGGGCTTATACATTAGCTTCTCTACTCTTTGTTCTACAGTGGTTTGTATGGAGGCCTGATAAGCTAGTGGTCAGGCCAGAATATAAATATATCACTGCAGTGTGTTCATTTACACTACATTTAAAATAACACCATGATTAACATAATCACTGGAGGGAAGAGAGGTAACTTCTAATTACCCTGCTTAAAATATATATTTTTTAATCCATGTGAATGATTCTAAAATGACTGCATCAAGCTGTGGATGAATTAAGATCAAGTTACACTCAAAAATGAACTAAAAATGGTGTAAAAGGTTTGCAATTGTTATTTCTTTCCCATTTTTTTACTGTCATGTCATTTTCAAATCTGCTTAATCCAGGCCAGGGTCACGGGTTGTGCTAGAGCTCAGCCTGCATTGACCACAAGACAGGAGCAAACCCTGGGAACAGGTCCATTGCAGGGCAAACACACACACATATCCACACACTAGGGTCAATTTAGCATTGCCAGTTCACCTATCCTGCATGTCTTTTGGCTGGAGAAGGAAAAATGAAGCAGTGAGGAAACCCAACCATACACAGGATGAACATGCAAACTCCACACAAGGAGGACCCAGGACACAAACCCAGGTCTCCTTATTGTGAAGCAGCAGTGCTACCACTGTTAGACAAATACTGCTCTTCTTTAACCGTACTTTTTTATTTTTATTGTTGCGGTACTGGCTATTAGGAAAGTAGATACATATATTGTAGGTTACAAATATTCCTTTAATAAGAACCTCTTTATTGCTTTTTGATGGACAAATCATTTATATGTGTGTACATACTCTTATATATCTTATGCACAAACACGTCTTGACTATGTACATTACTATGTACATTACTCTGTATATCCTTTCTCATTTCAATATGAAGGATAGAAACCTAAAAAAACAGAATCATCGTGGGGAAAATGTTTGACACTGGAGCGCAGCAAAGTGAAAACAGCAAATAGTTTACCCTGCATGTGACAGAGGAAGATGAGCAGAAGATGACAGCAGCAAACACTCAAACTGTGACTATTAGGAGTCATAGGGAAGAAGTCAGTTTTGTGAGTAAATTTACCAGATTTATCTCTTATTATCATTCACATCATATTTTTGCAGCCATTATCTGGATAGTCAGTCAGTCATTATCCAATCCACTATATCCTAACACAGGGTCACGGGGGACTGCTGGAGCCAATCCCAGCCAACACAGGGCACAAGGCAGAAACAATGCCCACCGCATGGCACACACACACCAAGCACACACTAGGGACAATTTAGGCCCTCCAATTCATGTCTTTGGACTGTGGAAGAAAACCAGAGCACCTGGAGGAAACTCATGCAGACACGGGGAGAACATGCAAACTCCACGCAGGGAGGACCCAGAAAGCGAACCCAGGTCTCCTAAGTGCGAGGCAGCAGTGCTACCCACTGCGCCACCCATTATCTGGATACCTTTGTGAAGGTTTGTTTGTAAAACACTCAAGTGGCATCTGAAAAATTGAGAATATGAACAGGAAATATTTTGAAATGCCCTTAAAACAATTTACAGCTAGAAAACAGCTATATAATAATGCATCCATCCATCATTCAACCCTCTATATCCTAACCACAGGGTCACGGGGGTCTGCTGGATCCAATCCCAGCCAACACAGGGCGCAAGGCAGGAAACAAACCCCAGGCAGGGCACCAGCCCACCACAGGGTGTGCACACGCACACACACTAGGGACAATTTAGAAACACCAATGAACCTAACCTGTATGAATTTGGACTGTGGGAGGAAACCGGAGCACCCGGAGGAAACCCACGCAGACACGGGGAGAACATGCAAACTCCACGCAGAGAGGACCCATGAAGCAAACCTGGGTCCCCTAACTGCGAGGCAGCAGCACTACCCACTGCGCCACCGTGCCAACCGCTATATAATAATACTGCTTCATAATCTAAATGTAATTTTACTATTTTCATTAAAGCAGCATTTAATGCTGTGTTCTCAAAATGGTCTTTATTCTGTCAAGACATATAATGTATGCTGGAATTCCATAAGCTAACTTTTGAAAAGCATTTTCCCAATTGCTACTCACATACTTTTATGCAGGCTCATCATTTCCTATTATTATATCATAGTAGTCCATCATTCTTTCTCTCTTTTGAAATTAAAAGTATACACTTACTTTCATTTGAGGTGATTATGTCTGAGCAGTTATTTTCACCACAAGTTTTCCAGATATCCGTGCTTAATGTCTTTGTGACCCACCAAGCCTGATACCGCAAAGAAAGAAAAAAATACACATGCATAATATGAACACTTTGGAGTGGAAACAGTAAAGATTTTATTTTATATACTGTACATGCTTGTTCTCAGTCATATCAGCTAGTTTCATGGCTGTTGTCTTACATCTTAACTATTTAAATAACACATGACATTTTTCCAAATGTTATATCCAAGATGGGTATAATATAATAACATTAATGTAAAAAATACCGAAGCCTTATATGAATCATTGGTACTTTTTTATCTTTTTTCTCTGTGTTGCATCTACAGGATCAACATAACCTGTTTGACAGTCATGTACATGCTGCCTCACCAGTCAAACATTTTGAATATTTAGCACTAATACCTCTACCAGTATGTAAAACCCAGTTGCAGGAGGGCTGTAAAAAATGCTGGCTTAGGTCTCACCAAAGACTTTAAAAAAGGCTTGGGCTTATTTTTAGTTAAATGTGAGTGTCTGATCTGCTGTTTTTCTAACTTTTTATTCAGAACTGTGGTTTCAATAACAGCTTTAAGAGTTCTGACCAAAAGTCAGTTGATGAAAGTTTAAAGACGTTTTATGAGATGGAAAAGCAAAATCAAAAGCACTAAAAATGCAAAAGCTGAAAAAAGGGTTCAATTCATTGTCATATAATTTACAAAACACTAAATATGAATAAAAAACTTTTAATAGTAAACATGCAAATAATAATTCTATAACATTCAATAACATTTAAAACATTAGGCAAGGTTAAACAGAAACACAAGCAAAAACACATTCAACCCAGAAAATAAATAAATAAGTCATAACATAAAGGGCTTTGCAAACATGTTTATTTAGCCTCTTCATTTTCATCCATTATCCAACCCGCTATATCCTAACTACAGGGTCACAGGGAGCCAATCCCAGCCAACACAGGGCACACACACAATTTAGGATCGCCAATGCACCTAACTTGCACATCTTTGGACTGTGGAAGGAAACTGGAGCACCAGGAGGAAACCCACGCAGACACATGGAGAACATGCAGGGAGGACCCGGGAAGAGAACCCAGGTTTCTTTACTGCGAGGCAACAGCGCTATCACTGCACCACCGTGCCGCTCGAGTAAGGTACATGTTTGGTATATTTGAATAAAATAAAAACAGTTAAGTATTTCTGCATGGAAGGCAAAGCCAGAATACCCACAGGAAAAAATGAAGCTGAGACAGTTTAAACTACGATTTGAACCCAAATCGGGTAAATACCAGCATTAACTACTGCACAACCATGCTCCTAATTTCAGTGTAAAGGCTTAGGAATTAGTATAAGAGTTACGGAAAAATGAAAAGTATAAAATGTTTCTTAATAAGAATGTAAATTTAATGATAACCTGCAGATACTTCACAGATGAGAAACATTTTGAACACCAGGAATGTTTGCTGCTGCTTTTATGAATGCATATTTGCATATGAGGCAGCATCTCATAATAAACTTGAATATTACAGAATAACTTCCAAATCCTCTGAGTACATTTACCTAATCTAAGAGGAAACACAGTGCCCACATATTGTATGGTGCATCCTTATAGGTGTAGACAGCAGTATCACAATAGTCAATAGACTTTCACAAAACATGATAACCTGGTTTCTACATGTAATAAAAAAGCCGAGCTCACTGTGTAGAACATTGTTCTTGAAGATAGGAGCTCTGTATCTACTATATCATTTTAAATGCCTGGTAAAATCCATCTTCTGACTATTTACATAGATTCACAACTAATTAATTATCAGTTATGTAGCAGGTCAGACACTGATAGCTAGTAAATAAGTTAACTCTTAGATGTTTACTCTGTTAGATCCAATAGCAAAATCTAATATTGAAACCCTAAGCATTTGACTTTTTTCCAACATGAAGTGTCAACTTTTACTTTTTATATAAAAAAATCATACTTACATTATGGATGGTAGCAACCAGCAAAATAATGACTGTGGAAATATGAAGTACAAAGATCGCAGCAAGAAGCACCAACATGTTGAGACAAGAGATGGGAAGGCCTCAATAAAACTGCAGTTGTTCAGGTAATGAAATCCTATTCAAAAAGTAAATAAAAATAAATATATTTGTTCTAAATATTCATACTTATGGATTACTAATACATGCATGAATACTGATTCATTTTGTACTTTTCCCTATGGTACAAAATACATTATAGATGTTTTCACAGTACAGTGTGAAAAATTTCTCATCACAATACAATGGACAATTCTTTATAATATGATTCTATAATATGTACCTTTTCTTAATTTGCTTCCCTTTTTATAGTCAGAAAGATATTCCGTCTTCTTTTCCTTTTATGGTTCACACAACACCTTAATTTTTTGCTAAAAGATGTTACCAACGTTTATATATATTTTCATTTTAAATATTACTTAAAAGGGAGTTCCTGTATTCAACAAATTATTTATGCATTTGTGAATATATATTTATCAATTCAGTGCAAGAAATCAGTTAATATTGAGGCTGACCTCAAGACTTTCTGCTAATGTCTCCAAGCTGTTGATGTATGACTGGTGGCAATACAACTTACACTTTATTATAAAGAGCTTGCTTTCATTTACCTTCCCTAAAATCTCACTGAATTTAGGTTGCATGAACTCTAAAAAAAACAGCACAAAACACTTTTAAAAGGGAAGGTAGGGAAAATTTTAAAATAACAATAACTTGCTAATTCTGGAAAGGGTTTCATTAAACTTCTAATATACCAGAAATGTTTCCAAGTGAATATATATTTTTTGCCTTTGACTTTAAATCCCTTAACAGTTGAATGAATAAATGAATGAGCAATATGAAGTATATTTATCCTGCTTTATGTGTGTTGTTTTTTCAGTTTTAATCCTTCCACTACCAATGAATTGTGAACACAAGCAATAAACTATTACATACTGCAGTTAAAATTCTCCTATGGCAGAGGTGGTTGCAAAGAAGGGTGGAAATACTGAACAGTCTGAGGATCCCATTCTTTACAAATTAATATGACACATTCAGAAACAGTAGCAACATGAGAGAGAAAATGTTAAGAGGCATTAGAATTCCTTGTTTAGTTCTCTAGTTTACTGACAAATTTACTGTGACCAAAAATACAAATACATTTTAGCCTTTAACAGAAGTGTAGAAAATGCAAATGCTAAATGACTTCTACCATCTCACTTTTGAATCTCTTAAGCAGAAGAAGTAAAGAGTTTTTATTTGCCCACAGCTCATACTTTTACATATAATATGGCTAAGCAATTACCACAGCCAGGGAAATGAGAGCCATTCTTTCTGTATATACAGCAATCCATTTTCTCACTCCAATAATTTTGATTGACCATCATGAGAAGGTGGATGCTATCCTGGCTTCACTGCGTACAGTGGGGCCGGGAACCAGACTATCATCTATCAAGTCATGCCTGTTTTCTAAAAACCTTCCCTGCTAAAGAAGGAACAGTGCATATCTTCTTTTGTTTAATTATAGGCATAAATAAACCAGGGGGTCCACACCCAGAAATTGAAATGTTTCATTGTACTACTTTTTTTGCAGACGTTTGTTAAATATTGAGTACTGAATTCTTGTTAGGTAAAACTAAAGGTGATGTTTCCTGTCCAGCACCATTCCCAAAATATCATATTTGGAAGGAGATAACAAGATATTACAGATTGTTTTTGTGCTGATGTAAGTCTTTTGATTTTTTTTTTTTCAATTTTTTTTAATGAACTGTTTTTTAGTGTATAAACAACAGTGGTTTAAGATGGAATTAATATAATAATACCTAAAATGTCCATACCTTTACATACTGGATCACAACAAATAAGGGTTTTCAGCATAAGGTTGTAATCATAATCATTGTAGACCAAACAATTTATCTTATCAAGTGCATTTACTAAATTTATTCATTCACAGTTTCTCCCCACTAACTGATAAATACTGTAAACACTGTTTAAAAATGTAAACATTATTATGACTTTGGTTTGTGAATTAGGGAATACCAAAATAACTCAGGATATTTTCATTCACACAGACTCTTTAATGACACTTTTATAACAGTGCACTTTTCAAATCAGGTTTGTCAGAAAATCACTTCATCCAGCTGCTGACATGTGCTGTTGTGAGATTGCATCAGTGTATTGAAAAAACATTAGCTGGTTAAAAACCCTTATTGAAGAATAATATTTAAAGGAGACGTCAAATTATCTCAATTTTTAAATGTCACAGACTCCTGATGATTTAGTTCTCTAAATATTTATCTCATTTTATTTTAGATTTATTGTAACTTTAAGGCTACCTTTGTGATTTTCACAAATGGATAAAAGTATAAATAATCATTTTTTTTATGTGTCTTGAAAACAAAGGAGTAATGTTACGCTTCGCTCTAAAGCTATAACTGCACCCGTCACAGCTTCTTTTTGTGCCTCTTGCACAGTAGGTCTCTTACTATACCCATGTTTGCCTTTTTGGGTGCATGTGTTGTCTTACATGGCACTCGGCAGCTCCTGGTGTAACAACAGTGGCATGTGTACCACAGGTTGAGAACCAATGGTATATAATATGTTACAGAAATGTTTTAAAAAGTTTCTTCATTTCTCATAAAAGTAAATGAATATTACATTTTTGCATCAGCATTGAGTGTTTAATATTGCATAGTATAAGTCTGCAGAAAAGACAATACATTTTAAGATTCATCAAGTGTGGGCTTCCTGAGCTGTTTATGAATAATTACAAAGATACTGATCTTTTTTTTTATTACACTGTGATGTAAATGTCTAAAAATAACAGAGGTACATAGTGTAGTGTGTTTTCTTCTCCCTCACACTCAGAACAAGAGTAACACCTGTTAACGCTTCATGTGTTAACTTAGATGGCTGTGGAGTTCCATCTTTGAGGCAGACTTTAGAACAGTGAAGTTCCATTTGGGAGCGGCTTATACAAATTTGGAAATACAGTATTTAAAGTTGACCAATAGATTACAAATAATTTATCATCCTATTACTTTCTTAAAATCGCTGTTTAAACACTGAAATACTAAGAAACGGGTTTTAACTTACTAGGTACTTCTTTGTGAACAAACTAAAAATATTCTCCTGGAATAGGAGACAAAACTGAAAAAATATATATATTTCGATCAGGTGGTTGTTTCAACTTGTGTTTATTCAAACTTTTATTACAGAAGTAAATAGAAAACTATTTCACATTGTGAAGAATATGGCCGCTCAGCTGAATTTTTGAGGAATTAATTATAGAGAATACATGAAGGTATTGATGGAAGGCACTAAGTAACATGAGAGTCCATTTTCCATAAAGTCCAGAAATTGCACACTCAAATGAAGATTAATGACACTATCCTGACTCGGCCCACCTTTTTGCTAACTGCCATGCCCACCAGAACATCCCTATAAACTGTCCTGCTCAATGTAATTGTTCTAATGGTCAGATGGAAATAGGGTTCTGATCTTCAACTGAGTGTGCAGCCGACATCATTGGTGGTATACTTAAATATCTTCTGTACAACTTTATCAGCTTCAGCAATAAGATGATTGAAACAGGGACCTAAACACTTCTTCACTTCTTGTTTGAGCTTATCTTACACCACTGCTCTCTTATTAATCAAATTAAAAATAGCAAAGGCAAAGATGTGGCCGATAAGATGCGAAGATTTATGCATCTGTGTTATTACAGATCAGTAAATTTGCAAAGAGATCAGTTCTGACCTGATGAGCACCAGTCACACACTATGCTTCAAAAGCCACTTTACTGCCAAACACTCCTGCCAGAGTTAGAAAACAGCAGCTGAACAATTTCCTTCTTCTGCAATTTCCAGACATTTTCCAGTAGTAAGTCTTGCAAAACAAAGTTGTAAGTCTCTTATGACCAGAGCACTCAATCAGTAGGAAGTTGAATATGAAGACATTTTGCATGCGTTTCTCAGCAATTTTGTGTATTTGTTCCAGATTACGCTAAAATGGACATTTTTTGACCATAATACTCTGTCTATCATTCATTTGTTCATTTTCTGTCCCTACATTATTCAGACCTGGGTTCGCTTCCTGGGTCCTCCCTGCGTTGAGTCTGCATGTTCTCCCCTGTGTCTGTGTGGGTTTCTTCCGGGTGCGCCGGTTTCCTCCCACAGTCCAAAGACATGCAGATTAGGTGCATTGACGATCCTAAATTGTCCCTAGTGTGTGCTTGGTGTGTGTGTGTGTGTGCCCTGCGGTGGGCTGGCACCCTGCCCTGGGTTTGTTCCTGCCTTGCAACCCTGTGTTGGCTGGGATTGGCTCCAGCAGACCCCCGTGACCCTGTGTTAGGATATAGCGGGTTGGATAATGACTGACTGACATTATTCAATTCAAGTATACTAGATCTTGACCTTGGAAATTGTCTGTTTGACTTTTTCAAGGATTTATGGCTCACATTTGTTCACACATGCCCTCACAGCAGCCATTTACTGGTGAATTCCTGGGATGCTGCACATATGTGGAATGCATGTTTGTGTCGTACTATCTGCCTTTATGAGTCAACTAATTCTCAGTCTGCCTAAAGGTTTCTAGTTCATCCTCAAAAATAAATACACCTTAGCTAGTTGATAAATATCCTCTAGCAATGCTGTAGTGTTGTGCTGCATAAATAAGCAATCATTATTCAAGGTGTGAGCCAATACTTTGGGGACTGAATCTGATTACAATTTAGCACTGTTACAAGATGCAAATTGTAATGGGATGTTCAGTAATTAGTAACTTGGGAAACACCCATTGATTTGCAGTTGATCTGTATTTGCACAGTATTGAACAAAACGTGCAGTTTTACTAAGTTTCAGAAACTCTTAAACACAATGAGAGCAGTTTAAGAAATGATGAGTTCTTCATTAAATTAGTCAAAGTGCAACGATTGCGGCTAATCAAGGGAAAACCATGCATTTCACTGCTGCCTAAAACTTTTTTGGCTTGGCAGGCACAATAAAAATTTACATTCACACTTGCACTTTCAATCAATTGTTTGAAAAGTAATTCACACTCCACTGTTTTAGATAAATGCAAATTAATGTAGTAATCTAGAAACTTCATTCTAGCCTAAAATATTTGACTTAACTCTTCTTTCCTTCTTATCAACTTTAAATCAGATTAGTGAGAGAATGAGAGCGACATTTGACTCTTGCCTGGTACGCCTGCAAACACCTGTAACAATTTATTGGGACATGCAGCTTTGGAAAATGAATGTGGATACGAGTCTTGTGAGTGACTTTACGGCTTCTCTCTCCTCAGTAGACTCTGATTAAATGTGGCCATATGTGAAAGGTTGTGAGGTGTACATATGCTCACTCGATTCTGTTTTGCTGTTTCCATCCATGTAGTGAATAAGAATTTACAAGAATGGCCAGTATAACTAAAACCTATGCAATACTTCAGTGCTGTGCTGCCATCCATACTTTTTCATAATGCAATGTGAAAGTCTGAATATGTGTTATTAAATGGAATTAAAGTTTTACTCACTGAATGTAGGTTCAACGTGCTTACATATTTACAAGTTATAATATGACTATCTATATTACCAGTCGAAGACAGGCATTACAATAAATTAAAAAATATTTGTACCTCTTGCCCTACGTGTACCTTCAGCACCTTTCCTCAGTATCTTTGTGTGTCTTAACCAGCGCTCCCTCTGTGGAGCGCATTCCCATCAAGCCTGCCTCTAAGAGTCTGTCATTTTGAGGAGCCTTCCACAACTCCTGAACACTTTAATACTTCCTGCATTTAAACGTGTCTCTCAGCATGCCTCCTACACCTTTACTTCTCCATGTTTGTCTCAGACTCCCATTTACCCTTTCAATTTGACCCCCTTCTTTTTGACACCCACTGCACACCCAAACCTACCTGCCTTTCCCAAGGTTTCTTCCATTTTTTGCCTACATGGGTTTTTTTTTTTTTAGGGTTTACTTGTCTTCTGAGAGAGTCAAGGCCGGGGTGCTGTCAAGAGGCGGGGTCTGTTAAAGACCATTGCGGCACTTTTTGTGTGATTTTGGGCTATACAAAAATAAACAGTATTGTATTGTATTGTATTGTGCCACCAAAGCCAAACTGACCAATCCTATTGCTCTGAGGCACCAGACACAATACAGAGACCTTAGCATTTTATTATATAGTAAATAACACTAAAGTAAAAAAAAAAACTTTAAATCTTTGAAAACATAAACATTCCAAAGGAAAAAGAAATAATAAAACCAATACGTGATGTTGTTAACATTTTAATGGGTGCAACAGACACTTACAATAGTGAACACATATTTCAAACATTAATATCAAAACGGGATCTCTCTTGTCCAATTCCCAACTAAAAGAAGAGATGTCTATCAGAAAGCACAGGAACAAAAGTAGTAATTACTACAGCAGCAATAATGAAGGGGTTGTGTCCCCTCACATCTTTTCCCTTCTATTTATAGAATGCTGAATGGGATAGCCTAACACCACTAACCCTTTTTTCATTTGCTTTACATTTACCTGGCACCTTTATTCAAAGCAACTTACAACATTTGAGATACGGCTGGTTACACTTCTTTTTTTTTTTGATGCTCATTTGGAGCACAGGCAGGTGGAGTGATTTGTGCAGTTTCAGTAGCAGGATTTGAACCTATAACCTCAGGGTCTCAAGTTCACAGCCTTATTCACTACACCACCTGTCTGTTTCAACTTTGTACGCAATTGGTGACAAACCCTCTTTCCTGTCTAAAAGTCCAGGTATCTCGAGGAACACACTTTAACCTTTTGTATGCTACCAATTAATATATAGAACTCATAAATGCATATTTTAAAATAGAAAGAAAAAGTCTAAAATATTTTGGGTACTCAAGCTACCAGTGCATTATGCTCTTATTCCACAGAACAAATTGGTTTTCAACACATTGATATGATGTGTTTGGACAAAATAAACAGGACACTTTTAAAATTAACCAGTTATTTTACAGGATAAGTAGTTATTCTATGAACGTGCAAATTTAAACCAGTTAATGTGTGAAACAGCCTTGCACTGTCAATTCTGTTTTAAACGATTCATCTATTGATGATGGACTTTTGGATGACATGACATAACACAAAGCAATAAAGCTTGTTTTCTTTTGAAGAATTACTTAGAAGTCACTCTGACACCTACAGTCCAAATGGGAAAAATATGTGCATTGCATTCAAGGTTGGTTCCCCCTTTCAAACCAATGTTGTCAGAATAAAATTGGATTAGGTGAGCTACAATGGATTAAAAAGAAGGATGATTAGATGGAAGAGAACATTAGCAGGAAAACAGTATATTTCTTTACACTGTTTCCTTTTCTGATACAAGTTATAATTATTTGATAATTGACTAAGTTGTATTTCTTGAATTCACTTGAATTATTTAATTATAAAGTCCCAAACACAATGTTCATAACAAGTCTTCTAAAATATTTGCATTTAAACCTGTTACACTGTGGAATCATTCATGCGCTGTATGTATTAACCAAAATCAGTGCATTATTCGTAGAACAACCTGTTCAAGTTTTTAATTAATACCCATTCTGCATCATAACATTTTACGGTTCCTAGGCACTTTGCAAAATAACAGATTTATACACTTTAAATGCATACATTAGATAGTTAAACAGTGCATGAATTCACACACTCCACTTAACTACTAGGGTTTGTTCATCATGATAGGAAATAACCAAAGTGTTCATTGGCGGAATTATATCTGTTAACAGAAATATGGGTCCAAATGTTTTGGGTTTTTTTTACCTTATGTTTTACAGTAAAATTAGAATCGAACAGCCGGTGAGCAGGTAACAAAAGTGCAAGATATTCCTAAATTATTTACTTACAATTTCAAACCTACTTAATCCAAATCAGGGTTGTCAGAGCCTATTGCAGTAGTGGTGGTGGACTTAGGAGCAGTGCTTTACAAGAAAGAGAAATGGGTTTTTGATAGATAGATAGATAGATAGATAGATAGATAGATAGATAGATAGATAGATAGATAGATAGATAGATAGATAGATAGATAGATAGATAGATAGTTTATTAATCCCAAGGGGAAATGAACAAATAAAACAGATAATGTATATTGCAGAAGGCAATTTAAACATTATCTGCAGTATAAGACTCTATTTATCTATCAAATAAGAATTAATTTTGAACACCACCATTAAAATAAAACTCAACTGCAAAAAATATATCACTCACACAGTCTAGTGGTGCTTGTTGTTTGTAAAACATGAATTTATGGGCCAAAGAGTGAACACTGTCCACTCAAACTGAAAAATCAGAATTTGTTTTTGGAACATAACAACCCCACTACCATTCTATGAAATATAGCTCAGTTTAGCAGGAGCTGAAAACTTTAAACTTTTCTTTGGTTAGCTAAACAATCAAATGAAATAGCTACTTTAAAATATGTTTTTTTCATTATTTAAAAAAGCAATAAGTGAATGTTATATTGCATGTTTATGTTATTCAATTTTGGCAAAGTCCTTCAAGATCTTCCATATCCTTTACTTGTTGAGTTTGAAATAAATTAAATCTGGTTATTTCATCAATTAAACACTGCCATTTGGTAGTAAATAGAGCATAAAGTATAATAAAGGTACAAGGCTGAGAGGGAAGCACCATCACCATATATATTTATTGTTTCTACAGCCTGTTAATGTGCCAGTGAAATATTAAACTTCAAATGGTTAAAAAGCTGTACAAACTGTACAATTTGGAAATTAGACACGTCCATTCAATTTATTCCCTCTTTCTCAATGTGGTAAACATTTTCATATCATATAATAGAGAGTTCATACTATTCTGATCCAATTCCATGTTACTTTCCAAAAATTCTAGTTATCCTATTATATCAGTACCATAACAGATTTTTCAGGATGCTCTTTGATTTACTAACATAATGTGCAAAGCAGCATATGTAATGTAACATGCGTAAAGACGTACATATTTAGTATTAAATACAGAAAAAACACAAAACTAATCAAGTCTATGAGTAATGGATGACAACATGGAACCAATAATTGATAGTGAAATAAATGAATATGAAATCACTATCAGCTTATCAGCCCTGTGGTTATTATAAGAAACAATGCTATTGTAACTATCAATGTAATCACACAGAAAACTAGAATGTCTGTCATCCAGAACACTGACACAGAAAAATGGTGGTTGGTCAGTTCCTGTAGAGAAAGCCACCATCTGCTCAGTGGGTGATCCATGGCATGATACAGCCTTCAAGTGTGACCCATGTCAAAGTTATATACTGTACCAGTACCAGGTGTATATTTGCAAATTTTTAAATGTTTGAAGAATATCATTTCTTTTTTAAGAAAATGTTATTGCTTTAATATATGTATACCCTTTGCCTGTAGCAAATCATTATTAGACCTCAAAGAGTACAGTTTTTGGTTGGTTGTAATTTCTCCTTGATTCACTCTGTGGTTATCTTCTGCCAGTAAAAACCTGTTTTCCAGTAATAATTATGAATAAATATCCTGATGAGTTATGACCATTAAACATTTACTTAGCCTATCTAGTTGATGAATGTAAGGTTGGGAGCATGCACTTATACAGCGTGTTGCCACACCCACCACATGACGAACCACCTCAGGATCCCAAATTTGGACTGGAGCGCAGACTAAGGACCGTGATAATCATTCAAAATATAATACCATTCATTTTTACAGTATATAGCCCAAAATCACACAAGAAGTGCCGCAATGGGCTTTAATGGATCCTGCCTTTTGACAGCCTCTAAGAAGACAAGAAAAAAACTCCCAAAAAAAACCCTTGTAGGGAAAAGAAATGGAAGGAATCTCGGGAAAAGTAACAAGGACATTCTTTTCATTGTTATTGGCTGAAAGATACATGACTCGGTGATTGCTGACATAAAGAAAACGTTTTTTTTTTTTTGGGGAGTCTGTGATCTTTTCCAATACTTATATTCAAAACAGGCAGAGAAGGTAGTATTGTTATTTTATAGTAGCAGTAAAAATCGGCCACTACTGTATACATATGCAAAGTGCTTTGATGAATATATCAATCAGTGAATGGATTCCATAAGGCAAAAGTCATTGCAACTGTGTACTTTTACATTAGGCCTCTTCTATGTGTAACATGCTGCCTATTACTAAATCTTTAAGAAATGCAAATTACTAAGTGAGGCTATGTTTTGATGTGCATGCCGAGCATGCAATATACAATAATCTTCATGATTAACCTACTCTCAATGGTAAAGGCAATTTACAAGTAAGTGAAAATTACACTGCAGAGAGACAGCAAATTTAACAAGTACAAAAACACATGGCAAAAATGTGCCTCTCTGGTCATCTTAGTCACACTATAAAGACCTGTAGTAACTTTTTATAGAGCTATACAGTCATTGGGACCAGAAAGCAAAAGCACGCTGTTTAATAATAAATAGAAAATATTTCTACTGTAGTTAATGTGTTTCGATAATATCCTGTGTGATGCTCCATGAGTTTTCGCAAACCCTTGCTTTGTCAGTTAACAGTTTGGGCATCCTATTTCTGTCTCCTACTTTCTACACCTTACATTCATGTATCCTGCCCATTTTACAAGCCAAACTGCCCAATTGTTGTTTGCTCACAGATTCAGTCACTCTTGTGATGATTGGCCTATTCAATTGATGCTTTTCTGTGCAATATTTACGGTTCTAACATTAAACAGTTAATGCCCCCCCAGTTACATGAAAATTTATGAATAATAGCTAAAAAGGAGAGGCAAATGATCTAACACATAAACAACTTAACCGTAATGATTAGTGTGTGAAAAGACTTTTTAAAAATTTTTCTCACCGATCAAACTATACATAAATAAAAGCCGTAAGTATACACTATGTGAATGATAGCTACTTGAAGGCAACTACTACTCACAGCTGCAAAACTGAAGTCCTATAAACTCTGGGTTAGTTATTTGGGTTTTGTACTGGATAGCGATATACTTTTCATTGCCAAGATATACCAAGAGTATAAAATTTCTTTTCAAATAGTGTACATCAAATACTGTAATCACTGGGCCACTTCTTTGTTTGTACTTTCATGCATTGTAAAAGAAAAACAAAATCACTGATTTAATGGATTATACAGTCACAACATAACAAAACTTCCTGAGATTCACTTAATGAAATAATTCAGACTTGTGAGTGTCCATAGCCTATCCCTTCAATACACAGCACATATCAGTCCTGGATAGGCTGCTAGTTGATCACAGAGCCCACTCTTGCACGGGACAACTTGGAATCACCACTTAACCTAACCTGCAGGTTTAGGTTATTTTTTTTTTTACCATTAAACACTACATTTATTGTTTTATTTATTAAAAACAAAAATGTATTAGAATGATGAATTTATTCAGATAAGGGTGCAATGGGCATTTAGTTTAAAACTTTATTAGAGTAAAATAACCACTATAATAATTAACTAGACAGTGCATTCTCGTGTGATTTAAGTAAAAAATTCATTGCAAAAAGTTGACGCCTCTTTACTAGTTCAATGCCTGACAGTTCTGCTTAAGGATTTTCTTTAAATCCTTTCAGTCTGTACTGAAACTGTATTCTTCCACTGTAATCACTGACACCTTCAACTCACAAATAAGTGTATAAAGTCTAACATTATGGAAATGATTCACATCTGAAAAAACCCTGCTGTGGAACTTCCACTTGCCCACTGTTGTTGAGAATTGAGGTTGCAATGTGGTTTCAAATTCATGTTGACTACCTATAGTATATGACTCAATATACAAAATGACAGCATAATGCACTGGGCTGATGTTCACAAACCGTCCATGCAGCAGGGCCCATTCCTGAGATATGTCTTGCTCTCTACAACCCTGTATCAGACTGGCAAGTTAAAAAATGGAAGAGTGGACGAAAATAAATATTACAATATTTAAATAATAACAATAATTGCCTCCTGTTTTATGTCTAGAAAATACATAGGTTGTGTATGGGAATATACGTAATTTGGTTTTAAAAGGGCAGTGCTGTAAAGCTCTACACAGCCTGAAAATTCCAGAGTTTTGCAAAGTTGAATGGGAACTCTAGATTCAAGGAATCAAGTGAGTGTGTGCTCAGCAGGGCAGGTTAAAGCAGATCTGAATATTTAAAGCATGCAGAATTATGTTCTGCTGCTAATATTTTCATAGTCTATGCAGACACAATGCATACTTAAACGCCTGCTCTTGGGTGTGGTCTAAAAAAAGCTCAAAATGAAAATGTAGCTACATGTTAATATGTAAGTTGCAACGTTTTTGGTTTTAAGAAGAAATACACGTGTTTACTTTCTTACCACTTATATTTTTCAGTAAAAGAAATGGCATACTTATCTATCAGATTACTAAGTTCCCATCAGCACGAGCTGCATTCTTGATTGATGAAAGTAAGTGAATGGGTGATATTTAACACATAAAGTTTCTTCGGTAGAATACTGTATCTGCTTCTTTCTAATGGTAAAGGTTGGGGTTGGGGGATGTCTGTGATTTTAAAAGAATGCAATAAAAGTAGACGTGTGAAAAGAGATTTCACTAGGGTTAGAAACTTGAGCATTAGAAATCTGAAAGGGGTTGACTTACTTTTTAAGCCTTCTTTTAGGGTGTTGGTTTTAAAAATTTAACTAGGACCTTACTTTACTTCTGGGCCACATGAAATACTAAATCATTGCATTATATTTTGAAGATAATTTGCATTTGAAGCAAACAATGTACCTATGGTATATACATGGAGAAATTGTATTTAGCTTTCTGTGATTCTTTACTAATCACAAAAGAAGCATCATGATGTGCTGAAATCTAGCTTTAATACAATCAGATGAAGCATTGCAAAATATGAATCTAAGACCTCAAGGCAGAGGTGCCTCACAGATTTAATGAGATAAAGCATTATAAAAAAGCAAAGTGCTGAAATCTAAAATCAGCACTTTTCAAAATATTGTGTAATGTATTGTTGGTAACTGTGATCTACTCCTGCATTTGACCAGAGAAGAGACAATGCAGCTGGGATCTGTCAAATACAATGATAGTATAAATATTAATTATGATAGCTAAGACCATGTAACTGTGTTCAGCTGAATGATGTTCATTAATTGAAATCTGACTTGCACAGAGAGAGGTGTGGTGCTAAATCGCTATGATCTGATGATCCTTCTTGATGAAAGGGTGCTAATTAGTAACACTACTGCTACATACTCAAAAAAATCATTAAAAGTAGCTTAGACTAGCCTAGTAAACAAAACATTGAATGAAAATTGACCCTAAAAAAAAATTTTCCTAAATTTACTTATTTAACTCTTATGGGTCTTCCTACTTCAGCTGTCACGTTAGTAAAACTGACGTTTTCGTACAAACATGTACAACCAATCTTTCTTTACCCAGGCACAGAATAACATCTACAAATGATTAAAATGAAGATTTACTAGCAAATAGCAAAAATAAGTGTGTGGGTAACTAAAACAATTCAGATTCTCATGGCAGTCTTCATGGGAAAAGGTGTACAGAATTCAAAGACAAGAAATGTGATTGCCCAACACAAGGATAATGAAGAGTGACATAGCCTCAAACTAGAGCTTTCACAACATGGAAGAACTCCAACTGTTAAAAGCCACAGCTTCTCAGATGGTAGCCGTAAACAAGGCCTTTCCAGACTTTTCCTAAGGTAGTATTGACTATTTCCTCAGAAGAAGGCACAACTACACAATGACATAGGAACACGGGGGAACAAAAAGAGCATTTTCTTCTTGGCTACTATAAGCTGTTTAGTGCACAAGACCTGACAGTCACAAGCATTGCCATACCCTGTTGCTCTAATATGCACACCCTTACGTACCACACATCTCAAGACTGTCTTCCTCTTCTCAGTTTTATCTGGTTTTCTTTATCAAACCTAATTTATTTACTCTTCTCAAATAAAATACCACAAATGTTCAGTAGCAGAGAAAAGTCACAGTGCAGTCCACCCAAAGACACGTGGTAAGCAGAAAATAACTTACAGTGTATATTTCATCATTTTTACACCAATCTTTGTTTTTTCAAGGCATTTTGGGATGTGGGGGTAAAAAAAAATATTTTATCAAAGAATTGTAGTAGATGTCATTTTCATTGACTTCTTTAATTTCAAACCAAAAAGAGTTTAAAAAAAAGCTTAATCCAAGCTCTTATTAAGAAAACAAGAAAGGAAGGTAAAAAGGCAAGCGATGCCTTTGAATGTGAAAAAGATCAATATTTATAACTTATACAGATGAAAAAACATGATCACCAAATAATTAGCATTTCATTCAAACTGTTTTCATGATTTTCTAAGTTGAATGTTCCTGAACTTCTTTAAATGTTAAGAAATAAAAGACTGACATGAAATTTAAGTTTTTATTCAGAAATCGAAATAATTCTTACACCTTTTTTTAAATTGTGCACCTTTTTAGTAGCAGTTTTAAGACCCAATATTTTTCAGATTTCAGCACTTGTTAGAAATTGAAAAAAAATTAAATGTCATCACAAGTACGTAATAAGCAATTACACTTAACAATCTTTTTTTCTTTTATTGCACAACCATACAGTGTTAAAAATTACTTTTTCACCTTAACTGGAATGAAAAACTTAAACTTTGTTGGGCATGAGCATGTACACATTGTTATTTATCATGTATTAAATATTTTACAAGACACAGTAGCACACTGGTTAGCACTGCTACCTCACAAATCATGTGTTTTTTTCATTAGATACTCCAGTGTTCCTCCCAAACCCTTGGTTGATTTGTGACTTAAATTGACTTTTTATGAGAGTGTGGGGAAGGGTGGAGGGTGTGCAGGAATTTGTCCTCAGAAAGACTGGCTGGCACTTCCTCTAGGGTTGAGTCCTGCCTTGTATCCAATGACTGTGGGTTAGGCATTGACTCCGTATGACTTTGAATCAGATACTTAATTTAGCAAATGGATGGACTTGCATTTTAGATAGATAGATAGATAGATAGATAGATAGATAGATAGATAGATAGATAGATAGATAGATAGATAGTGTGACCTCCAGAGGGTGCCAGTGAGCCCATAAACACCTAGAGAAAACCACACCAAGTGCAAAAAGTTCACACCACAATATTCTATCCACAATAGATTCCTACTACTTCTCCACTTGAGCTTTGCTATCTGCCTTTTACCTCTCAACTGGATGAGGTCATGTGACTTTCTTCTTCTATGACCTGGGAGCACTTCCGGTACTAGGGCATAACCCACAGGAACACTTCCGGCTCAAAGAGAACTCCTTGAAAGTAGGGGTTAATAGTCCCGGTAGGATTACAGGGTGTGTTTGTGTGGGAATCCTAATCCTGGGATGCTGCCATCTAGCATATTGAGGGAGCCACTGGTCTGAATAGATTGTTTCCTCCCGTCACTCCATTACACTAGATTTCTGGCCAAGTAAGGATATTCAGTCCATCCCTCTCAAAACACTAGCATATTCACTCTGATGTTGGCATCTTCTGCCAACTTCCTGGCAAAGGCAGGGAACAGCCTTCCTTTTGTCTCAGTCATTCAGTATGGTGGCCTCCCAGCCAAGGAACGAATCATGCACCATCATGGTCGAGTAACCAGCCCAAGCCTGCTGTCCATCTCAATAGATAGATAGATAGATAGATAGATAGATAGATAGATAGATAGATAGATAGATAGATAGATAGATAGATAGATAGATTGATTGATTGATTGATTGATTGATTGATTGATTGATTGATTATAAATAATACACTAAGGCATAGGAGGGTACTAACATAGACAATTTGTTGTGTATGGTGCAGTGCATTTGTCACTATACTGTAATGACTCTATGAATAAAGTTTTTTTTTACTCTACAGGTCTTGCTACTTCAGGCGTAGATGTATGTGGCCATATACCTGAATGAGTAATAAGTGGTTAAAACTGCTACCTCTCAGCTTCAGGAGACTGAATCCCAGGCTGGGAATAATATCTGTAAAGTTTAAACATTCTTGTTGTACTGCGTTTTTGGTTTACTTCCATATCCTAAGAAATGTGTTAGGTTAGCTGGTGATGTAACATTTACCCAGTATGAATGAGTTAGGGTGTGTATGGGTTACCAAATACACTACACATGGTACCGTTGGGTTAACCTGTGACTTCCCTATTAGTTAAATAAGCAAGTTCATTTATTAGAAGGCTACATGGTTAAGGTTACTGCAGTTATGGTTCAGTGCCAAGGGAAAAAGGGTGCACAAGTATGGCGTTTGAATGTTTTCTCTGTGATCAGGTGGATTTCCTCTGTGAAGTCAGATTTCTCTCTTAAGTTCAAAAGAGAGGCTGACCAGACCAATCTAAATTACTACATGATAATCCTATCTGTGTATGTGAGTCATATTGATTGCTGGCTTTCTACCATATGTCTGTAGCTGCTAACATATGCTCTGTAATCCTAAACTAGATCAACCTGCATGAAGATATGCTGATGTTTACAGTGGTTAGAAATCACCATTCAGAAATTCACTTCTTCTGCTGCAAACATTCATTTTTAAGGTGTGGCATTTTATTTCACTCCCCTGCTTTATCTTTTTTGTGTATTTTAAAAAGCACTTCCTTTCTGATTTTGCCATTTTCATTAGTTATGCTACATACACACATTTCACTTTGGTTTAGACTTTCTTGTTGACTGTGTTGTAAATACTTACTATGACATGGCGCCAAATACGAATTATTCTTTAAAAAAAAAACAAACAAAAAAAAAACCTTTACGCATTGCTGCAGTACCATTTACGTATCCTTTTAAACGCACTGAAGACACCCAACTCTGAAATTCCTGGGTGTAGTCTGCAGACAGTTATCAAACATAAATCTGACATAACTGCTGCATATCTGTACCTTTATACATTCAGGAACTGCAAACGATGAAGTGATTCTAACCTACTTTCGCTAAAGGAGAATGAATAAAAACACTCATTTCTATTTACCTTTCAATACCCTGGCTGACTGTTATACGTTGAGCAGCTATTAAGTAAAAGACCGTAATAATTCACAATTTATTAAAGTTAAAGTTGATTATTCAGAAGCTATTACAGATGCATTATCAGAATTTTGGGAGTCCGCTCATTTTCTTCCCCATTGCCGAGCTGAAGTTTCACCATGGGCGTGGTGGACGAGCCTTTTCTAGCTGGCTTCAAAGTAAAGGAAGCTTTATCGCCCACTCCCCAACTTACTACCACGGACAAACAGACACAATCTCCACCCCTGCTGCAAAAGTGAACATTAAATGAAAGCTTAGCAAGGACGACTAACGGCGCTGTAATTTATAAGGAAGTCGAGTGATGTTTCACATTCACAGTCCTGACGCACGCGGGCTTATTAACAGAACAGCTTGAGAACGTGTTACTGACACAGAGATAATAATAATAATAATAATCATCATCATCATCATCTTCACCATACAAACTCCCAAATACAATGACATAAAAACATCGAAAATGTGACTTACCTTCTGGCTGACAGGCGTCAAAAAATGGAAAAAGACTTTTCTCAGCTTCACTCGGGGAAAAAAGTTAACTTATGTCACTTGTTACTGGTCTTACGGAAAAGAAAGAATGGAACGGGATTTTTTTTTTTTTACAAAAAAGTGAACTTTGAAAAAGATGAACGTCAAGAAGAGTGAAAAGTGCAGAAGACTGGGGCGTAAAGCAGAAGAGCAACAGTCCGGAGCCCGCTCTGTCTCGAGAGTGAGGCGTATCTATTTGCGCGTGTTTTTAGAGGGGCGAAAAAAGAAACGGAGTGAATCACTCGATTTAGTAGCGAGCTACACCCATTTCTGCCTGGCTTTCATCCAACAGAGAGGGGGGCGGTAGAAAACAACGATATGACCATCGACTAGCTTTGTAACGGTGAGGGTATAAGAAAGAGTTTATGTGTATACCAGTAGATTCCCATTTTTTATTTATAAGTATTTTGTGCAGAAGTGTAAAGCAAATATAAGCAATAAACTACGCATTTGCATAGAGGCCACGCCTCTCCTATAACTTTTCATTGCTGATTAACACAGCAGCTTCCAATTCTGGAGACTGGGTGTGGGCAACGCGACTTTTGTGTGTGTGTGTGTTTTTTTTTTGGGGGCGCTTTAAGATATTTTTCGCAGAAAAAAGTATGTACTTCCGAAAAGAGTGACGTGCTGGGTATATCCTAAAGTCTGTGAAGCACAGTTTCAGAATCTTTCATGTTTTATGAAACGTAACAGTGTAGATGGAGTGGTAATATACTGTATGTAAAGAAGCAGAAGAAGTGGTGTAGAAGTTGATGGTAAGTTTTATCACATAGTCACACACCAGTTCCACTGGTTAATGTTTTCAGCCCTGAAGGGCGGCCATGCCATACAACGATTAGAGCTGCTACCTCACAGTAGTAGACATATAGTTACACTCTTGAAATAATGAGTCTTTCATGGCACTATATGATTTATTACTGAGTTGAGTGGTTCATCGTAGAACCATTGCTTGAGGAAAAAATTATATAATTCTGGAAAGAGTTCTCTGCATATGAAGTTGGTTCTTTGTGATTTGAAAACTTTCAAATATGTAGGAAAAAAATGAAAATGTTAATGTACTGTATAATCATCAACCTAGCAGGACATTACAGATTAAGAAAACCTGCAGCTAGAGTCTTTTTAAAATCACTAAGCTATATTTCAGAAATCTATTACAATCTATTCATGGTTATTTGCTTTATAGGGCGTGTTGTGGATCTAAATAAATAAATGTTCTTTATTGAATCTTCATGTGAATCCGTCTTATGGGGAACAAAAATGGTTCCCCTATTGCATCGCACTGAAGACCTGCTCTAGCACCTTTAATTTTTAAGACTGTACGCATATGAAACCGTTGCAAATGCTCCTTGAGTTTATATCCAGGTACACTGATCAGGTTAGAATGAATTCTTTGTTTGCCATAGTTTGCTGTCGCCTTGTACACTTTGCATAAAGGATGAACTCCGGCTCCTTGCATCCCTTACTTAGAATTAGCTGGTTGAAAGCACGAGGAGATGGATGAATATTTCATACCCACTGCTCAAATAAAGTGGTACAATAAACTCCAGCTCCCTGTGTTAGTGTAACCTAACATAGTTTGGAAAATGTTCATATATTTCAAAATGGCCAGCAATCTAACCTGCCCCATGTCAGGGTTTTTACACACAAAATACATATCACTCCATTCGTTTATTGTTTTAAACATGGCTTTCCTGTTGAAAATCATTCTTTTCAATGGGATAAGGGTATTGCATTAAAATTTGCACGTATTTTCATAGAAGATGCTTTTACCTGAAGTGACTTGCAAAAGAGGTAAACATAACTGAATAAACATCAATGTGTGGAACTGTTTGGGAATAAGTGGTACAGGATAGGTTTCCCAATTGATCATCACAAATGCTCAGAACAAAATAAAAGCCATTTGTAGTTCTTAGCTCATTTCAGATAGAAAGAAACGTAGAAGAAAGGCAGTATTGAAACATGTCATTATCACATTTGAGAAACTCATAAGTTCAGATGTAGGTGGGCAGCTCGTTCCACCAGCTGGGAGCTACACATGGAAAGAGCCTGGTTTGAGAGTTGATGAGTGGTTCATCAGGAGACATGAGTGATCAAGAAGGAGAATAGCATCTCACAAGTATCTTCGTATATATATAAATAAAAACTGCTTAAAAAATTAAAGGAACACTTAAAAACACATCAGATCTCAATGGGAAAAAAATCCTGCTGGTTATCTATACTGATATGGACTGGGTAACGAAAAGATGCCACATCGTTTGGTGGAAATGAAAATTATCAACCTACAGAGGGCTGAATTCAAAGACCCCCCAAAAATCAAAGTGAAAAAATGATGTGGCAGGCTAGCCTATTTTCATTGCAGCAACTCAGAATCATACTCAGTAGTTTGTTTGGCCCCCACTTGCTTGAATGCATGTCTGACAACATGGGGGAGGGGGGGGCATGCTCCTAATGAAACAACGCATGGTGTACTGGGGGATCTCCTCCAAGAATCTGGACCAAGGCATCACTGAGCTCCTTGACAGTCTGAGGTGTAACCTGGCGGCATCAGATGCACTGAAACATAATGTCACACCCAGAGGTGTTCTCTTGGATTTAGGTCAAGTGAGCATGGGGGCCACTCTTGCCACATGAGGCTGGGCATTGTCATGCACCAGGAGGAACCCAGGACCCACTGCAACAGCATAGGGTCTGACATTGGGTTCAAGGATTTCATCCCGATACTAATGGTAGTCCAGCCCCTCTCAAGCAGATTGGTTCCAGCATCCAAGCTGTGCATTGAGGTGAGTCCGACTATATATAGCCAGAACCTCTCGACCTCTCGCACTAGCTCAGGCTCCTTCCCCTTCAGAGAGGTGACATTCCATGTCCCAAGAGCCAGTTTCTGTAGCCGAGGATTAGACCGCCAAGGTCCCCGCCTTCGGCCACCACCCAACTTACACTGCACCCAACCTCCTTGGCCCCTCCCATAGGTGGTGAGCCCATGGGAAGGAGGACCCACGTTACCTCTTCGGGCTGTGCCCGGCCGAGCCCCATGGGTGCTTGCCATCGAGCCCCACCTCCAGGCCTGGCTCCAGAGGGGGGCCCCGGTGACCCGCATCCGGGCAAGGGAAAACATTGTCCAAAGTTTTTGCTCTTCATTGGAGGTTTGTTGAAACGCTCTTTGTCTCATCCCTCACCTAGGACTAGTTTGCCTTGGGTGGCCCTACCAAGGGCATAAAGCCCCGGACAACATAGCTCCTAGGATTGGGACACGCAAACCTCTCCACCACGATAAGGTGACGGTCCAAGGAGAGGCCTGGTAGGCCCAAACGTGTTGTGAGGGTCTGCTGGGAACGGCTGGCAGAGTCCCTTGTCAGAAGTAGCTTCAACTCCCACCTTCGGCAGAACTTCGACCACGCCCCGAGGGAGGGGGACATTGAGTCCAAATGGGCCATGTTCCGTGCCTCTATTGTTGAGACGGCTGACCAGAGCTGTTGGCGTAAGGTGGTTGGTGCCTGTCGTAGCGGCAATCCCCGAACCCGTTTGCGGACACCGACGATGAGGGATGCTGTCAAGCTGAAGAAGGAGTCCTATAGGACCTTTTTGTTCTGTGGGTCTCTGGAGGCAGCTGATAGGTGCCAGCAAGCCAAGCGGAATGTGGCTTTGGTGGTTGCTGAGGCAAAAACTCGGGCATGGGAGGAGTTTGGAGAGGCCATGGTCCACCGTCCGGCATCTCAGGAGGGGGAAGCAGTGCAGTGTCAACACTGTATATGGTGGGGATGGTGTGCTGCTGACCTCGACTCGGGACGTTGTGGGTCGGTGGGGGGAGTACTTCGAAGACCTCCTCAATCCCACTAACATGCCTTCCAATGAGGAAGCAGAGCCTGGGGACTCTGAGGTGGGCTCTCCCATCTCTGGGACTGATGTCACCGAGGTGGTCAAAAAACTCCTTGGTGGCAGGGCCCCGGGGGTGAATGAGATACGCCCGGAGTTCCTCAAGGCTCTGGATGTTGTAGGACTGTCTAGGTTGACACGTCTCTGCAACATCGCATGGACATCGGGGACAATGCCTCTGGATTGGCAGACTGGGGTGGTGGATTTAAGAGGGATCACACTCCTCAGCCTCCCTGGAAAAGTCTATTCAGGGGTTCTGCATAGGAGGGTCCGTCGGATAGTCGAATCTCGGATTCAGGAGTAACAGTGTGGTTTTCGTCCTGGTCGTGGAACAGTGGACCAGCTCTACACCCTTAGCAGAATCCTGGAGGGTGCATGGGAGTTTGCCCAACCAGTCTACATGTGTTTTGTGGACTTGGAAAAGGCGTTCAACCATGTCCCTCAGGGAGTCCTGTGGGGAGTGCTCCGGGAGTATGGGGTACCGGACCCCCTGATAAGAGCTGTTCGGTCTCAGTACAACTGGTGTCAGAGCTTGGTCCGCTTTGCCAGCAGTAAGTCGAGCCCATTTCCAGTGAGAGTTGGACTCCGCCAGGGCTGCCCTTTGTCACCGATTCTGTTCATAACTTTTATGGTAATATGATTATAGACCTAGAGAGGAGGTGTATAGAGAGATTGTATTGAGTATAAAGAGAATTGAGTATAGAAAGTAATACCTTAACTAATGTGTCTCTTCATCCCAAAATGCCCTTTCTACTGTGCTGTTTAGTCAATTCAGCATAGTAAGCAACATCAGCCTCCAAACTTTTTTTAACCTTCTGAGCCACAACAGTTGTAATACTTACTTGTTTTAACACAATGGACAGCATCATCTTTCCTGCGTTACCTTATCTTTACCATTTTATGATGTGTTAACTCAAGTATAATTCAGATTTTCTTTACTACTAAAATCTGTTAAATACACATAGTCACACCCACATTCCTAAAAGATTATTTGTTTAGCACATCACAACCACTGTTTATTTTTTTCTACACTGGTAACTACTTTACACCCACTTGTTTGTCTGATCACAGCAAAGTGCTTCACCAACCTCTCTGATTAACCAGATAAGCACAAATGGCTGCCATTCCTATATTTTTAACCTTAAAATGCTACATTATAGAAAGAGCACCGATACTGAGCTACATTTTATGCTGATGAAATACTGAAGTTTGATGCAAATTTAAGAGTCAAAATGATTGGACCCTGTGCATTCTAGCTCTGGGTATAAGGTTGCAGGGATTTTCATGTGAAAAAGTTGACTTCTAGGGCAAACTAAGCTTCTGGATTTTGGCTTTTCACCCAACTCCACATTCAAATGGGTTTTGAATAGGAACAGGAACTACTTTAAGGACTTCCCCCAAGTATAACATCCAGTGTCAGATTTCGGCTGCAGGACCTCAGAGGCCTTTCTTCAACCACTGTTTTTAATGACACAGGTGACCCAGTGACTCTTGAACTCAGCTTACTCTTAAAAAGCCAGGCATGGGATGGCAAGATACCACACTTAACACAATATGCCTTTCTTCTTCCACCTGTATCAAAACCCCATCATATTTCAAATAGCTTCCATAAAAATGCAAACAAAACACAATATTCAAATCCATTCAGCTTAAACTCTAAAAGTACACTAGTTTAGAATAAATGACCTCAGTCATATGTGAGTGACTGTTCTTATTAATATCACCCCTGCATCCTCTCACATAATTAAAGACCAATCTGCTATTAATGAGCACCTTTTTCCCAAAGTGCACAATGAATCGATTAATTGCATCTTTTGTGCTTATTATATTGTAGCACATAAGCAGTTTATGAAAGTACTCAGTTGTCCTTACTACCCATTTCTGTCATACAGCTGCTAATTGTATTATAGCTAAGAGGCATTTTACATACTATGCATATATAAACTAATTCTGTCATGATACACCTCAGCAATTAACTCTTTGCTTCTACACCATCCAGAAATTGATATGATACCATTAAGTGAAACACCATCACATTATTAAAGTTTTCTTATTCTCTCAAACTATTACACTGTTAATTCCTATGTTATCATCTGCTTGACCTGTGATCAAGATTCCATTACATAAAAATCTCTATTACCAACAATTCACACCAATTATTCAGTTTACTTTCATATTTTTACTTGTGTCTGATACATGTTATAGTATTTGCACAATAAAAAGTCTGAGTAACATCTAAGAAGCTGCCATAGAATAAAAAAATACTTTAACTTATATTATGGATGTTAATATTCAGTTCCTTCAATGCCAATGTCTAAATTAAGCCCAGTAGTTCAACTATTAGCAGAGTGGGGTATATCAATTACCCTTAACCTCTGAAGAAGAGTGCAACATCAAAACCAAGTAGCTGATTTGTTCAGCACTGATAGCCACATTAACCACACTATTTAAAAGTTTGTACAGTAGACTTAAGTGCCTTCATGTTAGTACATTTAATATGGAAATCAATGGTAAACACCTTAGCATCTGTTTTGTGAACCTTCTGATTGCTTGGAGATTTACAGAAAGCAGCACCCTCTGCCAGCAGTAACTGGTAGGGACATACCCTTCCTCGTACTCGACTGGCTAATCTATATTAGATAAGCATGTATTTGGACCATGATTCATTATTAAACATACTGTATATAAATCTTTTTAATATGAATGGCCATATCTTCCTATAGCTCATTCTTTTTTATTTTCCTCCCTATTATACTTTTCTAAAATGAGGGCTACATATTTAACCATTAGTTAATGTCTTAAAGGTCAAAGGCCATATCAACTCACTCCATGGCCTAATCTTTCATTATAGATAACAGCAACTTCCACGCTCTAAAACATTTTTATCTATCTATCTATCTATCTATCTATCTATCTATCTATCTATCTATCTATCTATCTATCTATCTATCTATCTATCTATCTATGACACTCCTTAATCTTACCAAGAAAAAGTTGCAGCTCTTTATACATTTTGAAGGTACAGAATATAAAATCACTCACAGAAGTAAAAGAGGCCACATATCAAGCAATGCTAGAAGCAGTAATTGTTCTATGTATTGACCATGATAAGCGGATTTTACCAAATGAAGGCAAAGAGAAGCAGTTCACTGTTCAAATGTATTGTCATGTGTACAATGAAATTCTTACCTTCATGTCTCCTACCTGTGGTGCATTGTCATTTTACTTTATCTATCGTATGAACCCTTGGAAGGCATCAAGGCTCATGTGAGTCTCCTGTTTGTAGATTGCTCATCAGCTTTTAACCCCACTTAGCCCCACCTTCGTGCAGTGAGACTTATAAAAGGTTTTCATTTGGAATTCAGTTTAGAACAACGGCTGATTGACTTCTTACAGATAGGAATCAAAGAGTAAAAGTCAGTGATTGTCTGTGTGACATGCTGTCCTTACCTACGGGGTCCCCTCTTTCACTACATTTGTATATTCTACACATACGGTAGCCTAATGAATCAGTAATTGTAAGCTTTCTTAATGTGAATAAAACCAGTCATGGTCCAGTGGTAGATGCTTTTCTACACCTAAATGTTTCGAAAACTAAGGAACAAATAAGTAATTTTAGAAGAAGCACCATTTACTCACAGGAAGTAATCATCAAAGACCAGGCAGTGGAGATTGTTGGCAGTTATAAATATCTGGGGATAATTATAGACTCAAAACTGACTTTTAATGAAAATACAGAAGCCCTCTTTAAAAAGGAACTGCATTTCTTCTACTGCCTAAGAATGTCTTTTTAGCAAGAGATCTACCATTATGTCCATCTTTTATCAGTCTTATATTGAGTCTGTCTTTACTTATTCTCTTCTGGCCTGGTTTGGAAATTTAAATCTTAGCAACTAAAACAAAACACATCAAATTATAATTATATTATATTATTAATGGCAATAAAATTGAATTGAATTTAACCCCAGAAATGTCCATGTTGCAAGTTGGTTGGGCAGTCACGTAAGAGTTATACTGCTTTATGTTTTATATACATTTAACTTTATATAACTTTAAAATGTTAAAATTGAACTTGAATACAGTCAATCATTGACTATCCATCCATCCATTATCCAACCCACAATATCCTAACTACAGGGGTCTGTTGGAGCCAATCCTAGCCAACATAGGGCACAACAAACCCCAGGCAGGGCACCAGCCCACCGCAGGGCAGACACACACACCAAGGACAATTTAGAATCACCAATGCACCTAACCAGCATGTCTTTGGACTGTGGGAGGAAACCCACGAAGACACGGGGAGAACAAACTCCATGAAGGGTGGACCCGGGAAGCGAACCCATGTCTCCTAACTGCGAGGCAGCAGCGCTACCACTGCGCCACCATCATTGACTATAACAACATAAATTATATGCATCAACAGATGATGTACTGTATAGTAGAAACACTCATGGAGATGTCAGTATGTATGGCTGTTGAGTAGCCTTCTGACCTGTCCCTGAATCTAATGATGCCAGCACTAGTTATCCTGTACAGACTGTAGAACAGTAGAAGGAGAAAGTTGAATGTGTACGGTGACTGAAATGTTTCATAATATTGTTTACCTGTCAAAGGCAGCATATGTTTTGTAAATGTCCATGTTGTGATCCAGTAATATTCTAAGCCGACATCATCCTCTGAGTGTTATGCAGTCCCGAGTTGAAGAACAATGTCTGAATGTGGTGAAAGTCAGTATATGGAAATGTTCGTGTTGGTTTTATCACTAGCTAGTGATTTAAAGTGGTTCTACATTATAATACAGGTAAGGAAAATCTCACCAGTAACAAAATGTAACCTCCATATTACTTTGGATGTTCCTAAATATACTGGAGACAAAAGTTTGTCATACTGTGAAAGATTAAAACTAACTAATATAAAACACTGGTTCATTGTATCTGTTTTTACATACAGTATGTCTCCATTTTAGCAATCTCTCATTATATTCTGTAAATATATCCTCACATTAGAGCTTTAACCCTGCCAGCCTAGTATTGCTCTCTATACCAATGGTCGTTTGTTTGTGATTTTCCCTGTTGGTGTTACATAAGGGCATCGTTTACAAGTGAGAGGAGATTCACTGCATTATCTTATAACTATGTTATCTCGCTGGCTTATTTAGATAGTTTCCAAAGCATCAGTTTAAACAGTACAGTCTAAGATTCCCATAGCCATTTGCGTGAAGATATGCTTCCCATATTTTATTCTGAATGCATTTCTTTTTCCAATTTTGTTTTACAGTACACTGTGTGACTGAGAGAACTGAACTAAATACATTTTATTTTGTTTTGTATTATTTTTATTTTGTTTTCCAATGTTGTTTTACAGTACACTGTGTGACTGAGAGAATTGAACTATATAAATTTTATTGACCACTATGAAAACATGGAAATACTGGATTAAGTTAAAGGGGATGCAGTGGTTAGCCCTGTCTGTGTGGAGGCTGAGCCGATTCCATTTGCCTTCGTGGTTTGTCTCCAAGTACTTCATTTTTGCCTAATATCTAAGGTTAATGTTAGATTAATTAGTAATTCAAAATGTATGAGGATGTGCCCTGTAGTGAAATAGTGTACTGTTTAAGATTGATTCCTGTTTTGAATGTAATGCTACTGGAATAGGCTGCAAATCGCACAAGCCAGAACTAAATCAGGTGAATTGACAATAGATGAATGGATAGATAGATTTGTTCTCCATGTATGTTTCTGTTTCTAGAGAAGAGGTGAGTCGCTCTCCATGGCCAGTTGTACAGCCTATTCTCATTGGTTTAGGGAGACACTCAGTTTTTCGTCTTTGCACAGTGCTGCTATGTTTTGTGTGTAATTGTCTCATCCTTTAATTCCCTTAAATTACATTTTCTTTCCATGGTTGAATGACTTTCTGTTAGGTAAAGTGGCAATGTTGAATTCACTCACAGTCTGTTTATATTGTCAGTGGACAGCTGTGTGTGGGGTTAGCCTTTTGTGATCCCAGGTGGTGAACAATATATAAACCTTAGTACTCCACTGCAATTTTCCATAATTGAAAATGAAAGGAGAGCAAAATCCATACCTTCTGATATCTGAACATTGGAACACCGATCTGTGAGGTCATACCTTAGTCTTTGCTGTCTGGCTTCAAAGGTACTTTGAGAGTGTAAGTTGTACTTTTTTTTTTTGATCCAAATTAGAAACCTTTTCACAGTTCAAGTATTACATCTTCCATTTGAGCACATAGAGGATCAAAATAACATCTGCACCTGAAAAATTGCACAAAGGTCATAGCCATAAAAGCAGAAGCCATGTTTTCTGAAGATGCAGCATTTACAGACAGCCTTGTTTCTCTTTTCTCAGGCCTGCAGACATGTCAAAACAAGCAGCTGTATGTTGCCACTGTGGCACACCTTACCTTACCTGCCTGCCTGCCTGCTCTCACAACCTCTTAGCACTTCATGCGCATAGAGGAATCTTAAAACCAACGAAAATCCATTCCAGTTCTGCACATGCTTACAGTAGATGACTTTAAAACTGAAAAGAAATGGTTATGATACTTGGAGCTACGCAGTTTAGCAACCTGAAATTCCTACGTTACATTACACTTTTTATGAAATTGCAAAAAATCATGATTGAAATAAATCCTCTGACCTAATTTGTTACATACTCTTCAGTCTTCTTGTAAGCCTTAATGTTCTGATACAATTATTGCCCTGAACTAGAACATAGCTACAAAATATGATACATTCTAGAAGTTTGTTTAATTTTGTTTGTCTGTCTTAACCACCGATACAAATTTGTAAAACGTAAATTAATGTCATAGGGATGAAGAGACTTGTCTAAGAGGCAATGGGAATAAGACCAGGGTGCAATCTGAACAGGATACGTATGCTTTTTACATACACATATAAATATGTTTTGTGAAAACCCAGTATTATTTCCTTTAGTTTAAAATGAAAGACTATTAAAATAAATCAAACAAGTGCACATGGAAGTAGTTTAGGTGAACATCAGGTTTTTCAGAATATGGGTGGAAACTTGAGGCTTTGGAAGAAACTCTAAGCAATCTTTGTGCCCCACTTACAGTTTAAGGCAGCCTAGTCTTAACTACAAAGCCGGCAATACCATACTTCCACAGTACACTGCCATTTTGTTATACATCAACAAACAAAAAAGAGAGAAATCTAATGTATAGATTTGGTCCCAAAATACTGAAATTAGTGTTTAGGGCATTAGAGGATCTTATCAAAGCCAACATTCACATGCATTTTCAGTTTGGATTTGACAAGGGAGATCAGCTCAATGAAGATAAAGCATTGAAGTGAGTGGATGGCTAGATGCTGACTTTAGAGTCTCTAGGAGTTTGGATTCAAATGCCCTCACCTGTTATGCACTTGTATTGTATTTGAGGTTAGTAGTGTAGAGATTTGTCACAGTCAGATGTATTTTGATTTTGAGTGTTTATTCTTTACCAAATTAGTCACAAGGGTGGTGTTTTATGTTTGTTTCTTGATGTGTGTCATGGCTGTATCCATGTGTGGGGAACCTTTCAAATTATAAAAGAAATAGGCTACCAAAAATATTATAAGGAAATATGTCTTCAGTACTATAGGATAAATGGTTGCTGTGTTGGTCAATCAAATGTGCTTAGTGCTTTAGTTCAATTAATGCATTTTTGTTAGTTGTGAATTATTCTTAATATTAGAAAGCATATTGATTTACTTTCATTCAAACAGAATTAAACTAAGTAAAAAATAAACTGTTCCTCTTCAGTTAGAGGTTTTATAGCAAAAGGAATATGCAGAACCTATGCCAATTATTTTTCAAGGGCTCCTCTGTCATTACTGAGACCCCAGAGTTGGAGAGATTTTTCAAATTAACACATACTGAAAATAAATATGCATCTAAAGGTGCCATAGGCCATTCCTCTTACCTACTGTAAGTGGTTGTGCAATATTTTTTATGGTTTTGCACCTGGGAAATTCGTGTGCCTCCCTGTCTTCTAAAGCCCTGTCCTTTGCCACTATAATGGAGTTTATCATGTTTCTTTCTTTTATCTCTCAGTTTGCACAGATTTTCTGCATTTTCTGTGAATGTAATGCATCCATCTTAAGTGCTTTCTGGTCACAAATTCGATCCAGATGCCCCAGGTGAAACATACAGCAGTAGTTTTGCTGTCATATTAAAGACATGGACAGGGCTTTTAAAATGGTAGGCTGCCCACTGTCAAGATTTGGGTGCATGCATGACACTACATATGGAATCCTTCCATTCATCCATATCTACAAGAATAAGCTTTAAATGTGGAATATTTAAAATGTCTTCATTTTAAATAGCATCTTTCATTGCAAATAATCAAACTACTCTCCAAGTCTTAAGCAAATTTGATAATAGAGAACAGTAGTTGCTAAATACAAACATTATAAAAACCATCTCTAGTTACCTACGATAGTGGTAAAGGTGGTAGTTATTGTTAGGTTATTCAAAAGAAGGATTGAAGCCTCTAGACAGCCATGTTATAATCAAAGTATTTGAAGTAAGTTAACTGAGTCAGCATTTTACTAAGTGATACAATGACCTAACCTTCCAATGCTTACAGAGAAGTAGTAACATTCCAAGCCGCAGGATGTTTCTTTATCTTCACAGGATAGGACATTTGGTTTCTGTACAGGGTCAGAAGTTCAGGAACAATAAGGCTCTGGCCTGTGACAGAAGCAGCCCAAACTTATTAGCTATGTATTTATGTACACCTTCTGTAGAATCTGACATTAAGCTAACTTTGGTTGAAAAAGTGTGGAAAAATGCTTTTCAGAACTCTACATTAGACGTGTATTGTGTTATAAAGTGGACTTATGCGTTATACTTTGTGGCAGACGACCAGGGAACTTGCTCCACCGGGATGTCCGGAGCAGGTAAAGACCAGGAGCGGGGCAATATCTCCCCTGGACACAAGAGGGCAGCCCCCCTGGTTTCCATCAAGGGCCACAGATACGGAGCTGGGAAACTCAACCCTGTGGGGGTCCATGGCCACCACTGGGGGTACCTAGATGGTTCCCGAGCCCTGGAGGACAGCACTTCTGCCATACCAGGAAGTGCTGCCGCTCCAGGAACTGTGTATAACCGTAGTGCATTCGGGTGCAAGGGCAGCACTTCCGCCACACCAGGAAGTGCTGCCAGAAGACCATCATAGAGCACCTGGAACACATCCGGGGCATGATCAGAGGGGCCGCCTCACTCCATTCGGAGAGCCAGAGTCAGGGGGAGGAAGACTGAGCTTCCGAGTGAGAAGTGGAGGTGGCCGAAGATAGAAAAGGACTGAGTAGTCGTGTGTGAGTCGGTAGAACCAGATTGTGTAAATATTGTAAATGTGTTGTGGACATTTGGTGTCGTGTCTGTCTGTGGCCGGGCTATTTTTGACAACTTCTAATCAATATAGCCTGGCATGTGGAGCTTTAAGCGCCATTTTACAGAAAAATGGACAAGAGTCTTGGTAAGATTATAAGGGTTGTCTTTGAATGTCTAACATTCATTTAATTGATTGTTAATTTCAAGGTGGATACAACTTTCTACCTTCTGTGTGTTGAATGCTTAGAAAAGCATAAGGATGAGTGTAGCAAAGTTTAAACATTTTATTCATTTTAGTTATTTAATTTCTCTTTGAAAAGTGCAGTGGACATTATATCATCCCTTTCACAAAGTTTCAGAGACATATCCTCCCTGTTTGCAGTTTTAATTATGTCATGGTTTGATTTAGGCCCTTAACAAATAATTGAATAAGTGAACTTATATTTATGAATGTGGTGAGAAAAAACATGCAGGTGGTGGGTGTAACGGAGCAAGATGCAGAGGACAGGAGGATTTGGAAAAAGATGATCTGCTGTTGTGATCCCTACTGGGAGCAGCCAAAAAGAGAAGATGTTTGGCAAAGCAAATTGAAAAGAATTCAAGCAAACAGTTTCTCAATGGAGCCCTTATTTCTGAAACAAATGAACGATGAAATAGGATGTTAAACAATGCATACAGTCAGTTTCATACATGTTTTAAAATTTGTAGGCACCAGCATGGTCAAAAAAACAGGTAAAATTTACAAAACATCAGCTTATTTTAAAAGCATTAAACTGTACTAGAAAGATAACAATGTCCAAAAATGTAGCAGGGGGAGACCAGACCAGCAAGCTATTCTGTAAACTAAACTTTGCAAAGAAAGAAAGAAAGAAAAACACATTTGGCATTGCCCATCCATCCATTTTACTAAGCAATGTTTCCAGTTCAGGAGTGAGAGGTAATGCCAACATCAATAGGGAGTGGTTAAAAAGTGTTCGTGGATGAGGTGCCAAGGCAAATACACACAAACCCAGATTCACTAAAATTATGCACACAGAAAAAATGACAAATTAACCTAACATACATTCTAATTTTGGAGAAAAAACAGACTAAGCAAAATCCATGCAGGCATGGAGAGAACATTGACACTTCATGCAGGCAGTGGCCAGGCTAGAATTTAAATCCAGGACTCCAGGACTATGACATAGCTGCTTCAAGCTCCAAGCAGTAAAGCAACATGTCACTCCCATATTTGGTTATGAAAATTTATAATTACTAAATGCTGTGCATACCTTGTTTCCAAACTACATAAAACCTGAATACATAAAGTGAAATTACATTTGGAGCGCAAATGTAACTGGTGATGTAATATTAGAGGTTTGTCACTGAGGAAACCAACATCAATAAGCTTATCAGCTTCTGAGACAAGCAGAAAAGCAACTTTCCCTTTGCAGTTAAATTTGGCTGGGATCATCCAAGTAACAACTGGCTACATACACATTCATAAGGGGCAGGTTGCATACTAATAAACACACCACATGAAAAAGTTAGATTTTTGGAGTGCCAGCACTTTTTAAATTATTTTTATTAAGTTAAATTAGTAATATTAGGAAAAATACAGGACAGTTTTGGTACTTTTTGATATAATATACTTGGTGAATATACATACATTTCTTAATGCACAATTCTGAATCAGAGTGTGTACTTATAACAAAACATTTTCAGAATAATAGGGCTTTTATCCTATACTATTCACCCAGTTTGCCAAAATATTCCCAAATTCAGGTCTTGAACCTGGTTCTACTTTCAACCTCACAGCTGGTTTTGTTTCCAACAACAATAAAATGAACAGTATGAAAAAAATATTTCCTAATATTAGTCAGACATTAACTCTTAAGCGGATTTCTTGTTTATTGTAAACCAAAATATACTGTAGTTTATTGTAGCTAACATTAATCTTATCTTATCTCTCCTTTCGATTTGTTTCCATTACAAGACCAAGAATTTACAGCCTACCTAACAGAACTGGGTGAAGAGTAAGAATCAACAGTAGAGTTATAGATCATTTTTTAAGAAATTAGATTCAACCATAACCTCATTTATTTGGAATTAAAAACATCCACGTATGCAAAGGGTGACCCTACAAAGACCTAAGGCAGAAGGTGGCATGGCTCTACCCAACTTTCAGTTTTATTACTGGGCAGCAAACATACAAGCTATAAAAACCTGGACATGGACATGAATAGATGAACATACATAGGCTTGGTCCACAATAGAAATAAAATCCTGCAGTACTTCTTTATATTCCTTGCTTTGCACTCCAATAAATGCAAGACGTCGTCAATATACTAACAACCCAATTGTGCTTCACTTACTCAGAATATGGATCCAATGTAGGAAACATTTTAAGATAGAGGCGCTTTTATCTCTACACGAGAACCACCTTTTTCCACCCTCTCAAACGTACATAGTTTTTAATGCCTGGAAAAAATTCAGGATTAAATCACTTAGAGATCTGTACATAGAGAACATCTTTGCATCCTATGAACAATTACATTCCCAATTGAACTTTACAGCCACACATTTTTTTCACTACCTTCAAATCAGAGACTTTGCTAAACAGAACCTGTCCAATTTTCCTCATCTCACACCTACCTCTATACCAGAAAAAATATTGCTCAGTTTATTTTACAGTCCTTCAATTTCAAAGATCCAAGAGGACAGTGGGAAAAGGATCTCTTGCTCAGCATTTCAGAAAAGGAGTGGAAGGTAGCAATGCAGAGAATTCACTTGAGCTCCATATACGCAAAGCATAGAATTATTCAACTCAAAATTATATATATATATATATATATATATATATATATATATATATATATATATATAAAGTGCATCTTTCTCATTTCAAATTGTCCAAAATATTTCCAGGGCAAGATCCAACCTGCAAACGCTGCAATCAAGTTCCGGCCTCACTAGGTCACATGATTTGGGCCTGCACCAAATTAACATACGTAATTTTGGACCAGCATCTTTAAATGCCTGTAAGACAGCCTTGATGTCACAATCCCTCCTAATCCACTAACAGCTGTGTTTGGTGTTCTTCCAGATGGATTTGAAGTGGAGAAGGACAAACAAACTATAATTGCCTTCACTACACTATTGGCACAAAGACTTATCTTGCTCAACTGGAAGAATCCTAACTCTCCTCTTTAAAGTCAGTGGGTAACTGACGTTATATACTATTTGAAACTGATAAAAATCAGGAGAGGATCTGTACAAAACCTTTTCAAAACCTGGCAGGATCTGATCAATAACATTTTAGAATAAGCATTTAAATTGAGGAAGCAGGTTCTCTCCAATCTTTTACTCCATTTATCTTTATTCATTTATTATTTTTTCTATTCACTTAACTTTACAAGCATAAAGTTTTGCACTGGTGGCCTGGCTCTCTTTCTCAGGGGTGGGGGTTGATTTGTTTCGAACCTTTTTCTTTTTCTTTTTTTTTTGTAAAAGTTGAGTTATGTGTATGGAGTGTTATTTGATTTTAATAAAATCAATAACAAATAAAATAAAAAAGAATCAACAGTAGAGTGGACATCAATCCATTGCACACTGCATGCATGCAGGACAAATATACTGTACATAGAATCAAAGACTCAACAATCAAAACACAACATGCATATCTTTTAGCCACACAAGAAAACAAAACTACTCAGGAAAATTTCAAGTACACATAGAAAGAATGGACAAGCACCTCATACACAAATGTTAGGAAAGAAATTGAACCTGTTGTACGGATCCATGTGAATGTCTATGCCATCCAAGCCATATTTAGTCACATCTTTGGTTTAAACATCACTGTAATGTCTTAGTTTATTTTCATTGTTCATTGTTGCTATTTTGCAGTCCTGGAATTAGTCTAAGAACTCTTTTCTGGAATTTCTCATGCAATATTATGCATTTTATTAAACATGGAGACATAAACTACACAGAATATTGCTTCACAAGTACAAGATGCAGTTTAGTCTTACACTTAGGCTCTCTTAACTTGTACAATGAGCAGCTTCTGGTCCAGGCATTGGTGTCGTCATGCCTGGAGTATTGAACTACTTGTGCTGCAACATTCCACTGGCAGCAGTACCCGCATGTGCCACCAAGCTACTGCAGATGTTTCCAAATGTAGCAGCACATCTTGTATTCAACCAACCAAGATGAGTATGTATCAATCCTCAGTGACTTCTTGTAGCAGCATTAACCTCAAATCCTTGATGCTTACTTACAGAGTAGCCAATGGGTCAGCACCTATTCACCCGTTTGGGGTCTGGTGGTCATCAAATCTAAATTCAGAGTCTTTTCATGTGTAGCTCCTAGCTGGTGGCATGGAACAAACTTCCCACTTCCAACCAAACTGTTGACTTCCTTACTAAGCTTAAGATGCATTTGAAGACACTCTCGTTCAGTAAATATATTTTGAATTGAAAACAGTGACATTGATACAGTAGGTTCTTGTTACTAAGATAAGATTAATTAATCTTCTGTTGCCCTGTTTGGCTTGGAGCTCTTCACTTGTGATGATCAGTTTTGTAACCTTATGCTATAGCACTATTTTTCAAAAAAGTACTCCAGAATGTTGACGACTTTTGTAAGTCGTTTGTAAGTCCCTTTGGATAAAGGCATCTGCTAACTGAATAAATGTAATATAACAATGTTGCATACATATAATGACATTTTAATTTGCTTTGCTTTTTTACACTGCACCGGAAAAGGATGAGTCAATTCAGACTCCCAATAATTATTCATACTCTGAACGTAATGCTTATCTAATTTATGTATTCCTAATGTCACTCGCTTGTGCTTGGGGAACAGCCTAAGGGCTTAGGTGAATAATTCTTCGCTGAGACATGAGGGGGCTCTCTGTAATAATGATGGCTGTTTTCCTCTGACCTCTACAGAAAGGAAGTTTGACATGCCTCCATCCATTACTTCACATCGGGGACAGGCCATCTGGACCTGCCTCATTCCTCCCAGAAACCTCCAAAAGAGGAGCCACTGCCATCTTGGGCAGACTTACTAATTTATTCAAGAAGTCTCACTTTGCGCTCGCTGTACAATCCATTTTATTTTACTGTGTGTACTTCATAACAGACAGGGTTAGCTGTATGGTGCCCCAGACACTATTTTCTTTGTCTTATGTCTTCTTACAGTGTTGTAGTCAGCAGGATCATTGTTGAAACAATGACCCCCAAGATGTAGGAGCTATTATCCATGATGGTGGTGTTTACTCTTACACTATGTAAAAAAAAAAAAAAACTACATTTTCTTGTCTTTAAACTACAATAACCATAACCATGCTGACCTCCCCATTCAAGGTTGGTTCCTACTTTGCATTTGATGCTGCAAGAATAGGCTCCATCTTAACATGACTTTAATTGGATTAAAGGAGTTTGGAAATGGATAAGTGGATACATTTACCACATTTCTGTCCAAATGAGAATCCTGCTTGGGTCTAGTTCAAGTGTTTTAGGTAATTCCACCAAATCTCCTAATGGACATAATTTACTGTAATCTGCACATTTCAGTAATGCATTTTTTTATATATTTCACCTAAAACTTCTAAACAAAAGCACAGCAAACTCAGCAGTGATATTTGTGTTGATATCATGTAATTAAGTAATTTATCCTTGCACCCATATTTCCTAAAGCACTCTGAACCCTGCCATGCAGGCTATTATCTGATGGTTCAAGTTGAAAAGGAAGTTAAGCTTGATAAAAGTAAAAAAAGCCGCTTTCTTGTTAATTTCTACCGTAATAATCTCTTGAGTAACTCCAGGCCAATTGCTCTTCGACAAAGTGATCCTGGGCTGTGTGCGCTGGATGCTAATTTGACTTTAATTTGATTTTCAAAATATTTCTTTCATATATATATATATATATATATATATATATATATATATATATACTGCTCAAAAAAATTAAAGGAACACTTTGAAAATGCATCAAATCTCAATGAAAAAAAAAATCATGCTGGATAGCTATACAGATATGGACTGGGTAATGTTTTAGGAACGAAGGGATGCCACATCATTTGATGGAAATGAAAATTATCAACCTACAGAGGGCTGAATTCAAAGACACCCTGAGAATCAAAGTAAAAAAATTATGTGGCAGGCTAGTCCATTTTGCCGAAATTTCATTGCAGCAATTCAAAATCGTACTCAGTAGTTTGTATGGCCCCTACGTGTTTGTATGCATGCCTGACAATATCAGGGCATGCTCCTAATGAGATGATGGATGGTGTCCTGGGAGATCTCCTCCCAGATCTAGACCAGGGCATCACTGAGCTCCTGGGCAGTCTGAGGTGCAACTTGGCAGCGTCGGATGGATCAAAACATAATGTCCTAGAGGTGTTCTATTGGATTTAGGTCAGGCAAGCGCGGGGAACAGTCAACAGTATCAATTTCTTCATCCACCAGGAAATGCCCGCATACTCTCGCCACCTGAGGCTGGGCATTGTCGTGCACCAGTAGGAACCCAGGACCCACTGTACCAGCGTAGGGTCTGACAATGGGTCCAAGGATTTCATCCTGATACCTAATGGCAGTCAATATGCCGTTGTCTAGCCTGTAGAGGTCTGTGAGTCGCTCCATGGATATGCCTCCAAGATCATCACTGACCCACCACCAAACCAGTCATGCTAAACGATGTTACAGGCAGCATAATATTCTCCACGGCTTCTCCTGACCCTTTCACGTCTTTCACATATACTCAGGGTGAACCTGCTCTCATCTGTAAAAAGCACAGGACGCCAGTGGTGGACCTGCCAATTCTGGTATTCTATGGCAAATGCCAATTGAGCTCCCTGGTGCTGTGCAGTGAGGGCAGGGCGCAGTAGAGGACATTTGGGTCCTCAGGTAACCCTCATGAAGTCTGTTTCTGATTGTTTGGTCAGAGACATTCACACCAGTGGCCTGCTGGAGGTCATTTTGTAGGGCTCTGGCAGTGCTCATCCTGTTCCTCCTTGCCCAAAGGAGCAGATACTGGTCCTGCCGATAGGTTATGGACCTTCTATGGCCCTCTCCAGCTCTCCTAGAGTAACTGCTTGTCTCCTAGAATCTTCTCCATGCCCTTGAGACTGTGCAGGGAGACACAGCAAGCCTTCTGGCAATGACACGTATTGATGTGCCATCCTGGAGAAGTTGGACTACCTGTGCAACCTCTGTAGGGTCCAGGTATCACCTCATGCTACCAGTAGTGACACTGACTGTAGCCAAATGCAAAACTAGTGAAGAAACAGTCAGAAAAGATGAGGAGGGAAAAATGTCAGTGGCCTCCGCCTGTTAAACCATTCCTGTTTTGGGGTCATCTCATTGTTGCCCCTCTAGTGCATCTGTTGTTAATTTCATTAACACCACAGCAGCTGAAACTGATTAACAACCCCCTCTGCTACTTAACTGACCAGATTAATATCCCATAAGTTTCATTGATTTTATGCTATACTCTGATTATAAAGTGTTCCTTTAATTCTTTTGAGCAGTGTATATATATATACTTTAATATAATATAATATATATAATAATATAATTTTAAAATCCCCAAATTATTTATATTCCATGTATGCACTAGAATACTACTTTGTTGATTTCCTCATGGATGAAAACTTCTGAGAAATACTGACTTTATTTAGTTTATTTTCTGTATCCCCCACACTGATATCACTTCACTTTGTCTTCTCTATGAATGTTCTCTTACTACTAGGATAAAGAAAGAGCACATTGTTATCTAACCTTTCATGTATTCCAGTCCACAACAGGGCATATTCATGCTCAGACCCATTTTGTGCCAATTGATAGTTGCCAGCTATCCTTAGCTGCATATCTTCCGCTGCTTACCAGACCTGGTTCTGACGTTTACTGCTGAGATAGACATTAGCTTCCCGTAGCCTTGAACTAGATAAACAGTTTAAACAAAGGATGTTCAGCTGATATATGTATTTGATTAGGAACAATGTAAAACACATACAGTATGTAAAGCAATAGAAGGCTCCTACTAAGTTGTGTCAGAGTTTAATATGATGTAGCTGTTAAGACATACACAAAAGGTTTCTTGTCAAGCCCCTATGACTGACTTGTTCACTGGCCCTGATAAAGTGCTAAATGTTGAGCAACTGAAAAGTTGAATTTCTAATTTTATGTTATCTTTTGCCCTGAAATACTTTCAGTATTTATTTTCAGTGTGGTTAACATCCACCCATCTTCACTTTGAGTAATAATGATCTTCATAAAGCAAATTAAAGTACACTTTAATGAGATTTTATCAGTCATTTTAGCCAGATAAACTTGCCTTACACTGATTTGGGGATAACAGGGTGAAAGACACATAACTGAAGCTGCTCTCAAACATTTCAGGAAAAAGCAGAGAAAGGAAAAAATGATACTATATTTTGATGTCTATACAGTTTCTAACAAAACTGTGAAGCACATTAAAACATTCTGTAAATGACGCTGATTCCAAAACTAATGAAATGAAAATTTTCTAATTATCAAAAAATGTAGTATGAAGAGCAAGAAAAATAAAAAAAAGTCAATATTGGGATTATCGTTAAAGCTGTATCGGTTCTATTAGGTACACTGTTGTGTAGTTTTATAAAAAAAATCATCTGATTGTTGAAAGCATCTTAAAGAAATCTTCCAGTACTTTTTCAGACTTTAGATGTTTTGCTACCTCTGTCTTGCCTAGCAGCTTCAATGATGTTGAGATCAGGGCTCTGTGGAGGCCATACCATCTGTTACAGAAACTCATGCTCTTTTTCTTGTTTTTGGGGTCATTGAGCTACTGAAGAATGAAGTTGCAATTGATCAAATTCCTCGTTGATGGTATTGTGTGATGGATGCAAAACTGTTTGTACTTCTCAGCAGTGAGGACTCCATTAAATTCTGACCAGATCATCAACTTCTTTTATGGAAGTGTAGCCTAAAACCTTCTGGGAATCTCCAATGTACATTGCAGTTGATTGCAAACACTCATCCATGTAATGTCCTCCATGTGCCCTGTTTGAACCAAAAGTTTAAAATTGTTGAAGAAAAAATGTCTATATGTTTTTGTGCATAGGGGAATCTCTGGACTTTGTCTCCACTTTCGATAATCCACTTTCTGCTAGCAAGTCTTCCATGAAGACCACTTTTGAAAAGACATCTCCAGAATGAAAAGGGGTGTACTTTGTTTAGAATGGTTCCTGTGAGTTCTTCCAGTTTTAAATGGATATGCACCTGTCATTTGCTGCAGTGATTTTCTGTGGCTGATAACTGCATTTCTGGTCTTCAACCTTGGCTTTTCCTTGTGCTTCTTCAGAAGTGCTTGGACAACATACGTTGAAACTCTTGAGTGCCTCAAAATGTCTGCTTGAGAGAGAATTTGCTGATGTGAAATTGCCATCTTGGGTTTTGCTGCTGTGCTCACTCCTGTCATTGTTTAAGAACTGATGGTATTGATGATGATTTGAACAGTCATATCTGCCACATTCTCACCTTTTAATCTGGTTGTCCTTCACCCAGTTTGATTTTTTCTGCTACTGCTTCTGTTTTAGGTAATCAGTTTGGTTTAAATAACTTATAATGCTGTTGATCATTAGCACATGTTCAATGTCTTTATTTAATTGTGTACTGGGCTAGAGCCATACAAAGTCATTAAGTATTTATCTGAAAAATGGTCTTTTACTTAATAACTTACTATTATTAACTAAATACAAACATATCTTAGTAATGTTTAATTAGTTTGGAAAATTAATATTTGGAAATGTGGGATTGGATCTTTTCTTTTGACACACTAATGCAGAAGATTAAAAATACAAACTTAACACAATCTTTATATATACTGCTAAAAAAAAAGGAACACTATTTAATCAGAGTAGAGCATCAAGTCAATGAAACTTGTGGGCTATTGATCTGGTCAGTTAAGTAGCAGAGGGGCTTGTTAATCAGTTTCAGCTGCTTTGGTGTTAACAAAATAACAACAAGTGCATTAGAGGGGCAACAATGAAATGACCCCAAAACAGGATTGGTTTAACAGGTGGAGGCCACTGACATTTTTCCCTCCTCATCTGTTTTTTCACTAGTTTTGCATTTGGCTACGGTCAGTGTCACTACTGGTAGCATGAGGTGATACCTGGACCCTACAGAGTTTGCACAGGTAGTCCAACTTCTCCAGGATGGCACATCAATACGTATCAGCAGGACAGCTATCTGCTCCTTTGGGCAAGGAGGATCGGGATGAGCACTGCCAGAGCCCTACAAAATGACCTCCAGCAGGCAGGCCACTGGTGTGAATGTCTCTGACCAAACAGTCAGAAACAAACTTCATGAGGGTGGCCTGTGGGCCCAACATCCTCTAGTGGGCCCTGTGCTAACTGCACGGGACCATGGAGCTCGATTGGCATTTGCCATAGAATACCAGAATTGGCAAGTCCACCACTGGTGCCCTGTGCTTTTCACAGATGAGATCAGGTTTACTCTGAGCACATGCGACAGACGTGAAAGGGTCTAGAGAAGCCACAGAGAATGTTATGCTGCCTGTAACATCGTTCAGCATGACCGGTTTGGTGGTGGGTCAGTGATGGTCTGGGGAGGCATATCCATAGAGGGATGCACAGACCTGTACAGGCTAGACAATGGCACCTTGACTGCCATTAGGTATTGGGATGAAATCCTTGAACCCATTGTCAGACCCTATACTAGTGCAGTGGGTCCTAGGGTCTCATGTGGAGAGAGTATGCAGGCAGTTCCTGGAGGACGAAGGAATTAATACCATTGACTGGTGCCCATGCTCGCCTGACCTAAATCCAATAGAACACCTCTGGGTGTGACATTATGTTTCAGTGCATCTGACACCGCCAGGTTACACCTCAGACTGTCCAGGAGCTCAGTGATGTCCTGGACCAGATCTGGGAGGAGATCCCCCAGGACACCATCCGTCATCTCATTAGGAGTATGCCCCATTGCCAACGTTGTCAGGCATGCATGCAAGCACGTGGGGGCCAAACAAACTACTTGGTACAATTTTGAGTTGCTGCAATGATATTTCTGCAAAATGGACTAGGCTGCCGCATCATTTTCTCACTTTTATTTATGAGGTGTCTTTGATTTCAGCCCTCTGTAGGTTTATAATTTTCTTTCCAATCAAACAATGTGGCATCCTTTCATTCTTAACACATTACCCAGTCCATATCAGTAGAGATATCCAGCATGATTTTTTTCACATTGAGATCTGATGTGTTTTCAAAGTGTTCCCTTAATTTTTTGAGCAGTTTAGAAAAATGCAGGATGCCTAAAACTTTTGCACAATCCCGTACATCTTAATTATTCTTCATGCAGTTGCAGGCTACATACTACATTTGGGGTCACAACCTTCTCCAGGTGCTGACCATTTCCAAGGCTGTTTGCTTAATGGACACTTCACACATCATTGCAGATGGAGATCTCATGAGCGATGTGTTAGCACTTTGCAAAGATTTACCTCATTAGGCAAAGGTTAAACAACAGATGAAAGAGTTCTTGGACATTCCACATGCAGGCCATGTCATGAAGAAAAATGCATTGTTTCTGTGAGAGGTCTTTAGCATGTCTTCCACATGTGAAGAAGAGGCAAACTTTGTTTGCTTGTAATTGCTTAAACTTCCCAAGGCACTCAAAGAGCTATTTGGCTTTTCATTTTCATGCCTTCAGCTATGCATTTAATGGTTTCGTCAAAACCATTATCATTAAGCTGATGTTAAGCTAAACAGGAATGCCTGTACTTTTTTTAAAAAAAAAAAAAAAGCTTTCTTAAAGCTATTTGAATAGAACCTTTTTAGGATTTGAGTTGACAGGTAGCACACTACTTTACAGCTACAGAAAAACTTGATTAAAAAAAAGTGTGGGTATATGAGCCCTGCAATGGACTTTCACTGCTACCAGGATTGGCTCCCATTATGTATTTCATTACTGCTAGGATAGATTCTACATTCCTATTACCTTGTAACAAAATATAAACAAATAACAGATTGTATAGGTCATTTGTAAAGGACAATGGAGTGAATACATACAGTCCTTCTAGTTATTGGTGAGGAATTCTGAGGGAATGGAGGTTTGATTGTACTTACACACACACACACACACATACAGTGCAAGTAATCAGGCATTAGGTACTGTATGCCACAAGGGTGGAGAAGGAGTTTATACGGCTGGGTGTGTTTCGAGCCATATGTTGCTTAATCAAGGCACCTCTTGTGACTAATGTGAAGGGACTTATTCAGTGACTGATAACGTAAGAACTGGAATGTAGGTGTATGCAGCAGCTTATTTGCACAACTACCCTGTAGTGAGGTATACAAATAGATGCATCAGGCCAGAAACACATGCAGTATACATCTTATCCATAGGGCTTCTGTTCTTCAGGATAACCATTCTCAGATTCATCTTTATTGAAGTTTAATGTGACATTTTTTTTTAAATAAGAAATGTACCCACTAAGGACTGAACAAAGGACTCAGAAGCTGCTATGTAACACCAGTATGACCAAGTCACCTAGCACAGAGGCTCACTTATCAAATAGTACAGCAGCAACCAGGGTCCACCCCATTTCTGAGCATCAGGCGTGGCAGCTATTAAGCAATAGAACTTGGAAACATTCCAGTTCACATCACTTCATAGGCTTACAGTAGAATTCATTGCCAAAAAATTCAGGAGTTATCGCCTAGTCTATTCACTTTGAAACAGCTAGGCATATTAGCTGTTTCCATTAGTTGATGTTAATTACAGATTATATCACACAACAGCATGAAAAAAAAACATATTTTTGGTACTAGCAAGTTTCTAAGAGTAACAAACTTCTAGTCACATAGAGCTATTATAAGTCAGGAACTTAACTGAGAAAAATAACATGGACTCAGATCAGGTCAGGTCAGGTTGGGGAGCATGCACTGGTACAGAGCGTTGCCACACCCACCAAATGACAAAACAGCCTGGGATCCTGTTTGGCAACCCCCCAGGCAGACAAGCAGTCCAGTCCCACCATCTGGAAATGACCATTTATCTGCTGCAGTCAGGATCCTGAGTGCTGGATCACCCTCGGGTAATCGCACCACATGGCCATAGTTTCCATAGCAGACACTACCTCACAATGCAGGTAATGTGCCTTATTTGAGACTCCATGAGCAACCACTCATTCAACATAAAGTCAAACCAGCAGTACCCAAGGATTCTCTGAAGAGACACAGTACCAAAGGAGCCCAGTCTTTGTCTAAGGTCACTAGATAGCGTCCATGTCTCGCAACAATACAACAAAACAGCAAGCACCAGGACTCTAAAGACTTGGACCTTTGTCCTTTGCATAGATATCAGGAGCGCCACACACCCCTTTCCAGTGACCTCATAACCCCCCATACTCTCCCAGTCCATCTACTGACTTCATAGGAAGAATCACCAGAGACATGAATGTCACTGTTGAGGTAAGTAAACTTCTTGACAAGGTCGACACTCTCTCCGCAGACAGACACACTACTGATGGCTGTGCCAAAGAGGTCATTAAAGGCCTGTATCTTAGTTTTTATCCAGGACACTTGCAAACCCAGACACTCAGATTCCTTGCTTAGTCTCTCTCGAGTCCTGATCAAAGCCTCCATTGACTCTATGAAGATCACAGCATCGTCAGCAAGGTCAAGATTCATGAATCTCTCTTCACTAACAGATGCCCCACAGCCACTGGACCCCGCGACCTTGCCCAACACTCAGTCCATGCAAGCATTGAACAGAGTAGGAGCAAGAACACACCCCTGAAGAACCCCAGAATCAACTGGATAAAAATGCAGAGGTTCTGCCTCCACTCTGCACAGCACTGTAGTGGAATAATATAAAGCTCTGACACTGGGTCCATCATTGATGATGATAACTTCCTCTTTAAAAGGACATTCACACCAAGTGCCAACAGAGGACACCATGAAGAGACAGAACATGGCTGAGACTCACTAATACCCAGTCAAAAAATGGCCAAATTACTAAAAAGCAACATAAACAGTTTTTTATTATGAAATAAATCTTAAGGGAGGACATTTACAAACCATCTCCTGTGCATTACTCTGAAATATAAATGAAACTCAATTTGAAATTATGATTAAGGACTTTTGTAACAAAGGCACCGTGACCTAGAGCCAATTAGCTATATAAATTTTTATGCATATTGTAAGTTAAGAGCAATTCAGATGAGCTTGACTTGGATGGCGGTTTGCTGATAACCTTTCTACTGATTTACTGACGACTTTTTTCTTCATTTTAAGTTTATGTTGGATTGGAGCCAACTCCGGCAGCTTTCGTTACAAAGTTTAAAACATTCTCAGTGAAAAACAGCCCAGGAAATACTGTACATATAAGATGTTAATTTAGGTCTTTTACATACTTTAGTGGATATGAACTGTGCATGCTTGCACAAATGCACAAAGCAGAAGGTTGTTCTTTCATACTACTGTTCACTGTGGCTATGTCAATGTTTTCATTGTATGAGATGTGTGTGTTGTTTGCAGCTCACATAACATCAATGTGGAAAGGACCATATGGACACTTAAATTTGAAGGCATGCATATAACCATTCCAGACTAATGTAGACTTCTAGTCTAATGTTAATATGTCACTTTATCTGCAACACACAAACATAGATTTCAGAAAAAACATGGAAACTTTACATATGCTGTAATTTGATGGAGAATTGAATAAAGGTGCCCCAAGAAACAAGGAAACAGTGCAAACAATGACACCACCATGCTTAATGAAGGTGCAAGTACTGTTTATTTTTGGGGACATGAAGTGAAATGGTGAAGTCCAACAGGATGAAAATACATAATTAATTAACCTTCAAATGTTTAAACATTTTCAGTATTTAGCTACATCTTTTTTTCTGCAAACCATGCCACTTTTGGAATAGTAGATATTTGGAGAAAAAAGGTTCCAACAGCCATGTCATCTATCTAGTCCATCATCTTCTACCAAAATGGATCAATTTCAAATAATGAAAAAAGAGTCTACTTCTTCTTCTTTCGGCTGCTCCTGTTAGGGGTTGCCACAGCAGATAATCTTTTTCCATATCGTCCTGTCTTCTGCATCTTGTTCTGTCACACCTATCACCTGCATGTCCTCTCTCAGCACATCCATAAACCTTCTCTTAGTCCTTCCTCTTTTCCTTTTGCCTGGCAGCTCTATCGTTAACATCTTTTTCCCAATATACCCAACATCTCTTCTTTGCACATGTCCAAACCAACGCAATCTCGCCTCTCTGACTTTGTCTCCCAACCTTCCAATCTGAGCTGACCCTCCAATGTACTAATTTCTAATCCTGTCCATCCTCGTTACACCCAATGCAAATCTTAGCATCTTTAACTTTGCCACCTCCAGCTTTGTCTCCTGCTTTCTGGTCAGTGCCACTGTCTCCAACCCATATAACATACTGTAGCTGGTCTCACTACCATCCTGTAGACCTTCCCTTCTCCACCCATTCAACCCTGTCTGCACTCTCTTTTTCACTTCTCTTCCACAATCCCCATTACTCTGTACTGTTGATCCCAAGTATTCAAACTCATCCACCTTCATCAACTCTACTCCCTGCATCCTCACTATTCCACTGACCTCCCTCATTTACACACATGTATTCTGTCTTGTTCCTACTAACCTTCATTCCTCTCCTCTCTAGAGCATATCTCCACCTCTCCAGGGTCTCCTCGACCTGCTCCCTACTCTTGCAACAGATCACAATGTCATCAGCAAACATCATAGTCCATGGGGACCCCTGTCTAATCTCATCTGTCAAACTGTCCATCACCATTGCAAATGAGAAAGGGCTCAGAGCTGATCCCTGATGTAATCCCACCTCCACCTTGAATGCATTCGTCACACCTACCGCAGACCTGACCATTGTCACACTTCCCTCGTACATATCCTGTACCACTCTTACGTACTTCTCTGCCACTCCCTACTTCCTCATTCAATACAACTCCTCTCGAGGCACCCTGTCATATGCTTTCTCCAGGTCCACAAAGACACAATGCAACTCCTTCTGTCCTTCTCTATACTTCTCTATCAACACCATCAGAGCAGACATTGCATTTGTCGTCCTCTTTCTTGGCATGAAACCATACCGCTGCTCACTAATCATCACCTCACTTCTTAACCTAACTTCTACTACTCTTTCCCATAACTTCATGTTGTGGCTCATTAATTTTATCCCTCTGTAGTTACTACAGCTCTGCATATCCCACTTATTCTTAAAAATCAGTACCAGTACATTTCTTCTCCACTCCTCAGGGATCATGTCACTTTCCAAGATTCCATTAAACAATCTGGTTAAAAACTCCACTGCCATTTCTCCTAAACACCTCCATGCTTCCACAAGTATGTCATCTGGACCAACAGCTTTTCCATTCTTCATCCTCTTCATAGCTGTCGATACTTCGTTTTTGCTAATCTGTTGCACTTCCTGATTCACTATCTCCATATCATCTAACCTTGTCTCTCTCTCATTGTCTTCAAATAATGAAAAAACAGTATATTTTAAAATTCCAAATATTCATTTTGAAAAAGGAGAAGCAATATCATTAGGTATTTAAAAGACCTTAAAGATAGAAACTGGTATAGTAATATGCCACTTTCGAACAAAAATTATTAAGTAAAACAAAAACAGCTGTGTAAAGGGAATAAAACACGATCAGTGACAACCAGACTAAGGATAGATTACAGAAGATGTAGTGGTTTAACCTTCAAATCTTGCACTTGGCTAAAGTGAGCATAACATCAAGATGCAAGATGGTCCTCATGCATAATAAATCAAGGTCTCTGCCAAGCAGACATTTCAAATGAAAGCAGAAGAGTTTCTAGAAGTGGTGTCCAAGCTCTTCTGCAGAAGCACAAAAAATTAGCAAGGTTGAGTGTCAGAAACTGAGTGCAGCAAACAAGAAATACATCAGGTTTACTTTTTTATGAAATCGAAAATATATTCAACACTGGTACACAATCTACAATGTGGAGAAGTCTTATCAGTAGTGGCCTTCAATGGAAGAGCTGTGACCAAAAAGTCATTTCTCCAAGGTGGAAATACTGCTGAATGACCCACCTGTGTACAAAGACTAAAGGTTGGGTGTATAGAAAAATGGCAGCAGGCGCTCTGGACCAGTTGGTCCAAATATTAGATATTTCTCTATAACAGAAGGCTGTACATCTGACATGGGGCTGGAGAATGGTACATGGATGAACATCTGTAGACTACAATGGAGGATGGTGGAGTTACTTTGCAGGTTTGAGGCTGAATTTTAGCAAACTGAGTTGTTGATTTAATCAAAATTGATTGCCCTTCTGTCTGCTGAGAATTACAGGAAGATTCATATCTATCATGCAGTCTCAGCAGGGAAGCATTTGATCTGTCCCAACGTCATTTTGCAGCATGACAATGACCTCAAATAAATGGTGAAAACAAAACTATCTTGAACTAATACAGGAATGCGTAATCCTACAAGAGATGGTATGTCCCCCAATAGACACTTGATCTCAACATCATCAAGGCCAGTCCAGGATTACTTGAAAAACAAAAGCAAGTAAGACAGTCAAAGACTGCAATAGTGGTAATGGCAAGTTCTCCAAGCGCCTTGGAACAACCAACCACATGAGTACCTTCAGAAAGTGCATTCAAGTGTACCTAAGAGAGTTGCTTCTGGGGTGGTCACAACAAACATTGATATCATTATGCGTTTTTCTATTTAATGAACTTTTAAGAAATCTTATTTATTAAAAAAAAGTAGTTGTGGCATTACCTTTGAAAGCATTCCTCTTGCAGTAAGGAGACCTGGGCTCATGTATCAGGTTCTCACTGCGTGGAGTTTGCATGTTCTTTCTGCGTCCTCCAGGTGTTCCAGTTTCCTCCAACAGTCCAAAGACATGCAGGTTACGTGGATGGGCAACACTGAATTGGCCCTAATGTGTTTGTGTGTGTGTGGAGTGAGCATGTGTGTGAGTGTGTTCCCCTGAGACAGACTGATGCCTTGTCCAGGAGGTTGTTTCTGCCTTATGCCCTCTGCTTTCTGGGATAGACCTCAACCCACCTCGTGACCCTGCACAGAAATAAGTGGGATTGGAAATGATATGAAGATCTATAGCTATAGGACTAATTGTAATAATTACAAGTCAAAAATTATTCTAAGTACAGTATTTTTAAAGTATCAAAAATGTGACTTAGAAACAGACAAGAAATTCAGCAGCACCATTAAAAAGTGTCAGTAAAATATTGCCCCACACTACATTTTTCTTTACAACTAATGTGCACATAATGAGCATTCCTCTTGGCATTTTGCTGTTAAAAGAATGTTTTTTTTTTATTCAATTTTAATGGCATAATTTTTCCTTGACTTCATCCCCAGAATTTTGCCTTTTTGTTTGCTTGTCTTGGCCCATCTGAACTTGTTAATCTTGGTGATTGCCTACTGTGTTTAATGAACACAGCCTCTATGTAAATTATATGTTTCCTAAGATTACATAGATTCTATGCCATTGAAACTAAATAAAGCATCAGATGCTCTACTTCAGCTGAGTATTTCCCTTTTTGTTTTAATTGATTTTTTTGTCATTTTCAATTCTGGTTTGAGCTTTTCTAAGTCAAGGCTATGCTGTGCAAGCCTGTAAAAATGTAGAAAAAGTCTAACACAATTTTCTGTCTGAAAGGAAGGCACAGTAGTGTGCAACAAAGAAGATCAATATAAGGAATGTATCAAGCAGAAGATACGATACTGATAAGAATGGGGCTGAGCAGCATTTTGATCTTTACCCACCATTAATAAGGGTGCTAAATTTGAAAAAGCCACCTATGAAGTCTTGCCTCTTTCTACTTTGTGGAAAAAAGCCAGCAGTGTGATTCCGCTTTTCCAAAGAAGGACAGAGCTCTGTTGCTAAAGACCAGATACGTAGAAAATTGCTTTTTCAATTGTTTTCTGGCCTTGCTCTGTCCCGCAAACATCTGTGTACAGTCAAGCACTGTGAAGCCTGACAACTACCCACTGATCAATTCATTGCTTACTTTTATTTATTTTCTTTCAGCAACTTTAAACCAAAAAATTGAATAAAATAATGTAGTAAGATTTTTTAAAACGTGACTTGCTATGTGTACATTACTGCACAGCCTGAACTACTATCATGATCAAATCAGCAATGAATGGATTTAGAGATTTTAATGGAAATGCAAAGAAATGTACACTGCATATGAATTGCAATAATTCTGAAGTGATATGAAGTGAAGATTGTCCAGAAGTGAATGCCTGGACAGCGCTACAGTATTCATGTATTGTAAGGCCCAGAACTCTAACTCATTGGATGAAATCTGCACTTTTCTGGATCAAAGCAAGCAGCTAAACTCTTATCAACCTTTCACGAGCTGCAGAGGAATTTTTTGAAAATTGTGTTACGATTCAAAAAGCGGTAAATCTTTGGCCATGTGATTAATCATTCCCAACGCACAATAGAGGTTACTGATATTCAAAAAGCACTTATCTTTTGAACTGCAAAAGAACTTTTGCCAAACAGCTTTTAAACAAGTTCATACACGTAATGAAAATGACACCGTAGCAGTCAAGCACAAACTCTCACTGGAGAACATTTTTGGGAGCCAATTGCATGTTCCTCAATTTATTTTCTGAAACCTTTGTATGTTGCCAACACCTTTATGACCGCATTGTCACTTCTAAATGTACTTAATTTCACCAGACTGCCACTTCACAGTTAAGCAAACTCTGGATCAGAGAGTTCTTTTCAAAGTAAATCATTGTAGGTTGTCACCTGTTGTTTTTACTCACTTGTCTTCCTGTATATTGTTCATTGTTCATTTGCTACTCTGTATTGTTTTTGGTTAGTAAAACCCAACCTTCCATTCACAACCAAAAACACCACATGAAGAATTTCATACATAACTTATTAGCCTTTGTCTGTCACATATTTTTAAAATAAGCTGCAGCCGTTCTACATCATATTCACAAAACTCATTTCATTTCTGATTGCAGTTAAAAGTGCTGTGACCCTCAGGGAGTTGGCACATACTGTCTATATAAACAGACTGGAATCAGCAAAAAAAAAAAACAAAACAGTAAAATGTTTTTTTTTTTGAAAAATCCTAAGGTGAGGCTATTTTTTCAGTGATGGTTGGACCAGCAGTGTGATGGTTAGCACTCTGGCACCACAGATCCATTGCAAAGTGGAGCTGGCACATACACTCTTTGACTGCATGGGGATTTTCCCGGGGCATTCTGTTTTTTCTTTCACACTCCAAAGACATTTATCTTTGGCTAATTGTTGGTTCTAAACAGACCTCATATGAGTGTTGTGAGGGGGCACCGTGATGGACTGGTGTGTCAGAGTTCACTCCTGACTTTCATCCATTGCTGTCAGGGCAGGCCCTGGCTACCCATAACCCTAAAATGGGTTAAGCAGGTCTGAGGATGTAACTTAATGTCATCCTGTGTTGTTCTCTGTTTTGCATTGCTCTGCCTATAAAATGAAATAACTTAAAAACCCTTAATTCAGTTGCAGATTAGGTGCAATATAAACAAAACTTGATTTTGACCAATGTTGGGGAATGTTACTTTTAAAAGTATTTAGTTACATTACTCGTTGCTTACAAAAAAAGTAACTTAATATGTTACATAGTTACACATTATAAAATGTAGTGCATTATAAACAGTTCATTACTTTTGTGCTATTTATTCTTCTTTTGTTTGAAAAACTGCACATTTCAGCAAGCCAGCATTTTTTTTTACTGTATCCAAAGCTCATACGGTGCATCTGGAAAGTATTCACAGTGCATCACTTTTTCCACATTTTGTTATATTACAGCCTTATTCCAAAATGGATTAAATTCATTTTTCCCTCAGAATTCTACACACAACACCCCATAATGACAACGTGAAAAAAGTTTACTTGAGGTTTTTGCAAATTTATTAAAAATAAAAAAACTGAGAAATCACATGTACATAAGTATTCACAGCCTTTGCTCAATACTTTGTCGATGCACCTTTGGCAGCAATTACAGCCTCAAGTCTTTTTGAATATGATGACACAAGCTTGGCACACCTATCCTTGGCCAGTTTCGCCCATTCCTCTTTGCAGCACCTCTCAAGCTCCATCAGGTTGGATGGGAAGCGTTGGTGCACAGCCATTTTAAGATCTCTCCAGAGATGTTCAATCGGATTCAAGTCCTGGCCCTGGCTGGGCCACTCAAGGACATTCACAGAGTTGTCCTGAAGCCACTCCTTTGATATCTTGGCTGTGTGCTTAGGGTCGTTGTCCTGCTGAAAGATGAACCGTCGCCCCTGTCTGAGGTCAAGACCGCTCTGGAGCAGGTTTTCATCCAAGATGTCTCTGTACATTGCTGCAGTCATCTTTCCCTTTATCCTGACTAGTCTCCCAGTTCCTGCCGCTGAAAAACATCCCCACAGCGTGATGCTGCCACCACCATGCTTCACTGTAGGGATGCTATTGGCCTGGTGATGAGCGGTGCCTGGTTTCCTCCAAACGTGACGCCTGGCATTCACACCAAAGACTTCAATCTTTGTCTCATCAGACCAGAGAATTTTGTTTCTCATGGTCTGAGAGTCCTTCAGATGCCTTTTGGCAATTTCCAGGCAGGCTGCCATGTGCCTTTTACTAAAGAGTGGCTTCCGTCTGGCCACTCTACCATACAGGCCTTATTGGTGGATTACTGCAGAGATGGTTATCCTTCTGGAAGGTTCTCCTCTCTCCACAGAGGACCTCTGGAGCTCTGACAGAGTGACCATCAAGTTCTTGGTCACCTCCCTGACAAAGGCCCTTCTCCCCTAATCGCTCAGTTTAGATGGCTGGCCAGCTCTAGGAAGAGTCCTGGTGGTTTCGAACTTCTTCCACTTACAGATGATGGAGGCCACTGTGCTCATTGGGACTTTCAAAGCAGCAGAAATTTTTCTGTAACCTTCCCCAGATTTGTGCCTCGAGACAATCCTGTCTCGGAGGTCTACAGACAATTCCTTCGACTTCAAGCTTGGTTTGTGCTCGGACATGAACTGTCAACTGTGGGACCTTATATAGACAGGTGTGTGCCTTTCCAAATCATGTCCAATCAACTGAATTTACCACAGGTGGACTCCAATTAAGCTGCAGAAACATCTCAAGGATGATCAGGGGAAACAGGATGAATCTGAGCTCAATTTTGAGCTTCATGGCAAAGGCTGTGAATACTTACAGTATGTACATGTGCTTTCTCAGTTTTTTAAATTTAAATAAATGTGCAAAAATCTCAAGAAAATGTTTTTTCACATTGTCATTATGGGGTGTTGTGTGTAGAATTCAGAGGAAAAAATGAATTTAATTCATGTTGGAATAAGTCTGTAACATAACAAAATGTGGAAAAAGTGATGCGTTGTGAATACTTTACGGATGCACTGTATATTAATCTTTATGAAACTGACCAGAAACACAGCCATGTTTGATGACTTTCTTGTGTTTTATTTAGTCCTTCACATGCCATGAAGTAAATAATTCCCATCCCCTTTTTCCAGCCCCAAGACAAGCCCCCAATGATTTGCAGCATGAACACTGGCAGCTGTACCACCCTTTCACACCGTTTCAACATATCTACAGCAAACAGCTGAATTAAAACTAAACTGACAATTCATTTTTAGATTTCTGTTACAGGCTGCACACTGTTTTCTGCTTGGCTGTGCGACCATCCACCAAGTTTGTTTCTTGCCTTAGACGCAGTGTTGCTCAACACATTCAGGATTAAATGCAAACCTATAATGTCTGTTAATGTCTTGTTGCTTTGTTTCACACTTAAGCTTCCACAATAATGCTGTAATACATACCATAACTATGGATGGGCATCCCAGCCCAGATGGGGCAAGGTTCCTTACCTGGACGGAAGGCAAGGCCTTTAGAGACACAAGACCAAAGGCAAGCATCATCCTGTCTTGGCCAGGAGACAGGCAGGAGATGCCAATGTGGAAGTGGGTACACCAGTATCCTGGAAGGGTTGGACCAATTAACAATAGCCAGCCAGGAGGCTGATGTGATGGAGAGAGACGGGGAAACAACCCATCAGGATTGCATTGCTCCCCCAACACATTAGGTGGCAGCATCCCTGGACATCACTACCTGTATGGACACCCACAAGGTATGCTGGCAGCTGTAGTCCTTGTCGGGTTTCAGGGGATGCTGCAGGGATCCGTGATTCCTACTTTGTGGGACTTGCTTACACGCTTCCAATGGTCTATACCTTAACAATGGAATTCCTCCCAGATCTTAGATTAAAGAAGCCACTCAACCTTAACCAGGTGAGCTGAAGTCAGGTGGAAGATGGAAAAGCTCACCAAGAGGGGTGGTAGGAAAAAGAAAAGAGAGAAGAAAAGAGTTGTGCTTTTATTTTTATAAAGAGGCCTGTTGCAGGGGTACTTTATTTTAATAAACCTTTTATTTGAACCTGGGACTCGTGTCGTGGTCATTGTGTCTAGGGTTTGGGGTGCTGCAACGCCTACTACTGGCCACATCCTTCAATAAAATAAACATTGTATTAGGTTACTCTTTACTTTACAAAGTAATCTGACTTTGTAACGCAAGTTACCTTTAACGGATTACCTCCAAAACAGCTCTTCGCACACAGATAATTTACCCAATTGGTACTTAAAAGTTCTATCTCTTTTACACTGATCATGGCTACACTACATTAGACCTATTTGTTGTATTTTAATGTGTATCTATTTCAGATCCTGCAATCAAGCTCTTTCCAGAGATGGCTCCTACGTTGAGCCTTTTACTGCTTCCCACGATCCTGAACTGAATAAGAGAGATAGAAGATAGATTTGTAGACTATCAGAGTTGTCTTCAGTTAGAATTGGACACAATGACCTATTTCAAATTAGCACTAAGGTATTGTACATGTTGTACATTTTTTCACAAGCAAGCTAAAAGAATGTGCAAACTTCTCATCAACAAAGACTGGACACCGAATTACATCTTGTGAGACCAAAATACTAACTGATGTGCTCCCACAACACATACCAGTGCTGCTATGAATCGTCATTTGGCAGAGTATCTTTAACTTCATCTTCTGCTCCCATTAGGGGTTGTCACAGTGGATCATCTTCCTCCATACCTTTCTGTCCTCTGCATCTTGTTTTGTTAAACCCATCACCTACATGTCCTCTCTCACCACATCCATAAATGATCATAATCAAAAAGAACTGTGAAAAGAAAAAAAGAGTAATACAGAATTAGTTTATATGGATACTTTCAAAGTGATAACTGTTCCCTCCTTCTAAAAACACTGTCATGAGGCATTGCTTTTCTAATAGAGTTATTGCAAAGCATGTGGTTGTTTAAAGGTTATTTCATGCATTCATGGAGTTATTACTGGGTCAGGTGATCCTAAATTGAATTAAGCATGAAAATTATGTTACACAAAAAAAAAAGAAAACTGGAAATGTTCAGGCTGCAGTACAAGTGGCTTTGGAATTCCAGTTTTGTACACGTAAATGTTACACTTATACACCAAATATTTTGAAAATATGTGGAAATCATAACCATTTTATTAAGACAATGCTATTTTTGTGTTGATTTGTACAAAAATAAACATACAAATGCATATAATGGGGCCACAGATTAAAGGCCTCACCTTCTTGGAGACTTTGCTTTAACCACAAACTTCTTAAGGTTATGGTGTTCTTTATGACTCTTTGCTCTTCATGCAAATGGAAATTTTCAGGCCTTTGACAGTCTAGTACTGAGAACTAAAATAGATTGAATTAATTCCGCTACTCAGACATGACATGAAATCACTGACACAAATTGAACTGAGGCCTTTAAAAGACTTTTTATTTAGAAAATCAGAGAGGATAACAGGAAACTAAGTATACAAAAAACAAAACAAACACTTTGACACACGTACCTGAATGGGTGCTGTGATCCTAGTTATTCTGGAGGACACATAGCCTTCTTTCACCTTGTGCAATTGGTACAGTTAGGTCCATAAATATTTGGACAGAGACAACTTTTTTCGAATTTTGGTTCTGTACATTACCACAATGAATTTTAAATGAAACACCTCAGATGCAGTTGAAGTGCAGACTTTCAGCTTTAATTCTGTGGGTTGAACAAAATGAGTGCATAAAAATGTGATCCAACTAAAGCATTTTTAACACAATCGCTTCATTTCAGGGGCTCAAAAGTAATTGGACAATTGACTCAAAGGCTATTTCATGGGCAGGTGTGTTCGTCCGTCGGTCGTTATGTCTTATCAATTAATCAGATAAAAGACCTGGAGTTGATTTGAGGTGTGGTGCTTGCATGTGGAAGATTTTGCTGTGAACATGCGGTCAAAGGAGCTCTCCATGCAGGTGAAAGAAGCCGTCCTTAAGTGCAAAAACAGAAAAAACCCATCCAAGAAATGGCTACAATATTACGAGTGACAAAATCTACAGTTTGGTACATCCTGAGAAAGAAATCAAGCACTGGTGCACTCAGCAACTCAAAAAGACCTGGATGTCCACGGAAGACAACAGTGGTGGATGATCGCAGAATCATTTCCATGGTGAAGAGAAACCCCTTCACAACAGCCAACCAAGTGAACAACATTCTCCAGGGGGTAGGCATATCGATATCCAAGTCTACCATAAAGAGAAGACTGCATGAAAGTAAATACAGAGGGTGCACTGCAAGGTGCAAGCCACTCATAAGCCTCAAGAATAGAAAGGCTAGATTAGACTTTGCTAAAGAACATCTAAAAAAGCCAGCACAGTTCAGGAAAAACATTCTTTGAAGAGATGAAACCAAGATCAACCTCTACCAGAATGATGGCAAGAAAAAAGTATGGAGAAGGCGTGGAACAGCTCATTATCCAAAGCATATCACATCATCTGTAAAACACGATGGAGACAGTGTGATGGCTTGGGCGTGCATGGCTGCCAGTGGCACTGGGACACTAGTGTTTATTGATGATGTGACACAGGACAGAAGCAGCCGAATGAATTCTGAGGTGTTCAGAGACATACTGTCTGCTCAAATCCAGCTAAATGCAGTCAAATTGATTGGGCAACGTTTCATGATACAGACGGACAATGACCCAGAATATACAGCGCCAATCAACCCAGGAGTTTATTAAAGCAAAGAAGTGGAAAATTCTTGAATGGCCAAGTCAGTCACCTGATCTTAACCCAATTGAACATGCATTTCACTTGTTGAAGACTAAACTTCTGACAGAAAGGCCCACAAACAAACAGCAACTGAAAGCCGCTGGCAGTGCATTAAAAAGGAGGAAACCCAGCATCTGGTGATGTCCATGAGTTCAAGACTTCAGGCTGTCATTGCCAGCAAAGGGTTTTCAACCAAGTATTAGAAATGAACATTTTATTTCCAGTTATTTAATTTGTCCAATTACTTTTGAGCCCCTGAAATGAAGGGATTGTGTTAAAAATACTTTAGTTGCCTCACATTTTTATGCAATCGTTTTGTTCAACCCACTGAATTAAAGCCGAAAGTCTGCACTTCAACTGCATCTGAGTTGTTTCATTTAAAATTCATTATGGTAATGTACAGAACCAAAATTAGAAAAAGTTGTCTCTGTCCAAATACTTATGGACCTAACTGTATTTTACCCTCCCAGATGCTTCCCTCTCTCTCGCACTCTCTCTGTCTCTCTCCTTCCCCATTCTTGCCTCGAGGGCCAGGCCACCCTTTCGTTTTATCCTAACCCTGAACTCAATTAACTCTGGGCAAGGAGCTGCCACTTTATAGCACACCTGGTTTTCATTTCCCAGTTTTCAGTGATATATCTTCCATTGTCAGAGCGGAACTTGCAGGTTATTTGGGCCATCAGAATAAAGCACTCCCTGAAGGGCTTCTGCGGTCCATGAAGTCCTGAACCGTGGAATTCTTTTAAAGTGCCCAGAAATCAGAACTAAAGTTAGGCTGCATGATCTTTCCAGTAGTAAGCAGTTGCTTTCTTTCTTTCATTTTACCATGAGAAAATGGATATTACATAATGTTAACTAACACAAACAAATCCACTGAATTCTTATTGGTGCGTGTTCTTTGTGTTTAAGTTTGTGTTTTCTCTAAGTCCAAATTAGAGCATTGATATTAGCAGTTCATTTTATACTGAATAGAATAAGACATACTGTGTGTTTTACTACAATAGATGTTTTTTTCCACGTACCATTGTCATTTTAAATATATAGATACACTTAGACCTTTATATGCGACCTGTTTTCACCAGAATAAATATAAATTATCTGACTAAGAGCAAACATTTACTTTGACATCATGGTTTAATCATCAGATGATATTTTTCAGTCACAGCCACAACCTTTATATTTTGGGAGATAAAATATTTATAGCATGTATGTTTTGGGTTGGAATGCACTCATGGAATGCAAACCAAACAAAGCAAGTCACATTCAGCTTCTCATGCCATTCAACCAACTGTTTTTCCAGTGCAGACCTGATTTTTTCAGGCATAACTTCTTCTACAGTCATAGTCTAACCATACTTTTGTCACCTCACCCTATATCTGTGTCACCTAGGATGTCTCAGTTTGTAGAGAGCAATCATTCTTATAGACATTCAAACACCTATAATTTCCAGATACTTAAATCATTTTAAGGTAGCAATTATTAACTTTAAAAAACTGCATGATTTTCTCATTGGAAAATTTATAGGGTTATTGTTAACAATGAAATTCTTACTTACACAAGCTAATGAACATACAAAATGTCACCAGTGGTGGCTCTGTGGCTAAGGATCTGGCATCTAAAAGGATGCCGGTTCAAATTCTGCTTCTGCCAGAAGGGATCCTACTCCATTGGGCCCTGGAGCAAGGTCCTTAACTTGAAAATTGCTCTGGGTGCTGTACAATGGTGGACACTGAGCTCTGACCTGCAAAGGTCATGTGAGAAGACAAATTCCCTTCAGGGATTAACAAAGTACAGTGGTGTGAAAAACTATTTGCCCCCTTTCTGATTTCTTATTCTTTTGCATGTTTGTCACACAAAATGTTTCTGATCATCAAACACATTTAACCATTAGTCAAATATAACACAAGTAAACACAAAATGCAGTTTTTAAATGATGGTTTTTATTATTTAGGGAGGAAAAAAAATCCAAACCTACATGGCCCTGTGTGAAAAAGTAATTGCCCCCTTGTTAAAAAATCGCCTAACTGTGGTGTATCACACCTGAGTTCAATTTCCATAGCCACCCCCAGGCCTGATTACTGCCACACCTGTTTCAATCAAGAAATCACTTAAATAGGAGCTGCCTGACACAGAGAAGTAGACCAAAAGCACCTCAAAAGCTAGACATCATGCCAAGATCCAAAGAAATTCAGGAACAAATGAGAACAGAAGACGCAAACCACTGTTAAGCAAAAAGAACATTAGGGCTCGTCTCAATTTTGCTAAGAAACATCTCAATGATTGCCAAGACTTTTGGGAAAATACCTTGTGGACTGATGAGACAAAAGTTGAGCTTTTTGGAAGGCAGATGTCCCGTTACATCTGGCGTAAAAGGAACACAGTATTTCAGAAAAAGAACATCATACCAACAGTAGAATATGGTGGTGGTAGTGTGATGGTCTGGGGTTGTTTTGCTGCTTCAGGACCTGGAAGGCTTGCTGTGATAGATGGAACCATGAATTCTACTGTCTACCAAAAAATCCTGAAGGAGAATGTCCGGCCATCTGTTCGTCAACTCAAGCTGAAGCGATCTTGGGTGCTGCAACAGGACAATGACCCAAAACACACCAGCAAATCCACCTCTGAATGGCTGAAGAAAAACAAAATGAAGACTTTGGAGTGGCCTAGTCAAAGTCCTGACCTGAATCCAATTGAGATGCTATGGCATGACCTTAAAAAGGCGGTTCATGCTAGAAAACGCTCAAATAAAGCTGAATTACAACAATTCTGCAAAGATGAGTGGGCCAAAATTCCTCCAGAGCGCTGTTAAAGACTCAGTGCAAGTTATCGCAAATACTTGATTGCAGTTATTGCTGCTAAGGGTGGCCGAACCAGTTATTAGGTTCAGGGGGCAATTACTTTTTCACACAGGGCCATGTAGGTTTGGATTTTTTTTTCTCCCTAAATAATAAAAACCATCATTTAAAAACTGCATTTTGTGTTTACTTGTGTTATATTTGACTAATGGTTAAATGTGTTTGATGATCAGAAACATTTTGTGTGACAAACATGCAAAAGAATAAGAAATCAGGAAGGGGGCAAATAGTTTTTCACACCACTGTATATCAAATCAAAAAAAAATTCTTTTGCACCATCATATGATCAATGAGGATAACTACCTCAGCTTGAAAGTTCTGTTTTCCTTATGTTAAAAAATCTTTTTAACGCATTTGATATATTTTTTTGGAGTGAAGTTGTATGGTCTCACAGACAAATGCAACAGAATCTTGTGATGTCAGCGCATGGTCTGTAATGAAAAGTGCTCAGAAATAGATATAATCAAAATTTCAAATGGCCATAAATGGAGTCAAAAATTAAAGGTGTTGAGAGTTTGAACATTCTCTCTGTCTGAATCAATTCTCTGCTAGTTACCTCAGAGTAAGAGAAACTACTAAAGAGAGGCTGCATCCGCACTACTATGCTTTCATTTAAAAACACATACATTGGTGTCTGTTTTTCCCTTTTGTCCACACTTCCCCACACTAACCTCCAAAAACAGACACTTTTGAAAATGCTGTCCAGAACTGTATACCTCTGAAGATGCTAGCTGGACATTGCACTGCGGACAGGTGAAAATATAGACATTCAAAAATACAGACTCAATCGTGCTCTGATTTGTTCATGATATTTACATAGCCCTTCCGTAATTGTATCCTGCTCATTACAACGTCTCATTCCCTTCTTGTAAGAAAACCATATTCCAACACAGTGGACACAGAATAGTTCCTTTCCATGGCACTTGTTGTGTTGTGTACCTGTACACATCTAAATTGTATTTTGTGCAGTTTAAATGCTACAAACAATACATGTGCAAATGGCAAATAATATTCCGGTTGCAGTAAAGACTTATAGCAGTGATATTACAGTCTCTTCAAGGATATTTCTGCTGATGTGCACATGCCCGGTGGACACAAACTTCTATGTCATATGCATTTTTGATTGTTTCAGAGTGTACAGTGTTTCAATTTTTAAATAAAAACATGATAGTGTGGAGGCCAGCATGTTAATGCAGTGATAGAAGACCAGGGTTTGTGTCTCGGGTCCTTCCTGCATGTTCTTTCTTTGAGAGTTTCCTCCGGATGCTCCGGTCTCTTCACACTGTTCAAAGACATGCAATTAAGGTGAATTAGCAACATGAAATTGGTCCTAGTGTGTGTTTGGTGTTTGTGTATTTTCCCGGCAATAGACTGACAACCTGTCCAGGGTTTGTCCCTGTCTTATACCCTCTGCTATTTGGGATAGGCTCCAGCACCCCCTGTAACCCTGACCTGGATTTAGTGGGTTAGAAATTGACATGACATGGTAGTGTGGACTTGAAGATCATTAACCAAAGGAACTTATTAACAAAGATTTGTAATACAAAGGTTTATTTCTTATCTGCAGTCTCAGATGAGGGCGACATGTCCGCAGTGACCTTTTAACCTGTTGAAATTAATGACATGTTGTGACTGTCTGAGAATCTTTGAGGCAATGTGTAACCAAATGTCGATGTCCATGCAGGCAAAAATGGAATCAAAAATAATATAAAAGTAATTTTACCTACTTTAAATAATTAATATATCCAAAAAATCGATACCCATAAAAAAGAAATGACTTCATAACAGTCCTATATCACACACGTGCGCATGGGAGACAGCTAAAGGGCTTGAGTAAGGGCAGTTCTGAATCAGACCGGGATGTGGCAGGGTGCACTGACTCTTTTCCTCCCTTTCCTGCAGACCATTCACGGGAGATTCCACCTGGCCCTCTTGACGTCACATCCGGGTCTGAGCCAATGGAAGAAGACCTTGCCGGCTCCGACCCCTGTGATGTCACGTCTGGGCTTGAGCCTATGGTTGAAGACCCTTATGAGCTGGACCCCTTTGACCTCACTTCCTGTCTTCCCCTTTAAAAGCCTCCACCTTTTCCCTGTTCCCTCAGTTCTGTTTTGGGCTCTGCTTTGTGCACATCAGTGCTGTTTATTTTTTTGCAACTTTGCAGCCAGAATACCAAATATACAGGTGGCTGCCCCAAACCTTGCTATGACTCAGAGTGGAGTTTGTGACACCTATCAAAACACAAGTCTTCATCATTCAGGCCAAATGTTCCAAATGGCTCCACCTGAATGCACATGTCATGGAACCAATCACCACAGATGCCTTTGTCCATACTCTCCCAGACCTTCAGTGTAGGTTGGTGTAACATCATACATGGAAAAACAGGTCAAGCTAATAGACACCCAAGAACCAATCTGGGCCACTGCTGAACGTCCTGAAATGAAGAACCCAGGTCTAACTAGGATTTCACAAATGGAGCCTGTACACATAATATGGAAAAAAAGGTCACCTCCTTGTTTAAGATGTTACAAAGAGTGGACAGGCCAGTCAAATAGCACTATATCTCTCACTCTTGAAAGAACTGATGGAATGTTGGGAAATGAGGGAAATGGTATTGTTCACTTGTCATGCTACTGGTAACCATATTTTTGGTTAGGCAATAATTTGTTATATTGGGTTTCAACTCACATAGGGCACACAGAATCAGTTTGTACTTTTGATCAACCTGGACTGGTGTGTAGTATGTAAACTTGTTCATGCTCATATCCTGGGTGGGCATTTGGAAACTGAGAAAACATCAGAAAGAACTTGAAAGTGTAATTCGATTGGCCAGGAATTGATAAGGCCACAAGATGCTTCTGTGTATCCTGTCCGATAGTTAATTTAATCAGATTTCCATTAATACACTTATTGCCTTTCCACTAATCAGTGCTACCGCTGAAAGAATAGGGGTTGAAATTACAGGACCCTTGAGCCATTCTACTAGGAACATAAAAATTTACTTGCTCCAGTAAATTATGTAAGCCATTTTAAAGCCATTTCACCAAGAGTCATTAATTCTAAGACTATTGCCCAGGAATTAGAAGGGGTGTTTTTTTCATGATGGCAATCCTAAATAAGACCTCATTGCCCAATATTTTAAATCTGATACATTTAAGAGCTAGACTCTTTAAGGATCTTAAAACATCTATGACCCACAGAGTGATAGCTTTGTTGAACCATTTTACCAAACCCTTAAGCAGATGCTGAAGAATGGTGTTCCGGTGGATGGGAGAGATGGAGATCAACTGCTTCCCATAGTCCTCTTTGCATTTTGTGAGATGCACCAAGTGCCTATTGGGTTTTCCCCTTTCAGTTTCTATATGGAAGACAACCTAGGGGGATCCTTAATTTATATCAGGAGGGTTGGCAGGTCAATACCCAAACCAGTACTTTGGAATATGTCACCCAGTTACACAACCCATTTTGATAAACTGCACCTGCTAATGTTTGAACACATAGAAAATGCCCAACAGATGCTGTACATCCGCAATGCAGCATTGCATGAGTTTAGCTTGGGGATCAGGTGATGGTACTCGTATTAACTTCAGACTCAAAATTGTTAGCACACTGGCAAGTTCCCTGTGATATAAAGGTAAGGAAAATTTTATTGGTTTATGCGATAAGACAACAAAACAGACTGCCCTCTGAACAAATTTATCATGTCAGTGTATTGAAATCCTGGAAGGCAAGGCAGGACTCCTTGGAAAATTCAGAACCCTTCCTTGCTTTGTTTTCCCACATAGATAACCTTAATTATAGGAGCCAGTTGTTCACCCCACAGAGGGATCAGTTCAAAAGGTATTAACTAGTATGAGCAATACCCTGGATAACTACCTCTTGAGGCTCTTGCAAAATATTTTCACAGATCCTGGAAGCTGTAGTGTATGAATGATCCTATTTTCTGCCAAAGATTAAAAACAATTCTCAAATTATGAGTTATATTACTCAGACCCAAATAGATTAATGCATACTCTATACCAATGGCTGACAATCTTATCAATAATGTTACTTTTGTCCTAGTCACTGCTGATATAACAAACGAATACTGGCAGATACCCTTGACCCCCACTTCAGCCAAAGAGAAAACCAAGTTTAGCACCCCCATAGGACAGTTTTGTGTTCTTCCCTTTAGGTTCTATGGGGCACTGGTGACATTTCAGCACCCGGTGGACCTTTAGTGTTGCTTACTGCAACAATATTGTCATCTATTCCATCACCTGGGAAAAACATCTATGCTTCCTACAGGCAGTACTTGGACTGTCACTAACACAAACTGAGAGAGATGGGGAGGGCATGCGTTGATAGTGCACTGCCGCCCACACCACATGACAAACCACCTGGAATGGGACCTGAGTGCAAGCTGGTTTACACATTAATCTAAAAAAATGATTTTTAGGATTGACAGAAACAAAATATTTGGGATGTAAAGTAGATCAAGGACCACTAAAGCCTCAATTACCACAAACTGCTGCCATACAAAAATAGGCACAAGATCTTATGGAATAGATTCCTCAGTTTGAACACACATTTCTTAGTCTTAATAAAGACCCAACTCTGTAAACTCAAACTATTTAAAGTAGACAAGGACCTGTTGCCCTTCTGTCGTAGTCTGATTCAGTCTTTTATCGCTTTCAGTTACATTGCCTGGTTTAGTGGTCTAACAAACTAAAATTTAAAAAAGCTCCAGCAGATTACTAACCATGCAGCTAATGTTATTGGGACTGAAGTAGATGATCTGGCAAGTGTGTGTCAGAGGACAATGCTAAAGAAACTAGATATAATATCAACTGACGACAGACATCCATTACATGTCAAACTTAACTTCAGTAAATCAGGAAGGATAGTTACTTTGAAAAACCACACAAATCGCCCCAGAAATTCCTTTCTTCCTAGTGTCATATGACTTTTTAATAAGGAATATCAGAGAGAATGCTAGAGGTTTGATATGTATCCTGTAACAATTTTTGTGTAAATATGTATAATCAAACTGCCTTACCTTGTCTTATCTCTATTTGTTCTGTTTCATTTCTTTCTGTCGTGTTATTAGATGCACCTGAGAAGGCAAATTTCACGTTTTCCTGTATAAACATAAATAAATAAAGCCACCTTGAACTTCTGCATCTGTACTTATTTCTTCTAAATTTTCCTGTCATTTTGTTCTCCAGACAAACACTTTTGAGACTGGCCTTGGTGCTGTGTGTATGAGTTCTGTTAAGTAACTATTGTATATTATCTCGGGATTAAAACTTTCTATGAATCTATTAATGCAAGTTTTAATGGTCCTTTACTATTTGTCAAAAAAGAGGATGGAGAAATCTGACTGTGCAGTATTGCATTTTTGACATCCCATTTGAAACTATAAAAATTGTGTGTAATCTCTTTGGTGTTTTTTATGCTGAATTGGATGTATATTTGATAGGTTGTTAAGTTTACAAAAAAATGCCAACCAAACCCAGCCACTGGGAATGCACAAACCAGGTGTGTTTCTTTGTGCCAGTCCCAAGCCTGGATAAATAAGGAAGGGTTAAGTCAGGAAGGGCATCTCATGTAAAATTTTGCCAGATCAATATGTGCACAACAATACAAAAAAATGCAAACCTAGGTAACTGCCCAGTTCACCTATATGGTAGAGCCAAGCCTGCTGTTTTCCTTTCTAAAATAGCACACCTTATTTATGTCATAAACTTTACCATCTTCTGCATCTGCCAATATTATGCATACAAGACAGCAGTGAACAAATAAAATGAAAGAGAATCTGGAGAACTCAGAAGCAGTATGAGCCAAGAGTTCATGCTGTTATAATTACTATTCTACAGTAGATACACTTATATTTTGAAATAATGAAGAGTGCCATCAAAGGAGTGAAACTATGAGGTAAGCTACTGAAGAAGATAAAAGTTTGTCAGACAAGAAGCCAGAAAATATGAAGAAAGAAGCATTTTAAATATGTTCCAAATGTAAGTGTTGATAAGCACGGAATCACATGAAATGAACGTAAAATTAGTGGATGTCTTACAAACAGGATGAAGCTTTTCCACACTAATATAAAATGAAAGGGCTTGCTTTGAATATGGTCTTGAACTAGAATTTTTGCTGAGAACATAACCCTGGGGGCAGATTAGAATATAAGAAGATGAGAGTAAAGAATGTTGTTAAGCAATGTAAAAGGAATGGAGCCATGCAAATATGGAAGAAGTGGATGGTTTGAATGTCATGTGTGTCCAAGCAGAAAGTATACAGGATTTTATTTCTAAATAACTTAAATATAAATAGTATCTTCCTTTGTTTGTTTTGGTTTCTTCCAGGGCTTCCGGTTTCAGCCCAGAGACATGTGGTTAGACCAGTTGGTAACTTTAAATTGGCTGTTGTGTATCTGTCTGGATGTGCGTGAGTGAGCTTGCACAGCAACAGAATGCATCTCGTCTTCTTTTTTCTGTTTTGTGCCTTTTGCTCTTTGGGTCATCTCCATGTTTCTGCTATTAGTTATCTAAATAATAAAAAGCATGTTCACAGATTTTAGTGATTGATTATAAATAATATAGTAAAGGCTTTTTAATGTTAACTATAAATGGTGAATACTATTAATATTAGTTTTTATTATTAAATAGAAATAAACATTTAAAAGTGTTTCTATTAAGGTATTTTTGAAAGTGTATTCACCATCAACCAAGTTTTGTGGTTATGAAACACTTTCCATATTACAGTATTTAAATTCCTAGATTAATTTAAAGAATTACTGACAAAAAATATGACATGGTAAGATGGATTTAACTGAATTGTTCTAAAGTTCAATGCTATCAGAAAAATACTAAAGCACCTAATATAAACCACCTATCATATTACAAATGTTCATATTTTGGCAAGAAAACTTGTTGCCTAAAATGTTATGATTAAATTAACACAAGTAAAATCACTTTGTAAAATAAATGCTGGGAGTCCCACCCTGGACCATCACTTTGATATGCTTGTGGAAACTGTGCCCTTTAGAAATGCTAAGAGCTAGGTTGTCAGGAGCTTTGTACTCCTGGTAAAGTCTCCCTTGGTGAACAGATTCGGACCAAAAGTTCAGACAAAGAATGGTTCACAATGACCCTCATGAAGGTACAAGATAAATACAAGTTTACCCAGGCTAGGCTAAGATTACTGAGACTCACTTCTTGAGCCAGGCCTGGGGGCTAGTGAGTGTTTGGTGGTCGGGTAACCCACATAATCTGTCCAGGCTCAACACAAAACTGCAATGTGGAACCATCTTGTGGGCTCAGCTCCTGCAAGACAAAGGGTGAGGTTTGGGTGTGATGCCAGTTTAGTGGCAAGCTTAGGCAGGAAAGACCTAGATGGACTAGATGCTGGCAATAGAAAATGGCTTTTGGAACTCGGAACATTTCCTTTCTAGTGGGAAAGAAGCCTGAGCTAGGAGATGGAAAAGTATCAGCTAGATATAGTTGGTATCTCCTCCACACATAGCATTGGTTTTAGAACCAAATGTCTTGATCCAGGATGGTCTCTTTTCTATCACTGAAGTTCCAGTGTAGAAAGACCTTGGGCAATTTTGAAGATACTCACAAGCCCCTGGCTGAGGGCTGTGCAAATGCATCTATAAACTGCAGAGAGGAAGACCCTGAATGGTATTTTTGCATATGCACCAAACAGATATTCAGAATATTCAGCCTTCTTAGAGAAGGTGGGCAAGGTGTTTGAAAGGGTGCAGACCATATTGGGTGACGTCAGTGCTCACATTGGGAAAGACACAGAAAACTGAAGAGCATGATTAGTAGGAATGGCCTGCCAAATCTGAACTAGAATGGTGAGTTCTTATTGGATTTCTGTGCCACTCATGAATTATCCAAAGCAAACACCACGTTAGAAAAAAAGGAGGCTCATAAGTGTACTTTGGTAAAAGAGCACTTTGGTCCAAAGGTCGATGATCAACTTGGTAGTTGTGTCATCTGACCTGAGGCCATATGATTTGGACATTTGGGTGAAGTGAGGGGCATAGGCTGGATAGAACATGGAAGTCAAGGGAGTAGTCAGGGTTACCTGGGAATGTCTTGCTGAAGCTTTGACTCCTACCTCTGAAATAACTTCTCCCAGGTTCAGAGTGAGGTCAGGGGAATTTAACTCTTCTGGGGAGATTATCGAGTAGTGGAAGAACTCCTCAAATTGTTGGACATGCCATCCTATCAAGAGGTTTTGTTGGACACATCCAACCAAAGTGGTCCTATCACTTCTCCCAGCTTTTCTCCCTGGCACAGTTGCTGTTGGGTACATGAAAGTATGATAACACAGTCTACATGTCTTTTGTAGATTTGAAAACAGAATATGACCATGTCCCTTGGCATGTGTTATGGGAGGTGCTGAATGAATATGGGGTAACAGGGCTACTCTTGCATGCTATTCTTTACCTGTATAAAAGTAATGAAAGATGATTCTGAATGCTTGACATTAGCTCAATTTCATTCGCTGTGGGTTTTGGACTCCTCCTGTGGTTTGTCACCCTTTCCGTTTGAGGTTTCATGGAGAGGATATCAAGGTGCAGCACAGAATGTGAGGGTGTCCAGTTGGGGAGGGTAGGAATAGCATTGTTGCTTTATGCAGAGGATGTTGTCCCTTGGCACAAACTTGAGCGATTCACTGCCAAGTGTAAAGCAGATGAGATTAGGAGCAACACTGCAAAGTCTGAAGTCATGGATCTTTCTTGGAAAAGAGTGGATTGCTCTCTCCAGGTGAGTGGGGAGCATCTGCCATTAGTGGAGGAGTTCAAATATCTCAGGATCTTGTTCACAAGTGACAGAAAAAGGGAGCATAAGATGGACAAGTGGATTGGAGTGGTAGCCACTATTCTGTGGGAAGTAGGAGCTAGGTTGAAAGACAAAACATTTGTTTTACTGGTGGATGTACACCCCTGTCCACATATATACTCATGAGCTGTGTGTAATTACCGAAAGAATGAGATTGCAAGTAGAAATCTCAGAAACAATGGCTTCTTCACAGAGTGGGTGGGCCGACACTTCATGATTTAGGAGAGACTCAGAGTAGAATTTGCTTTTGCGGATTGAAAGGAGCCAGTTGAAGTGGTTTGGGCATGTCGCAAGGATGGCCCCAGGTCACTGACTCCTAGTCATTTAATCCTTGACTCTGTTTATTTTAGGTTTTGTCTTTCTTTCAAAATAACTGCAAAATCAGTACAATTGTAGGCCACGTTTTGAAGGTTCCTAGTTTTGTACTTTAAACCACATTGCTAGATAACTAGTTCTAATTATATAGGAATAAATAGACTAACAATTGAAAAAAATACTTTTAACCAGCTTTAAACTGTACCCTCACATCACTAGAAAACATATCATGCTCTAATGCCATGATACCTGGCTTCATGTAAAAGGTGTGACCACATTACCTCTGTTTTGCAACAGTGTTGTGACACGTCCCTGTTTTTTCATGTTGTACTTCCATTTTTGATTAAGATTAATCCAGTCCTGTAAGTTGGGAAGGAGCTGGTCTTCAGTGGTTTGTTTTCTTGTATATTTCCACTAAAACAGCAGTTAATACAAGAGTTGATTTGACCACCTGTCTTCACTTCCCAATCAATGCTTTTATAAGGAACTCAACATCTCAAGAGAAACTCAAATACTGAGATTTCATTTAAGACTCAAGACAAACTGTAATAATCTATACTGCTCAAAGAAATTAAAGGAACACTTTTTAATCAGAGTATAGCATCAAGTCAATGAAACTTCTGGGCTATTGATCTGGTCAGTTAAGTAGCAGAGGTGGTTGTTAATCAGTTTCAGCTGCTTTGGTGCACTAGAGGGGCAACAATGAGAAGACCCCCAAAATAGGAATGGTTTAACAGGTGGAGGCCACTGACATTTTTCCCTCTTCATCTGTTGTTTCACTAGTTTTGCATTTGGCTATGGTCAGGGTCATAACTGGTAGTATAAGGTGATACCTGGAACTTAAAGAGTTTGCAAATGTAGTTCAACTTCTCCAGGATGACACATCAATATGTGCCATTACCAGAAGGTTTGCTGTGTCTCCCAGCACAGTCTCAACGGCATGGAGGAGATTCCAGGAGAAAGGCAGTTACTCTAGGAGAGCTGGACAGGGTCATAGAAGGTCCTTAAGTCATCAGCAGGACTGGTATCTGCTCCTTTGGGCAAGGAGGAACAAGATGAGCACTGCCAGAGCCCTACAAAATGACCTCCAGCAGGCCACTGATGTGAATGTGTTTGACCAAACAATCACAAACAGACTTCATAAGGGTGGCCTGAGGGCCCGATGTCCTCTAGTGGTCCTTGTGTTCACTGCCCGGTACCGAAAAGCTCCATTGCCATTTGCCATAGAATATCAGATTTGGCAGGTTCACCACTGGTGAAGTGTGCTTTTCACAGATGAGAGCAGGTTCACCCTGAGCACATGTGACAGACGTGAAAGGGTCTGGAGAAGCTGTGGAGAATGTTATGCTGCCTGTAATATTGTTCAGCATGACCGGTTTGGTGGTGGGTCAGTGATGGTGTGAGGAGGCATAACCATGGAGGGACACACAGACCTCAACAGGCTAGACAACGGCACCTTGACTGCCATTAGGTATCGGGATGAAATCCTTGGACCCATTGTCAGATCCTATGCTGATGCAGTGGGTCCTTGGTCCCTCCGGGTGCACGACAATGCCTGGCCTCATGTGGTGAGAGTATGCAAGCATTTCTTGGAGGATGAAGGAATTGATACCATTGACTGGCCCCACGCTCGCCTGACCTAAATCCAATAGAACACCTCTGGGACATTATTTTTCTGTCCATCTGACGCTCCCAGGTTGCACCTCACACTGTCCAGGGTCTCAGTAATGCCCTGGTCCAGATCTGGAAGGAAATCCCCAAGGACATCCTTCCGTCCTCTCATTAGGAGCATGTCCCCCTGCCAGTGTTGTCAGACATGCATACAAACATATGGGGGCCGTGCAAGCTACTGAGTAGGATTCTGAGTTGCTACAATGAAGTTTCAGCAAAATGGACTAGCTTGCCGCATCATTTTTTGACTTTGATTTTTGGGGTATCTTTGAATTCAGCCCTCTGTAGGTTGATAATTTTAATTTCCAACAAACGATATGGCATCCTTTCATTCCTAACACATTGCTCAGTCCATATCAGTATAGATATCCAGAAGGATTTTTTCTCATTGAGATCTGATGTGTCTTCAAAGTGTTTCTTTAATTTTTTCAGCAGTTTATATTATGAATGAGGCCATTAAAACAAGCCTTTTAAATTTGGGTTAATTTTTTGACGTGTACACATGACTAATGTGCCTTGCACAGTGCCAGTAAAGCAGTCAAGGTCTCATACTGACCAGTTGTTGCTTTTTTTAGGTTTTTGATCTTATTATATTCACAAATGCAATTCACATCTCAGTGTGAAACAAACAATTACATTTGCTTTTCATATTGACAAATTAGACTGGCAGGTACAGTCAAGCAGAGGCACAGTTCATTTTTTTTCAGTAGCTAATTAACTGGTTGGGTTTTCTGTGGTCAAACCACCGAATCTTATAATTGTGTATTTGACGTAGTCTAGTGAAGAAACAAGTATAATAGCCAGTGATGCAATATCCGTCGAGTTGAAACACAGTTGGCATAGCAACAGTCAAAACCCAGAACTGAACAAATACTTCTACATATCGATCTTAAAAAAGCACAATGGTATGAGGATTACATTCTGATTGATGTCAACAGTTTTAGATGCTAATCTGTTCTAATCTTGTTGTTGTTGTTATAATAAACATTTACATTATGTGAAAGTGGTGGTTTGAAGATACAGTGAACTGCCAAGACTGTTATCTTGGTTTTCAAAACAATAGAAATAAAACAATGTAAAAGAAAAAGAGTGATACAGCTGTTTTTGAAACATTTTTTGGTAATCCATAATTGCCTCAATACTTAATCCACAATTATGAAGGATGGTTAAATGGCATCATTTTCTCATATACTTTATAAGGCATTTAGTGTTTAAGGTTAGTGCTGGGATAGAGTTAGTTAAGTTCTATTATTTCAGTACATACCCCATAGGCTTTCTAAAGAGGTTCATTAATAAATTTAAAAAGATGACAAGAAGAAACTGTTGTTGCGTGATTTTGTATCTCACAACTTGTATTTATATGAGGGGCATAAAGTCCCCTCCATGATGTTTAAGACAAAGACACATTTGTGCCTCTGCTACACAGTTTAAAATTACAAGTCAAGCAATTCAGATGTGATTAAAGTTTTCAGACTTTAAGTTAAAGGATATTTGCATACATTTCAGCCGCAGTAGAAATTACAACACTTTTTATTCATGGTCCGCACATTTCATGTCACTGTAATGTTTGAGACAATTGACATAACAGGTTTTTGTGATAACTCAGGTGTGTTTTAATTGCTTCATTAGTGCAGGCATAAGATACCTAGGCATTCTTTTACATTCAGGCTATCTTTGGAGTCTGTAGTTGCCATTGTTGAACATGAGAACAAAAGCTGTGCCAATGAAAGTCAAAGAAGCCATTATGAGACTGAAAAACAAGAATTAAACCATTATATTAATGCATTCCTTTTCCAGTGCTTATCCAAAGCCGGGTCGTGGGGGCAAAAGTCTTAGCAGTGAGGCCCATATGTCCTTTTCCCCAATCACACTTGCCAGCTTATACTGTGGGATCCCAAGGCATTCCCAGGCCATCTGGGAGATATTATCCTCCCAGTGAACCATGGGTCTTCCCCGAGGTCTGCTCCCTGATTGTTGTGCCTGTAAAATCTTCACAGGAAGACGTTCAGGAGGCATCCATAGAACCACCTCAATTGACTCCTCTCAATTTGGAAGGACAGTGGCTCCACTCCAAGTTTCTCTTAGATGTCTGTGCCCCTCAACTTATCTCTAAGGTAGAGCCCAGCCACCCTGCACAGAAATCTCATTCTTTCGGTCATTACCCAAAGCTCATGACCATAAGTGAGGGTAGGGACATAGACAGATTGGTAAATTAAGAACCTTACATTCTGACTCAGTTCCTTCTTTACCACTACAGATCTGTATAGTGACTGCATAACTGCACTTGCCGCCACGTCTGTTGATCACACCATTCCTTTTCACCACACAAGTGAACTCCTTCACTTCAGGCAGTAACTCACCTACTACTATGGAGAAGACAGCCACCTTTTTCACAGAAGATCGTGGTCTCAGATTTGGAGGTGCTTCGCTTCGCACTCAAATGCATGCTGGAGTTCACAGCCTGATGAAGCTGTCACTGCAAAAACAGTAATGCAATTCTAAGACCACTAAACTGGACCTCCTCCCCTCCTTTCCCCAGCAGTGCCTTGATATGCTGTCCATGAAAATCACAAACAGAATAATAGACAAAGCACAGCCCTGTCAGAGTCCCGAACCTATTTTAGACACAGCTCTCACTGTAATTACCCAGGGACCAAGTAGCCCTCAAGGAACATGGTCATACTGTATGTCTTCTCTAAGTCCAGAAAACACATGTAGCTTAATTGGGTGTACTCACATGCCCCATCCAGAATCCTCATGAGAGTAAAGAACTGGTCCACTGTTCCACGGCCTGGATGGAATCCACATTGCTCCTCCTGGATCTGAGGTTCCATGACTGAGCAGAGTCTCCTTTCTAGAGTCATGGTATAAGCTTTTCTAGGGAGGATGAGGAGTGTCTTCCTCCGATAGCTGGAGCACACCCTCCTGTCCCCCTTTTTAAAAACTGGGACCACCAACCCAGTCTGCCATTCCAGAGACACAGGTCCCAATGACCACAGCAACATTGAAAAGTCATGTCAGCCATGATAGTCCAACAATGCTGCATTTCAGGGCAGATCTCATCCACCCCTGGTGCCTTGCCACTTCAGAGTTGTTTAACTACCTCAGTGACCTCAATCAGGGAAATGGATATTGATCCCACATCATCTTCTGGCTCTGCTTCCTCCATGTCCATTGGGTTCAGGAGCTCCTCAAAATGTTCCTTCCACTGAGAGACAACTTCCTTTGTCTGATTCATCACATCTCCACCCTTGCTGAGAACAGCCTGTGTGGATCATTTCCTTCCCTTTCTGAGTCAGCTGAAAGTTTGCTAGCACCTCTTTCAGCATGATCGATACTTGTTTTCCATGGTCTCTCTGAAATCCTTCGATGCCATGGTTTTTGCTTCCCTAAACTCAAAGGCCAGAACCCCTTTTGCCTGTTGGTACCTCTCTGCTGCCTTGGGAGTCTCCTGTGCTAACATGGAGACATGTGCATACATGGGAATCCTCAATTTTCAGTCTGATGGCATCCCTCACCTCTGCTATCCACCATTGGATCCTTGGGTAACTTCCTAGAGCGGCACCTATGGCTTTCAGGCCACAGCTCTTTGCAGCTAATTCCACAATGGAGGCTTTGAACAAGACCCATTTGCACTTTATGCCACCAACTACTTTCGAAATGCAGGAAAAGCTCTTTCAGAGGTTAGAATTGAAAATCATCTGGACAGGGGTCTTCCAGAGACGTTCCCAATCCATCCTCTAAATTTGCTTGAGTTATTCATGTAGGTCCAGGTACCTCCCCCACCATCTTACCCAACTCACTACCTTGTGGTGATCAGTTGATAGCTCTGCCCCTTTCTTCACCTGAGGGTCCAGAACATACAGATAAAAATTAAATTATACAATTAAGAAATCAATCACAAATGTTTAGCTTAAGGTGTACTAGTGCTAACTACATTTACAGTGGTGTGAAAAACTATTTGCCCCCTTCCTGATTTATTATTCTTTTGCATGTTTGTCACACAAAATGTTTCTGATCATCAAACACATTTAACCATTAGTTAAATATAACACAAGTAAACAGAAAATGCAGTTTTTAAATGATGTTTTTTATTATTTAGGGAGAAAAAAAATCCAATGGCCCTGTGTGAAAAAGTAATTGCCCCCTTGTTAAAAAATAACCTAACTGTGGTGTATCACACCTGAGTTCAATTTCCGTAGCCACCCCCAGGCCTGATTACTACCACACCTGTTTCAATCAAGAAATCACTTAAATAGGAGCTGCCTGACACAGAGAAGTAGACCAAAAGCACCTCAAAAGCTAGACATCATGCCAAGATCCAAAGAAATTCAGGAACAAATGAGAACAGAAGTAATTGAGATCTATCAGTCTGGTAAAGGTTATAAAGCCATTTCTAAAGCTTTGGGACTCCAGCGAACCACAGTGAGAGCCATTATCCACAAATGACAAAAACATGGAACAGTGGTGAACCTTCCCAGGAGTGGCCGGCCGACCAAAATTACCCCAAGACTCATCCGAGAGGTCACAAAAGACCCCAGGACAACGTCTAAAGAACTGCAGGCCTCACTTGCCTCAATTAAGGTCAGTGTTCACGACTCCACCATAAGAAAGAGACTGGGCAAAACGGCCTGCATGGCAGATTTCCAAGGCAAACCACTGTTAAGCAAAAAGAACATTAGGGCTCGTCTCAATTTTGCTAAGAAACATCTCAATGATTGCCAAGACTTTTGGGAAAATACCTTGTGGACTGATGAGACAAAAGTTGAACTTTTGGAAGGCAAATGTCCGTTACATCTGGCGTAAAAGGAACACAGCATTTCAGAAAAGAACATCATACCAACAGTAAAATATGGTGGTGGTAGTGTGATGGTCTGGGGTTGTTTTGCTGCTTCAGGACCTGGAAGGCTTGCTGTGATAGATGGAACCATGAATTCTACTGTCTACCAAAAAATCCTGAAGGAGAATGTCCGGCCATCTGTTCGTCAACTCAAGCTGAAGCGATCTTGGGTGCTGCAACAGGACAATGACCCAAAACACACCAGCAAATCCACCACTGAATGGCTGAAGAAAAACAAAATGAAGACTTTGGAGTGGCCTAGTCAAAGTCCTGACCTGAATCCAATTGAGATGCTATGGCATGACCTTAAAAAGGCGGTTCATGCTAGGAAACCCTCAAATAAAGCTGAATTACAACAATTCTGCAAAGATGAGTGGGCCAAAATTCCTCCAGAGTGCTGTAAAAGACTCATTGCAAGTTATCGCAAATGCTTGATTGCAGTTATTGCTGCTAAGGGTGGCCCAACCAGTTATTAGGTTCAGGGGGCAATTACTTTTTCACACAGGGCCATGTAGGTTTGGATTTTTTCTCCCTAAATAATAAAAACCATCATTTAAAAACTGCATTTTGTGTTTACTTGTGTTATATTTGACTAATGGTTAAATGTGTTTGATGATCAGAAACATTTTGTGTGACAAACATGCAAAAGAATAAGAAATCAGGAAGGGGGCAAATAGTTTTTCACACCACTGTAGATAGATAGATAGATAGATAGATAGATAGATAGATAGATAGATACTTTATTAATTCCCCTAGGGGAAATTCACATACTCCAAGAGCAGCATACTGATAAAAACAGTATTAATTAAAGAGTGATAAAAACACAATGCAAGGAGAGAGTGCGAGGCAGGTGTAACAGACTATAATCTTGTATAGTGTTAACGTTTACCCACCCAGGCTGGAATTGAAGAGTCACATAGTGTGGGGGAGGAACGATCTCCTCAGTCTGTCAGTGAAGCAGGACAGTGACAGTAGTCTGTTGGTGAAGCTGCTTCTCTCTCTGGAGATGATACTGTTCAGTGGATGCAGTGATTTCTCCATTATTGACAGGAGCTTGCTCAGGGCCCGTTGCTCTGCCACAGATGTCAAACTGTCCAGCTCCATGCTTACAATAGAGCCTGCCTTCCTCACCAGTTTGTCCAGGTGTGAGGCGTCCCTCTTCTTTATGCTGTCTCCCTAGCACACCACCACGTAGAAGAGTTGCTCGCCACAACCGTCTCATAGAAACTTTTGCAGCATCTTATTGCAGATGTTGAAGGATGCCAGCCTTGTAAAGAAATACTGTATAGTCGGCTGTGTCCTCTCTTGCACAAACCATCAGTATTGGCAGTCCAGTCCAGTTTATCATCCAGCTGCACTCCCAGGTATTTATAGGTCTGTACCCTCTGCACACAGTCACCTCTGATGAGGGGCCTGGGACTTCTAAAATCCACCACCAGCTCCTTGGTTTTGCTGGTGTTCAGGTGTAGGTGTTTTGAGTCACACCATTTAACAAAGTCCTTGATTAGGTTCCTATATTCCTCCTCCTGCCCACTCCTAATGCAGCCCACGATAGCAGTGTCATCAACGAACTTTTGCACGTGGCAGGACTCCGAGTTGTATTGGAATTCTGATGTATATAGGCTGAACAGGACCGGAGAAAGCACAGTTCCCTGCGGTTCTCCTGTGCTGCTGACCACAATGTCAGACTTGCAGTTCCCGAGACGCACATACTGAGGTCTGTCTGTAAGATAGTCCACAATCCATGCCACCAGGTATGAATCTACTCCCATCTCTGTCAGCTTGTCCCTAAGGAGCCGAGGTTGGATGGTGTTGAAGGCGCTAGAGAAGTCCAGAAACATAATTCTTACTGCACCACTGCCTCTGTCCAAGTGTGAGAGGGATCAGTGTAGCATATAGATGATGGCATCCTCCACTCAAACCTTCTCCTTGAATGAAAACTGCAGAGGGTTGGATGGTGTGGCGGACCCGTGGCCTCAGGTGGTGAAGCAGCAGTCGTTCCATGGTCTTCATCACATGTGATGTCAGAGTGACAGGCCGGAGTCATTCAGCTCACCAGGACGTGATACCTTTGGGACTAGGGTGATGCAAATTGTTTTCCACTATTCCTGAAACTCACGCAGAAGTCAAGTTTAGTAACTGGAGTTCTCTGTGACCACAAGATGACAAGATAGCTAAACGTGAAGATTTAGAAAACAGTTATTTAGTCCGTCACCCTGTGTGGTACAAAGTGTTGGCCAGTGACTGTGAAACACAAACAAATGCTCCATGTTATGGAAATGCAGATGCATCACTGGACACGTGGCCAGTCAAACCACTGTCTAAACCACATGTTGAATGAAGACTTATGGAAGATCTTGAGAGTAGAGCAAGTTACTGAAAAGATGCAGAAAGCCTGCCTCCAATGATATGGACATATGGTCCACACGAAAAGTCCATACAGTGGCAGAGGTGGTCCTCTGCCTTAGTTTTGGAGTGAATCCGCCACATGGACAATCAAAGAAATGTTGGCTTAATCACATAAAAGAAGACAAATAAACCCCACCCCTTAAGACACCGCCAAGTGGAGCAATTGGAGAGTGATGTGCTGAAGAGTGGGATAAATGCTAAGAAAGAAAAAGAAGGTAAAGGATTTATATTTCCTAATATCCTAATCATCTTATATCCTCTTTTCTCAGCTACAGAAAAAGTAACTGGAGCAGTTTGTCTCTCAGTTTGTCATGGAGCTTCAGCTGTATCTATTGCACTATTTTTTGAGATCACAGCAGTTGTTAACATCTGTAGATTTGCTTTGTTTAAGGCATTCTAACTCTTTGATCAAACCAGTACCTACCAGAATAGCCTGTGTCAGTCATTGTCTGTCGCCTACAGTGTTCTAAAGTCTTTAAAGGCTATAGAGGTCACTTTGAATTTGCCATTCATCTAGCTCTCAACAGGTGGGATAAACAGATGTTTCAACTATACTGAAGACTGTACCTTATGATGATATGATGCAAGGGATTTTAATGGCTTCAGGATCATACATAATCATATTGTTATGACATGGAGATTTTATACATTTTTTTCCAAGTTTCCCAAGTGTTTGTTTGTGTTCTTTTTCTTGTATTTTTGATCTGTATCTTTATTTTTCCATTGTAAGTTAGTTTTAGCCTTGTTAGTTTTGTTTCCAATTATGTTTTGAATCTCCTGTGACACCATTTTGTTATTCATGTGGGCACCACTATTTTCACTAGCATTTGCTACGATGCATGCTCCTGTTGCTCCAGAAATTCTGTAACATGACTTCACATTCACGACTGTATGCAAGTCAACATCTCAAGAAGCTCATTATCCATGTTTGTGGATACCTTATAAAAGATGTTTGACTCAATGTTGAGTTTCTGCCGAGGGAAATTGTTCCTTTTGACTTTGATTTTTGGTTCTACTGTTGGGCATTACATCAGGTCAGGTTTTCATAATTTTGACCTTTGCAAGATTTAGTCTTTTATTTTATCTCCTGATCCACTTGCTCCTAATTTGTCTGCACCATTTCTCGGTGTTAGAACACATCCTCATTGACGCCTTTCCTTTGATCTCCAATCATGCTGTTGCAATAAAACACAACCTATGTTTGGGTCTAAGAGCAACTAATAAATACATGTCTGTAACATATTAAACTATTACATTTGCATTGGTTTCAATATACAATTTTATTAATTTCACTGATTTAAATTGTTTACTACTATTTCAGTAAGATGTTTGTGACATTTTGAGAATTTGTTTTTTTCATTGTGATATTGGCCCTATTGTGTTTGTATGTATGCCCTGTTAAGGATTTACAATCAAAGGTAATGTATATTTATAATCAACAGTGTTAAAAGCAGTCTATAATGATACCTCACATACCTTCCATCTGTTAGACTTTTGTCATTTTTAACCTTCTGGGAGTGGCCCTCAGACAGCTAGGACCACCACCAAAGAATCAGATATCAGATTTATAGAGACAATTAACAACAAGCAAAGCGGACACCCAGGATGATATAAGCTGCAACTAAGTCAGAGTCAGAAATTACCAATAAGTAAATAATCAATTAAATAACCAGAACACCTGGAAAATCAGAATGTAAATCTGGATGAAAATACTGTTAACAATTTAAATAAATATTTCCCCTTTTCTCTGTTTGGGGTCAATGTAGAAATTGCAAAAGTAAGTTTGGTAGATTTTTATTAAAACTAGGGGGCTTTGCCCCCTGCTCACTTCACTCGCCGACTGGGCCTGCACTACGTGCCAGCCACTTCGCGTCTCTGATGCTCGTGTATGTGAATTTCACTTTCACCAAACAATAAATCTTTTATTTCTCATGGCTATGCCACTTCATTGGGATGAAACACTACTTTTCCTTGATGGCAACACAAATTAGATGATCTACAAGTCTCCGACTTAAAGTTTAAATCTGAATAATATATTTGATCTCTTTTTGCTGTTCTGTTATTTCACTGAGTAATAATTTCCGTTTGTTTGTGCTAATGCGATCTTTACTATCATTTTTTTAGACTTTCGAATTTTAGTACTTACATTATCTCTAACCTTCTCTACATGTGTATCGTGACAATGTTTTTGAATTCTTTATGACGTTCTACTTTGTCAACTACTCTTTGTCTTTTATTTCCAGCCCCAGACATGGTTAAATCTCTTGGCACAAATTCTCGTCTTGTGGGATGTGAAAGTGTCTTTCTAAAAAATCTTGTTTCGTCCCAGGATTTTTTATTATAATAGAGAGATGTACTAAGCAGTTATATGGGGATTTTGTAGCTTGTTTGTTTTTTTTTAATTTGTTAACAGTATTTTCATCCAGATTTACATTCTGATTTTCCATGTGTTCTGGTTATTTAACTGATTATTTACTTATTAGTGGGTCTGACTCTGACATAGTTGCAGCTTATATCATCCTAGTTGTCTGCTTTGTTTGTTGTTAATTTTAACTATTAGAGTTAAATGAAGGGAGCAACTATACAGAAAAAGGGGGAATAATAGGAAAACAGCAAAAGAGAATTAAGCACCTATAGCTTTAGAAAAAATAGATATATTTCTAAATGTGTTATACACTCACTTAAAGGATTATTAGGAACACCTGTTCAATTTCTCATTAATGCAATTATCTAATCAACCAATCACATGGCAGTTGCTTCAATGCATTAAGGGGTGTGGTCCTGGTCAAGACAATCTCCTGAACTCCAAACTGAATGTCAGAATGGGAAAGAAAGGTGATTTAACCAATTTTGAGTGTGGCATGGTTGTTGGTGCCAGACGGGCCGGTCTGAGTATTTCACAATCTGCTCAGTTACTGGGATTTTCACGCACAACCTTTTCTAGGGTTTACAAAGAATGGTGTGAAAAGGGAAAAACATCCAGTATGCGGCAGTCCTGTGGGCGAAAATGCCTTGTTGATGCTAGAGGTCAGAGGAGAATGGGCCGACTGATTCAAGCTGATAGAAGAGCAACTTTGACTGAAATAACCACTCGTTACAACTGAGGTATACAGCAAAGCATTTGTGAAGCCACAACACGCACAACCTTGAGGCGGATGGGCTACAACAGCAGAAGACCCCACCGGGTACCACTCATCTCCACTATGAATAGGAAAAAGAGGCTACAATTTGCATGAGCTCATCAAAATTGGACAGTTGAAGACTGGAAAAATGTTGCCTGGTCTGATGAGTCTCGATTTCTGTTGAGACATTCAAATGGTAGAGTCAGAATTTGGCGTAAACAGAATGAGAACATGGATCCATCATGCCTTGTTACCACTATGCAGGCTGGTGGTGGTGGTGTAATGGTGTGGGGGATGATTTCTTGACACTGACCATGTCCATCCCTTCATGACCACCATATACCCATCCTCTGATGGCTACTTCCAGCAGGATAATGCACCATGTCACAAAGCTCGAATCATTTCAAATTGGTTTCTTGAACATGACAATGAGTTCACTGTACTAAAATGGCCCCCACAGTCACCAGATCTCAACCCAATAGAGCATCTTTGGGATGTGGTGGAACGGGAGCTTCGTGCCCTGGATGTGCATCCCACAAATCTCCATCAACTGCAAGATGCTATCCTATCAATATGGGCCAACATTTCTAAAGAATGCTTTCAGCACCTTGTTGAATCAATGCCACGTAGAATTAAGGCAGTTCTGAAGGCGAAAGGGGGTCAAACACCGTATTAGTATGGTGTTCCTAATAATCCTTTAGGTGAGTGTAAATGTAAAAAACATACTACTGTACTTTTCTGAATGCAGAAAAAGAGACTAGATATTTTCTTTTTATTTTATGTTTTTACATTTTATTGAATTTATTAAATTCAAATCACATTCCATACAAACAAGTAAAATTTTACAAAACTAGGTTTTAATCAAATCAACCCCTAGTTGAAGTACCTAGTTGTCTTTGATTATTATCACTGATTGTGAATCTAATTGGAGCAAAAACCCACAGTCAGAGGGGGTCCCCAGGACCAGGTTTGGGAAACGCTGCTTTAGGGGGTGATGGACTGGGAAATGATGAATGACTTTACTGGTAAAGCAAGATAGCAGCTGTTAGGAATACCACTTTTTTGAAAAAGAATTGAACACCAAAACAAAACTAAAATCAAACCTGAAAATAACAAATTGAAAAGAGTCATAACACTAATTGATTATCCTTTCCCTCACTGTGCTCAAAATTATATCTGTTTTGACAAGAAGTAAATCCAAAGCTTGGACACCAAAATCAGCCTGCTACCATTTTAAGTAGAGATGACGTGATGCTGACACACATCACACACTACAGATTATGTGACTAGCAATGAGAGTCGTTGTTAGCATTGAGAAAGGTACAAAATGTTACGAGACTGAAAGAGCAACAAAGAACAAAATGATGTTGTGATGACATCTGTAAAATAACTATATATATTTTTTAACAAACTAAAAATAAAACCACAAAACATGAATCTGCAGACTCCAAAAGTAAGTTTTTTGACAAGCTTAACTTGTCCCCTGCAGGTGTTGTCAAAGCAGATCCATTTAAGGAATGCAGTTCAGCTTTTCAGGTAGCACTACATCTTCTTAAATTACATTTCACATCATCTCCTGGACTTGCCTTCCTTGACCTCTGTTTTTCAAGCTTGACCCTTGTGCTGTGTGGCCAGTTTTGCTTAAGATGGCGGGATGGACCTCTCTCTGTTGTTCATTTCTTTGACTTTGTCTCTAATGGAGTGAAAATGTTTCACTCTGTGAGATGTGTTATTGATCTCACTATAGACATTATAAAAAGTGTCACTTAAACTGTACCTAAATGGTTTAGAATTCAAGCTTAGCACCGGTTACCAAACCTTCAAGACTATTCACAACAGGAGTCTTTGGGGCATAGTGTAAGTAACTGATAGTGTTTAAATGGGCAGAATGACTGTCAGGGCAACTTTTACCCAGAATACATTTAAAGATATTGGATCACAGTTGCTGACTTTGTGTCAAAGTCATTTTGGTTCACAACCTAAGAGGGGACATTAAATAAACAGTTCCACTGTAGTCAACAAAGAAGATAAATGTCACTGAATGATCAGCTGCTGTCAACAATCAAGAGCTAAATTAGAGAGGACTAAGCCCTCAATGTGAATAAGGAACCGCTTCCCTTCTACAAGACAGACATACAGTATATTATTGTTCAGAGATCATTGTCATGCTGTGATTGGAACTCAGTCATCCACAGTTCTTCACAAGTCATCCAAGAAACATCTGTGAATTGTGAAATTAAAAAGGTAGAACAGGTGATATGGTACAGTGGCCTAAAATCGATAACACCAGCTTCATTCATCCTCAAAGAATCATTAAGTGCTCCAACCCATGATTCTCTATATCCTGAGCTGATCATGTGTACCCTGTAAACATCTGGATGTTGACAGTTGAGGTGAACTCCATGCTTTATCTAGTTACATTTCACTCTTTGTGTCTCCTAGATCCCTTTTGACTCATTCTGTCATTGACCAGTTATTTTACCGATCTGAAAGGCCAACTTTAAAAAGCCTGCATTTGATATCAGCAGAATTTGCAGTGTTTCTGATCCATCAACACATTTAGATGTTAAGGTACCACCTTCAATTTAATATGGAGGGAGGAGCTCTGTAAAATTTGCACTTACCAAGCTAAAGGTCTGACAGCAAGAATAGCCCTTCTTCTTACACTGCTGTACATGTAGTCTATGGAGCCCTCCACCTTGAAAGATCCCCCCGCTTTCCATAAAGTTGGGTGGTAGCTGCAACTTCTTTTACTCTATGTAACCCAAACAGAACAGCCAGCCATTTGTTTTAATCCATGAAAGGGTGAAAACAATACAGATGAAAATAAAACTGTTTCTTGCATTTAAGACACTGAAAACTCCCAACCATTAAGCAACACAACAAGGTGTGTATAACAGTTGACACCTACTGTAGTAGATATTAATCCTTTTAAACAGTATCGTTGTTGGCTCCCGCACTGAGCTGTGCTTTACCTTCATGTGATAGACGCCACTGATGCCCTTCATCCATCCACTTAATGCAGGGTTCCTCAATCCCAGTCCTGGAGAGCCGCAGTGGCTGCAGGTTTTTGTTCTGACCTGGTTGCTTAATTAGAAAGCAATTTTTGCCAATAAAGCACTAACAAGCTATGAATTTAAATTTAAACTCTGCTATGTCAGGTCATTCTCATATCCTAGATTTTCTTTCTCTTTCTATCTAGGCTAAAATGGACGAGTAATTCTCAGTCCTTCACTTTTTTCTCTTCATTTTTCTTCCAAGTATTTAATTAAACCCAATAGTGCAGATAAATACACACAGGTGTAAATGTAAATAAGCTAAATGGAGAAATGCTGCTCTCTCTTGTCATTTGCATGTTATTGATAATAAGGAGCAATTAAAATAGCTGTTTAAGACAAAATTAAGCAATAAGGGCTCAAAATCACTAAAGTGAAGCAGAAGTGTTACTTTAGCAATAAGTGCTTTTTATTAAGCAACTGGGTTGGAGCAAAAACCTGCAGCCACTGTGGCTCTCCAGGACCGTGATTGAGGACCCCTGACTTAGTGAATTCATATTATGATGTGTTGCAAGCCTGTCTAAGGAGTGGAAAGAGTGGTTAGCTCCCAATGGGTCATTGCTGGGAACACACAGTCTCAGCACTTTAAAGCCACTTCAAACTTAAATACACATCTTTGTGTTACTGGATAAAAATTATCGATCTGTTAAAAAAATGTGTGAGACAACCTACATTATAGTGCCGCATGTGGATCTAAAAAGTACACTTTCTTGCCAGAAAAATTCTGTAAATTTTTTATAGATAGAAGCCTTTAATTGTCCTCTTAATAGAAGGAAGGTGAAAGTGTTTAATATTAAATTTAATGGTTTGAATAAAGACAGGCTTAGAGGCACAGTTAAGTGGTGCAGGTCAAAAAGCCTTTACAGACTGAGGCCATTTTGATTTTGATTTTTTTTTTTCTTTTCAAGGCACTGGGTTCCTCCCACTTCACAAAAGTGTGTATGTTTGTTTAACTGGTGACTTTTAAATTACTGAGATATGTGTGATAATGTCTAGCGAGCCTTGTGATGGCCAAACATTCCCTCCATAGTTGGTTACTGCCTTGTGATTGACCCCACCACTTCTCATCTTTTCTCAATCAATCTGATGGAATAATCAGGCATGGAAAATGGATGGATGTCTTTTTATAGTTAAAAATTGAGATTTTTGTTTAATTTGGTATACTTTGTTAATCCCCAAAACAAATTTGTCTTTGCGTATGAACGTTGGAGGTCAGAGCACAGGGTTGGCCATTGTACAGCGCCACTGGAATGATTTTCTGATTAATGGTCTTGCTGAAGGGCCCAACAGAGTAGGATCCTTTCTGGCAGTAATGGGATTTGCAAAAGAAGGGTGAGTTTAATTTTACTCAAAATAAAAATAAAAAGCCTGTGAGGTCTCACCTGCGCTGACAGTAGTTTTTGAAAAAAAAAATAGAAAGAAAGAAAGAAAGAAGGTTGTGTATTATTATCTATTCTGTTTATATGCCTGTGAACTCAGGCCCCTACTTCAGGCAAAATGAAGAAGTAACCCGAGTTTCCTCAATAGCCTGCATATTGTAATCTGTTCAGTTAGCCAATAAAAGGTGTCATGTTGCTTGACTTCTCACTATATCTATAATGGCTAACACAGTACAACACCCTAGTACTACTTTATATGCCTGGTGAAAAATAAACAAACAAATAAATAAATAATGAATACCATTGATACACAGCATTCCATTTTGGTTTAAATTTTTTTTTCTTTTCAAGGCACTGAGTTGCCCACACTTCACAAAAGTGAGTATGTTTGTTTAACTGGTGACTTTTAAATTACTGAGATATGTGTGAGAATGTCTAGCGAGCCTTGTGATGCCCAAACATTCCCTCCATAGTTGGTTACTGCCTTGTGATTGACTCCGTCAAAAGTCCATGTAAGTTTCTAGGGGTCTCACCTGTTGACAGTATGTTTTGAAAAAATAATAGAAAGAAAGAAAGAAGGTTGTGTATTATTATCTATTCTGTTTATATGCCTGTGAACTCAGGCCCCTTCTTCAGGCAAAATGAAGAAGGGACCCGAGTTTCCTCAAAAGTTTGCATATTGTAATCTTTTTAGTTAGCCAATAAAAGGTGTCATGTTTCTTGACTTCACACTACATCTATAATGGCTAACACAGTACAACACCATACTACTACTTTATATGCCTGGTGAAAAATAAACAAATAAATAAATAAATAATGAATTCCATTGATACACAGCATTCCATTTTGGTTTAGATTTTTTTTTTCTTTTCAAGGCACTGGGTTGCCCACACTTCACAATAGTGTGTATGTTTCTTTAACTGTCAATCAATCAATCAACATTTATTTATATAGCACATATTCATACAAAAAAATGTAGCTCAAAGTGCTTTACAAAATGAATAGAGAAATAGAACACACAATAAAAGATAAACATAAGTCAACATTAATTAACATAGAATAAGTAAGGTCCGATGGCCAGGGTGGACAGAAAAAACAAAAAAACTCCAAAGGCTGGAGAAAAAATAAAATCTGTAGGGTTCCAGACCAAGAGACCGCCCAGTCCCTCTGGGCAATCTACCTAACATAAATCAAACAGTCCTCTTTGTATTTAGCGTTTTCATGGAAGGACCTGATGATGATGGTCACGTAGACTTCTGGCTTTCAGTCCATCAATGTTGGTGCATCATGATGCTTTGAGTAGGTGGTGGTGGCGGCCGCCACCACAAAGAAACCGGAAAAAGAAACAGAAGAGAGAGTAGGGGTCAGTATGGATTTTAGAGCCACCATGAATAGTTATTATGAAGAATTGAACATACAGAGTATCCGTATTAAGTTAAAGTGAAGTTATAAAAAGGCCATGTTAAAGTAATGTGTTTTCAGCAGTGTTTTAAAGTGCTCTACTGTATTTGCCTGGCGAATTCCTATTGGCAGGCTATTCCAGATTTTAGGTGCATAACAGCAGAAGGCCGCCTCACCACTTCTTTTAAGTTTAGCTTTTGGAATTATAAGGAGACACTCATTTGAAGATCTAAGGTTACGATTTGGAATATAACGTGTCAGGCATTCCGATATATAAGATGGAGCGAGATTATTTAAGGCTTTATAAACCATAAGCAGTATTTTAAAGTCAATCCTGAATGACACAGGCAACCAGTGTAGTGACATCAAAACTGGAGAAATGTGTTCGGATTTTCTTTTCCCAGTTAGGATTCTAGCAGCTGCATTCTGCACTCGTTGCAAATGATTTATGTCTTTTTTGGGTAGTCCTGAGAGGAGTGCGTTACAGTAATCTAGTCTACTGAAAACAAAAGCGTGAATTAATTTCTCAGCATCTTTCAATGATATAAGAGGTCTAACTTTAGCTATGTTTCTTAAGTGAAAAATGCTGTCCTAGTGGTCTGATGAATATGCGATTTAAAATTCAGATTACAGTCAACGGTTACCCCTAAATTTTTTACTTCCGTCTTAACTTTTAATCCTAGTGCATTAAGTTTATTTCTGATAACCTCGCTGAATCCATTATTGCCAATTACCAAAATTTCAGTTTTCTCTTTATTTAGTTTGAGAAAATTACTATTCATCCATTCAGAAATACCAGTAAGACATTGTGTTAGTGAATCGAGAGAGTCGGAGTCATCAGGTGCTATAGATAAGTACAGCTGTGTGTCATCAGCATAGCTGTGGTAGCTCACGTTGTAACCTGAGATAATCTGACCTAACGGAAGCATGTAGATTGAGAATAACAGCGGACCCAGGATAGAGCCTTGTGGAACACCATATCGGATATCATGTGTCTTTGAGATTTGATTACCACAACTCACAAAGAATTTTCTCCCTGCCAGGTAGGATTCAAACCAATTTAAGACACTGCCAGAGAGGCCCACCCATTGACTAAGGCGATTTCTAAGAATATTATGATCAATGGTGTCAAATGCAGCACTCAGATCTAAGAGGATGAGAACAGATAAATGGCCTCTGTCTGCATTTACCCAAGTCATTTACTACTTTAACAAGTGCAGTTTCTGTACTGTGATTTGTTCTGAAGCCTGACTGAAATGTATCAAGAATAGCATGTTTATTTAGGTGGTCATTTAACTGCATAATGACTGCCTTCTCTAGAATTTTACTTAAGAAGGGCAGGTTAGAAATGGGTCTAAAATTTTCAAAGGCAGAGGGGTCAAGATTATGTTTCTTAAGAAGGGGTTTAACTACAGCAGTCTTAAGACAGTCTGGAAAGACCCCCGTATCTAATGATGAATTTACTATGTCCAGAATATTGTCAATTAGAACGCCTGATATTTCTTTGAAAAACCTGGTTGGTATTGGGTCAAGGACGCAGGTGGAGGGTTTCAGTTGAGAGATTATACTATGTAATTCAGGTAAATCTATCCTGGTGAAAGCATTTAATTTGTTTATAACGGAGTACCGGGGCTTTGGAGGTTCTGCAGTGTTCGGGAGATATACTATGTTATCTCTAATATCATTAATTTTTGAGTGAAAAATACAGCAATGTTCTCACAGGTTTCACTGGAAGTATTCTGGGGCATTCCTTTGTGTTACCTGGGTTTAACAGACGGTCAATTGTTGAAAATAAGACTCTGGGATTACTAGCATTGTTATTTATAATATTAGAGAAATAGCAGCGCCTCTGAAGACGGACAGTGTTATTGTATTCTGTTATTTTAACTTTTAATATTTCATAGTGGATAGTTAGTTTAGTTTTCCTCCATTTACGCTCAGCTCTACGACATGTTCTTTTTAAATCAGACACTCTTTGGGTCTTCCATGGAATAACAGTAATAGAGGATTTTTTAACTGTCTTTTCAGGTGCAACTATGTCAACAGCAGTTTTTACTTTAGAATTAAAGTTTTCCACTTTACTATTTACATTATCCTCGCTATTATAGCTGGCATTATAAACGGACTGATTGCTTAGAATAGTTGTAAGCTTTAAAGCTGCTGATGAGTCAAAGAAGCGTTTTTTAACAAAATGCTTCTGATGAGTGTTTTCTATCTTTATTTCAATATTAAATAGTAGAAGGAAATGGTCTGATAGACCGATATCAGTGACCTGCTTTATATCAACTTTAAGTCCTTTAGTTGATACTGGTGACTTTTAAATTACTGAGATATGTGTGAGAATGTCTAGCGAGCCTTGTGATGCCCAAACATTCCCTCCATAGTTGGTTCCTGCCTTGTGATTGACTCCGCCAAAAGTCCATGTAAGTTTCTAGGGGTCTCACCTGTTGACAGTATGTTTTGAAAAAATAATAGAAAGAAAGAAAGAAAGAAAGAAAGAAAGAAAGAAAGAAAGAAAGAAAAAAAGAAAAGGTTGTGTATTATTATCTATTTGTTTATATGCCTGTTACCTCAGGCCCCTTCTTCAGGCAAAATGAAGAAGGGACCCGTGTTGCCTCAAAAGCTTGCATATTGTAATCTGTTTAGTTAGCTCAGCATTTCTCAACCTTTAAGTATTTGCGACCCGAGTTTTCATAATAGTTTTAATCATGCTCCCCTAACATTTATTGAAATGTTGATGCATATTTTCTTATACCTACTTAACTTTTATCGACATTTATCTAACTCTATATTTATTTTTCTAGTATCAGAATGTAGTTTTTAAGTTAATCTGTTTTGGTTTCAACAGATGTTTTTTCATATTTTTGATTCTTGTTTTCTTTTTTTCACATCTTCGCACCCCCCTTTTTATTACTTCCCGCCCCCCTAGGAGGGCCCGCCCCACAGGTTGAGAACCACTTAGCCAATAAAAGGTGTCATTTTGCTTGACTTCACATTACATCTATAATGGCTAACACAGTACAACACCATACTACTACTTTATATGCCTGGTGAAAAATAAACAAATAAATAAATAAATAATGAATACCATTTATGCACAGCACTCCAAAAGTGACTGAGCGCGGGAAATGATGGACTCCAAAATGGATAGCAATGGTACGCCCATCCTGTGACTCATGGCCATTTTTACTCAGTTAGTGTGTTCATTTTAAAAGGCCTCGCTGTTCTGAAGTCTGGTTGCTTCTTTGTTTAGTAAAACAACATGCTGAAGCTGCCAGATCATTCTTTTGGTTTTTTCCCCATTTTAGCAATGACTCTTTTCTTTTTCCAAGTGAGTCATTTAGAAAACGGTTAAATGTTCTTTAGATTTTCTGAGTTAGGAATTTTTAAGCACAGAGTAGAAGCCACTAATTGAGTCTAAAAAGGCAAAATGCATAGAGTGTTATGGCACCAACGTTTGAGCACCTTTAAAATTAACTGGTTACAACTACAATTCAGAAACTGGAGTACTGATATCTGGCAATATATATATATATATATATATATATATATATATATATATATATATATATATATATATATATATATATATATAAAGAAGCAATGAGCCTCTTTGGCTTTAATGTGTAGAAATTTTCATTCTGCCTTTACTGCTGATTTCTGAGACACAGCCTGAGAAGACATGCAAGCACACTGTTTGAACCTTTTCTTTTTTTTTCTTTTTGCAGTCAAATTATTTAACTGGTTTCCTTATGTTTCAGCTGTTAGAGATGAATAACTTTTGGCAAGGCCTCTACATTCCACTCCCCCCTGGGGAGAAGCTTAAGCGCTCTTTCCACCACGGTACCTTGATTAAAAGGGGGGCAAATGTATTCATTGACTCTGATTTTCCTTTGGTTGAATTTGCTGACCTAAGCAACATCCCTTGGAACGTGAGAAAGGGCTGCTGAAAAATACAAAATGTTGGAATTATGGGGAGAGGCACCAAGGCCTTCAAAATTGGACAATCTGTACTTATGCAAGATGAATTTGTTCCAGCAAGAGAGCAATAAATGTATCAAACTACTGAGGGCTTTTGCATGCATGTGTGAGAGTATGTGGCTTCACAATCCTTTTCCAGATTCTTTCATTTCCTCTGTTTCACACACACACACACACACACACACACACACACACACACACACACACACACACACACACATACACACCTAGGCTATCTAAACAAGAAAAAATGGCTCCAAATGTAAAACACATTTCATGTTGTCACAAGCAGCAACATGTGCTTGGTTGCTAGGCAGCCACAAATATGAAACAGTCATGATCCACGCCCGACCTCTTCTGCTGCCTCAGTCTGAGGTGCCCATGCACACACACACACACACACACACACACACACACACACATACTTCTTTCTTTTACTTCCCAGCCCCCTACAGACACATGCTCCGCCCATAGCCCACAGATATGTACACAGCCCCCAAACATGTGAACACCGTCTAGGACAACCTCACACACTCCTAATCACTTCAACAGCCCGTTTGGCAGACTAGTTCCTGTCTGAAAACAAGCAGTTATGGTAGGACATTCTTAGTGTGTGCGTGTGTGTGTGTCTCTTAGGCAGCAGTGTCTGTGTTTTGGTTGTACTTTATGCAAATCCCTCCGTTGTCTTTCATGTAAGAGAGCCTCACCTTGCTTTGTTACACTGAACAGTTTCACAGTATGCTTTAATATTAATCACCAGTCAACAAATCCTCGCTCAAAGCTCTGGCCTAATTTAAGAATTCATCTCTTCTTCAAAAAGGCAGCAGCCACTGTCCTTATGCTCCTGCCTTTAGCTCAGTGTGCTTTCTGTCTCATTCAGTGTGAAAAACGTTCACACCCTTTTTCCATAGCGCCAGGGGCTAGAAGAGTGGATGAGGATGTGGGGGAGTGGAGGGTGGTGTGGCTTAGAGAAGCACATGACTCGACAGAGGAAGTGTCAAAGCCATTTTTTTTTTCCGTTCTCACATGGAAATGCTCACTTCAGCTTGAGTTGTTATAGTGACAAACAAACAGAGCAGTGCTTCCCACAGACAAGTAAGGAGAGACAAGTGTTTTGCCACAAAGAAAGTCATATTTTGAATCAGGTATTTCTTTGTACGATGATGTAGCTAGCAATACATTTTTTTTCCATGTGGATTAAATGCTCTTTTTAAGCTTTTGTTTTGGAGTCCATTCCTGACAGCTTGCGTGTGCAGTGTGGTGTAGTGGCTAATGCTTTGGACTTCAAACTCTGAATCGGTGGGTTCAAATCCTGCTACTGATTTTGTGACCATGAGCAAGTCACTTGACCTGCCTCTGCTCCAATTGGACAAACCAAAAGAAAGGTAGCCTATTGTATCATAAAAGTGCTGTAAGTTACTTTGAATAAAGGTGAGAGCCGAATATGTTAATGAACTCACTAGGGTAGTATCACATTTTGGGGATGCTCCTCTGCAGCAGGCCCTGGAAGGCTTGCAAAGGTAAAATGGATACAGCAAAATGTAGGGAAAACTTAATGTAGCCTGCAAGAAACCTTCACCTTTGGGAAAATCCACTTGAGAATTTGGGGCCAGATTCTAAAAAGGCTGTTCACTCATGATTCCCATAAAACCTGACAGAGGTTGAGCAATTTTGAAATGAAGAATGGGGAAATTTTGTGATGTCCAGATGTGGAATGCTGATAAAGAGGGAGAGACCTTTGCACACAGGCTGGCATGGCTGCCAAAGGTGAATCTACTAAATACTTCATTGAAGGAGGTGAATGTTTGTGCGATCAATTATTTTGTGCTTTATATTTGTAACTAGAAAAATACCCGTGCTTCGCAGCGGAGAAGTAGTGTGTTGAAGTAAAGAAAAAGAAAAGGAAACATTTTGAAAATAACGTAACATGATTGTCAATGTAATTGTTTTGTCACTGTTATGAGTGTTGCTGTCATATATATATATATATATATATATATATATATAGTAAATACCCGCTCAGAGCGAAGTCGTGTGTTAAAGAAGTTATGAAAAAGAAAAGAAAGCATTTAAAAAATAATGTAACATGATTGTCAAAGTAATTGTTTTGTGTATTTGGCCGCAGCGTCACGAAGTTGTTTTCGTCTAGCTGCATCAGAAAATGTACCATGACGTCTGACACGCCTCCTTTTTAGTGTTTTCTCACAGCTTGGATTGCTGCTGTTATAATCGGTTTGAGTCTACATACATATATAAACATATATATTTATACATTGTAAAAGATGAAGCAATAGACAACATCAAGGTTTGGGGTTTTCCGGCCCCGTATATTGCAGACAATCCACAATATTGCAAAAAGAAAACAGATCAAAATATAAACAAAATAGTTCATATGCGCGACGCCCTTCAGAGCCGTCGGCGGTCATTTTATAGAGGAGGAGCCGGAAGTTGAGGAATGCTGGGAAGGAACCGTGAGGGAGGATGGGACTGCTGACGTCAGAAAAAGATGGCGGAGGAAGGGCGGAAGTGGACGTACTGCGGGCAGGCTATGATGGCGGAGCGTCTCTTTTTCTGGAAGACAAAGGAGAAAGGTTAGTACCCCGCCACTCCCTGCCGGCGAACGTCTTTCGAAGCGCTTTAAGATCCGTCCACGGCCTCCTACTCGTGCATGCGTGACAACATATACATATCTTCATATATATATATACACATATATACATTGTGGAGGACTGCCGGCTTCATACTCCGGTCCTCCCCCCCAGGCCGCCAGGAGGAGCTCTCCCGACAGCAGGATCGTGCCCCGACTTCCAGCAGGGCATCATGGACCTTGGAGTGTTTATACACAGCCCTGCTGGATACCTTGGGGGCCCTGAGAGTCGCTGTAGGGGGGCTCGTGGGCTCATCTGTGCCCTATAACCCGGGAGTACGTCACGGTCATGTGACAGGAAGAAACAACGTGCTCCCGGGTTGAAGAAAAGGACTGTTTACCCTGACCCGGAAGGAATAAGGAAATGTGGACTGATTGGGCAGGAACACCTCTGGGTCAGGGTGTATAAAAGGACTCTGGGAAAACCCAGACGGTGAGCTGAGCTGGGAGGTAGAGGGGCAAAGTGTCCTGTTACAAAGTGATCCAAAGTCTCGTTTATACCTCGTGTCTTTTCATTAAACTTGTATCTCGCGAATAAAGTATTCGGCGTTTTCTTCAGCCTTTGGGGGCTCTTCCTTCTTTTCTACGTACTGCGGTCACAGTCAGTTCACGTGATTACGTGGGAGGCATGATGATGTCACACATAGCTCCGCCTCCACGGCCATCCATTACAGTATATGGAGCAAAACAGGTTCCAGTTATGACCATTACGCGTAGAATTTCGAAATGAAACCTTCCCAACTTTTGTAAGTAAGCTGTAAGGAATGAGCCTGCCAAATTTCAGCCTTCTACCTACACGGGAAGTTGGAGAATTAGTAATGAGTCAGTGAGTCAGTGAGTGAGTGAGTCAGTCAGTCAGTCAGTGAGGGCTTTGCCTTTTATTAGTATAGATTAATTTAGACTACTTAACAGCAATCTGTTTCCACATTAACATTAAATAGCCTTTTTCTGACGATCAGTGTCACAAAACCTGATTCAATTCACTGCAATTCAATGTGTATAACAGTAAAGTGTGAAATATGTTTAAAGCCAATTTATTGATTTGCAAGAGTATGGATCTATAACACAAATTGCAAAAAGTTATACAACCTTTAAAAAGTCCAGGACTGGGTCCTGCTCAGTGTTACAAAGTTAGGCTCAGGCTACCCACAATCCTGTCCTGGAAAGATTGGACACACAAAAAAGATGAAAGTATACTTTCAGATGTGTGGACAGATGGATAATCATTTTAAATATGTTTTACTTACACTCTTTCCAAGATAAATCTCTAGTAGTAGGGTGTTGTACCATGTTAGCCATTATGAATGCCCGAAGAAGGGACCTGAGCTGCCTCGAAATTTGTTCAGTTAGCCAATCAAAGGTGTCATTTTGCTTGACTTCTCGTCACAACATAAATCTACTAATCCACCAGTCCATCCATCCACTGTTTGTATGGTTTTTACATTAAAGGTTTCAGACAAGACAGTGTCTATCATGAAAGCATCAGAGGCAATTCAGGAATGAACCCTGATCAGGGTACCTGTTCATCACAGACAACACTCACTCATACTCGACAGGGGTGATCCCTGGCTCAGAATTCAAATCCAGAAGTCTGCATCTTTGAGGCAGCAACGGTAACTACACAACCACTATTCAGACTCTTATTATTTAGATTTAATTCAATTATCAGACCATTATGAGACCTATTTTACTAAAGAATACTAGACAATGAATAGATTAAATAATGATATGAGAATTTTCACTGAGATACTGCAATATAAAAAGGCATTTTGCTTGATAGGGATCACCAGACAAACAGAGCTACTCTTGTCTGTGTCTGTGTGTGTGTGTGTGTGTGTATTTTCATGTAATTATCTCCATGATATTTTTTAATGTAAAATGTCATCCCCATATTCTGTAACCCCATAAATTTGGAATGGAAATTATTAAATTGGGTACACTGCAGAATCTCTCAGGTTAAGGAAGGCATCCATGTGGCAACATATTGGCAGACAGATTTCTCTTTAAGTGCATAAAACAACAATTGCCAATGATGCAGCTGTCTACAAAGAGACAGCATTTTAGACGTTTGCACAAACTCACTGAGCACAGATGTGCATTTAACCGTCTGCATTAATGAAAATATTTGTAAAGCTCAGCATCAGTGGCAATCTGGACAGAGATTATCAGGGTTTCAGAACTGCAAGCCGTCTTATGTGAAGTTATCAGAGTCATAACTGCACCATTCAGGAAGCTCCACCCTGGTGATATTTTAATTGAACACAGCAATTTTTGGAAAAAAAAATAGATTATTGGAATCAAATGGCGACATCACAGACTTAGTATGAAGCTCTCTAAATGGTGTACGCCTTGGTTTGAGTCATGCAGAGCTGTGCCTCTGACATGAGTCACAAGGAGAGGGCTTCCCTTCCTACTTGACTCTTCTAATTTTTATTTGACAGATTTCTTTATTTTAGCAAAACTAGATAACTTATATATGTGAACTTTAGCGTCAGGATTTTAAAGCTGTGCTCTGGTATGCATAGGAAGAGTCAAGTGGAGTGAGCTCTGTGGTTAATAAATTCAGAATGTGATATTTACACTGACATCGTCATTGTCATTATTCCTATGTTTCTTCTCTGAAGACTTTTTAATAGCTTTGGAAGAACAAATTGTTAATGGTGAAATACAGAATTATCAGTTTTGGTTCAGATCTAAAATTAAGGAAACACTGCGGCCATCTTAGCCTGGTGTGCCGAGAGCTCCTCGTGTGCAGAACAGAAGGATAGTCTGGCTTGAGTTATGCAGCAGTGGGGGTGGGGTGGGGTGGGGCTAAATAGCTGAAGTATTTCCGATTTGCCACATCTGGAGAGCAGATGTAGGATACTGATTCACAATTTCTTACTACAGCCAGAACCACAAAGGCTTTCTTTGGCAACTGAGAAAAGGACAAACGAAAAAAAAAACAAAACAAACAAAACCAAAAATGCAAATAGTTTACTGCGATCATTTTGGCTTGTTTCTTTTTCTAAAGTGCTAGTACTTCTCAAGAAACTGACAGGCTTCTTAGGTTATCAAGATTAAAGGAAGGGCTTTGTTAAGCAAACCAGTTTGTTTAGATTCCTCGAAAGGAAACCTATTGAACAGGATTGTCAAATGAAGGATGAGGATCCCCACTTCTGTATAGGAATGGAGCCTTGTCACTTTCTCTTTCTTGGTTTTATGCATCTGAGATGCTCTGTTAATGTCACTCTGTTCATTTTCTGTTAACTTTACTCTGTTAAAGTCGGGTCAACTTTCAGAATAGGTGATTTCCAGATTCAGTCGGCATTTAGAAAACAAGGCTGTAGCTTAGCTTGTACCTTAATAAAAATAAACACTTTTATAATAATTAAGAATTTACAATCATTTAATAATTATCTTTTCACTTTTATAAGAAAATAAACACTTGCATTTACAATTTCATGGAATAATATGAATCGTAGTTAAAGACAATCGTTAATTTTCTAAACCTGCTTTTAATGTTTGTGGCGGCTGGCTCGGACACAGACAGGCGGACATGTTGAAGTCACCCAACACACGTTTTATTATCATCATCTATTATGTACAAGTGCCACACAACCCCAAAGTCCCCAAAAGGTCAGGCCACCAAGCATTGCCTTCTCTCTCTTCAGGCTGCCTCCTCGCCTCCTCCAGAGACCTCGTCCTCTTCCACCCGACTCAAGTTATCCTATGAAGGGAGGCGGCCCCTTTTATACGCCCCCAGATGTACTCCAGGTGCTTCCTGGCAATCTTCCACCGGCACTCCCCAGTGTGGCGAAAGTGCCGGCTGCGCACCCAGGAGCACTCCGGGTGTCTCCTCTCCTCTTCCTCCCAGCACTTCAAGGCATTGGGGCGCCCCCTGTCACTGACCACAGGCCCCTACAGGGTTGAGCTTCAAAGCTCTGTACCCATGGTCCCCATAGGCACCAGGGTGGTCACCCTCACATGGTCTGGGGGAGGCGTAAGCCCACCTCTGGTCCTCCTGGGCGTCCCAGCTGGGTCGCCCCCCCAGCCATCTGTGACATGTTAAAGTGGAGCATGAAGTCCTATGCCAGGATCACAATACAGAAACCAGCCATGGACAGGATGCTTGGGCACAATTAAGCACACACTCATAACGTCACTTTGAAGTTGGCAAAAAGTACGCAGATATAAGCAGAATGTGCAGACTCCATATAGACAATGAGAAAGCTGGCAGTTGAACGTAGACCAGAGTCAAGTAAAAGGTTATTCACACATGTATACAGTACAATTACATTTAAATTTGCATGTATCCCACTGTCTAGTGACAGTAATACAATAGCACAAGCTTCCCTAATTCAGGGATATCATTAAGAAATGTAAAAAGATTTACTTCATGAGATAGAAATACATAATAAAAAAGATCGGTTTCATCAGATATTTGAAATATGAAAATGTCTGCTTTAGGCTAAATGTTTAGAAAGTCTAAATATTCTCTGTTGTAATAGAAATTTGTAATTTTTCACAAGCTAGATACCTAGTAAAGGATGAAAAATCAAAAGCACCATTATAATCATAATCACTGACCTTGAAATAGTCTTAAACGATACCCCACATGCTTATGTTTAGAAATTGTCATTTTTAACCCTCTATGGCAGGGGTCGCCTAGTCCGGTCCTGGAGGACCAATGTGGCTGCAGGTTTTCATTCTAGCCCTTTTCTTAATGAGTGACCTGTTTTTGCTGCTAATTGACTGATTTTGCATTCATTTTAATTGACTTGCTCTTGAAGACTCAGACCCCTTAATTGTTTTGTTTTCCTTAATTGGCAGCCAAACAATAATGAGATACAAAATGAGCCAAAACAATTGATGTCCATCACACAATATCTGAAAATAAAGAAAGGTGAATATCTTGGGGCGGCACGGTGGTGCAGTGGTAGCGCTGCTGCCTCGCAGTTAGGAGATCCGGGTTCGCTTCCCGGGTCCTCCCTGCGTGGAGTTTGCATGTTCTCCCTGTGTCTGCGTGGGTTTCCTCCAGGCGCTCCGGTTTCCTCCCAAAGACATGCAGGTTAGGTGGATTGGCGATTCTAAATTGGCCCTAGTGTGTGTCCTGCGGTGGGTTTGCACCCTGCCCAGGATTGGTTCGTGCCCTGTGTTGGCTGGGATTGGCTCCAGCAGACCCCCGTGACCCTGTATTTGGATTCAGCGGGTTAGAAAATGGATGGATGGATGAATATCTTGGTCTGCATCATTTCCCCCCAAACATTTTAATGTCGCTTTTAGAAAGAGAAAAACAGCAATTTCAGAAGTGTGTGCTAATGCACCACGAGAGCAGCCACAAAATTAAAGAACTGGTTTAATTAACAAGAAGAATTGGCGCCTCATTAAGCTGCTGGTAGGAGTGAAATTGGTTGGAGTTTGAGGCCCTGACTGAGTTAGTCTTCTGTTGGCTCACTCACTTCACATTTCATTTCTGTTTGGGTGCTATTTAAGGAAAGAAATGAAGCAACTCAGAGGAACGATGGATCTGGAGCAGGTGCACTGCTAGCTTTAGCACTTATTAGGGGCTTCAATTTCCATGAATTTCAGAAGACAAAATGAGAAGAAAGGGAGCTAGACTTTCAGGGGCTGGATGTGGAGACCTTGAGATAGATCCACTGGTCTAGAGGTCTAAAAATAGTGAGGAAATCTAAAATGCTCAACATCTTGTAAAACTAGACATCAAGATGAGTCAATCATTATATCACATGTGGGGGTTTTTTCATGCAAGTGAGTCAGGAGTCGCCGGATGAAAACAAATCAAGTGATTTCAACGTATACATAAGTAATTCTTATGAACATAAAAGCAGACAATAACTAAAGCACAGACAATTAATACACCCCTTACTTTAAACGCAATACGTGATACTTATACAAAAACACTCTTATCATCTGCGGCGCTGTGTCACCCTGTCTAACACACAAACATCTTTTATTTAATATCTGCATTGACTAAGCCAGTTTCAGTAAATGGGTGGTATGTGGGCACCTATTATAGTCACAGTATTCAAATTTTTATAAATACAGAAAAGTAAAGAATTTCTCAAAGTCACTTCACCCAGTTTAGAGTCGCAGTAGCACTAAGAAAGTCTGATCAAGGCATCAATGTATAGTAGCGCCCGTTCACACACATCTGTGGAATGTGAGAAGAAAACCAGATTGGCAGGAGTGAAAATCCACACTTACAGAGTGAGAACATGAAAACTCCACACAGGATGCACTTACCAACATGTCGACTTACAATCAACTGGTTAAAAAAACGCAGTTTCTTAGAAAGGAAGCAGAGGAGTTGGATCACGTGAGCAGGCCACAGAGGGCCTCACTCATATCCGCTGTGCTTTACGCCATTAAAAGACAAAAGAAAACACCATGAGAGATTGTTGACAACAAGGAAACAAACAAATACATCTTTTGGCAATACCAAGGAAAATTCATGCAGGCATAATGGATATACTCAGTTTAATATCAATAAAATACTTGAAAAACCTTGATCAAGTTTATCATTGAACTCTTCTGGGGAATTCCCCATATTACTAAAATGTGTCCAAATTTATTTAGTAGAGCACTTTTGCTTTCCACTGGAGAATTTTAAATGACTGGTTTAAGATAACACACACATCAAAGAAAGAAAGAAAGAAAGAAAGAAAGAAACAACGCTTTCTGATTAAAGACTTGATGACACTTTCTGAATTTTGCAAATATAGCTTATATTCAAGTTTATGCTGCTAATCTTTAGCACAACATCCAATATTGCTAAAAATGCCCAAATTCATTTAACAGAGCACTTTTGCTTTCCTCTTTTGAACACAAAAATCAAAGATTTAAAATAACAAACACAAAAGAAAGAAAGAAAGAAAGCTTTCTGATTAAAGGTTTATCATGGATTATCCTTTTTGAATTTTGCAAATGCAGGCGTCCCACAAAAAAACACAGATGTAAACAAATGGAATCACCAGCAAGGCATTTCTTTCAAGCTAGTATGTCATTCTTTTTTCTGCTCAGACCACACTGCCAGCAAGCTTAGCTGTCTTGGCCATTTCAAGTTTTGCAATTACTTTTTTGTGCAAGTCTGGAAAAAAACAGGCATTTCAGAACATGCCTGAGAGTTAACAGGACTGCTTCACAATAGTAAATGTTTAAACTATGTAAAAGTTACTTTTTTGCAACTATGCAAACGTTACAATAACTTTTTCTTTCTTTCTTTCTTTCTTTCTTTCTTTCTTTCTTTCTTTCTTTCTTTCTTTCTTTCTTTCCAATACTTTAATAAACGTTTTAATTACTCTGCATTTTTCTGAGGTCTCTGTACTTTTTCTGAAATGGCTCTGTTGACATAAATGTGCCAAAGGTATTGTAACAATACTAAGTTGTATTCAGGGTGGGCAGGATATCCCAGTTTGAAGATTTGTTTTGTCCTGCTGTTGTCATCAAAGCAGGCTCATTTATTTTGAGATATCTTTTCCTCTAAAATGAGTCATAACAGGCCTGTGTGTGTGTGTGTTTCATTCTCTGTCAAGCTCTTGGGTGTGGTTGCTTTGCATGCAGCTCTTACCCCACCTCCTCCTTTGGAATACTCCACTCAGAATATGGGAATAAAAGTACAGTCGTTATAACTAAAATGCACGTAGCCTGACAGAAAGGACGGCATCTCTTTGATATTCAGAAGGTGGTTGGAAAGAAAGAGCAAAGTAGGAGGTAGAAATAGGAGGGATGAAGTCATAATCACAAGATAATGTCTTAGACACACAGAGTTAAAATATTTACTGTTTAGAATAAACAAACATGACACAGAGTTATGCAGAAGTTATCTTTTTTCCTGAAATAATAAAGCATCTATTACTGGAGTGCAATGCATATATGGAGCAAAGAACGCATCTTTTTGAAAAAATTAAATCTATGGGACAGGAAGGAGATTATTACAATATGAAGTACTGTATATTAAGACAGTTTTGGCAATTTAGTGTCTTAAAATGCTTATTTGAATTTTTTAAAAATGCTGGACTTTTTGATATTATTTAAGTTTTTCTTTTAAATCCCCCCTACCTCCCCAAGTCGGGTGTGCATATTAAGTCTCTGCTCCATACTCCAGCTCAGTGGCAGGCAGTAATGCACTGTTTACGTTGGTCTGCCAACTGCCATAAAAAAAAAGGAGGAGGAGAAGAAGAAGAAGAAGAAGACTTCCCAGTCTAGCCATCTGTACTGTTAGAAGCTGCCAGTGTGCAAGACAGCTGTGTAGGAAGAATAAATGTTAGAACACAATATGAAGAAATATAACTGGGAAATAGAGATAAAGACTACATGTAAAAATATTAGTAGTTACTAGCAATTGACTCAGTTGGTTTTCAAGGATGAGCTTTGTATAGACAAAAGAACTAAAGCTCTAAAATTAGAATAAGGACAGCAAACAGTTCCTTTCAAACAGTACTCATCCCTTTGTCAAGAACACTGTTGCCATACGTATTACAAAACAATTAAACAATTGAACAATACAATTCATGTTTGTAAGAGAAACAGAGGTAGTGTTTCAGGAATCATAAACAGCTCAGAGACAGTAGGTGAGTCCATTACTTTGGCTTTACTCATCAGGCCACAGACACACACAAAAGGAAAGAAAAATATGTCTGGTTAGCCCCAGTTGGCAAAATGACAGCATTTCTTGGAAGACTTCCTTAATTTAAAAAACTACACTCTGATCGACAACTACGCTGGCTTAGTCTTCTATGGGTATGCTTACATCTCTCTCTTTTTAAAACAGGCTTCTTCGTCCTCTAAACAAAAAAAATGGTTAGCTTCAAAACTGTTATTATAGGTTATGATTTGAGTCTCTGAATCTGGAATTGTTTAAGACTTCTCCTCTTAGTTTTGGCCGTAAAGTTTTGAGTCTGTTATAGTCCAGCTAATGATATTACGCTGGCTTAAGTTTATTTTTTGTTTATTTGGTATTTATGTTGTCACGTGTTTCTTCTTTTTATGTAATTTTTGCTATTTTTGCCTTATTTAAATAATATTTTTATTTTTGGGCCACTAGAGGGCACTGCAGAGCCCCAAACCCCAGACAAAATTGAAGCAACACAAGTCAGTCAGTCAGTCAGTCATTGTCCAACCTGCTATATCCTAACACAGGGTCAGGGGGGTCTGCTGGAGCCAATTCGAGGGTGCAAGGCAGGAACAAACTCTGGGCAGAGCGGCAGCCAACTGCAGGGCACACACAGACACACCAAGCACACCCTATGGACAATTTCGGATCGCCAATGCACCTAACCTGCATGTCTTTAGACTGTGGGAGGAAACCCACGCAGACAAGGGGAGAACATGCAAACTCCACGCAGGGAGGACCCAGGGAAGTGAACGTGGGTCTCCTTACTGTGAGGCAGCAGTGCTACCACTGCACCACCATACCAGCAACACAAGTGCCAAGTACAAATGAATAGTTCTGATTTGATGATATACCTTCTAACAGGTCGCTTCATCAATTGAACACAATCACAATGTTTATACTCTTTCTAATCCACTCCAACCCCTGAGGAGCTTTGTCCCTCTTCCTCACCCAACTCTGACTCTCTGGGAAATGTGGAAGGCTCCCTTTTAAAACCCAACCTGAGAGTGCTTCTGGTGACAAACCATTGTCTCCAGGAAGCACTTCCAGGTCAGGCGTAACCACCCTGCTACAGGGGATTCAGCTCACCCTGGCAGCACCCGAGGAATCCAACAGGGTAACCCTATGGAATCACAATTCCCTTGCTGCCCTGTGGGCATCCAAAAAGGGGCTCATCAAAAGGGATGTTGCCACATAGTGTACTTCGTAATGACATGAGAATGAGGGGCAGTCTTCCACTGTCCAGCATTTCTTCTGGCCATCCACTATGCTGGCCTCCCAGCTACTCAAGGGAACAGAATATCAGTACTGTATATCCATGACAATGTATTGTGTATTTATCCTTTTATTTTGTAGGTGGAACCCTAGGAAGTTGGGCCACCATGACATCACTTCTTAGGGTCTGCCCTGTGCTTTTAAATTCGAGTGGAAGAGATAGATTCTCTCAGAGGGTCATTGAAAACAGCAGTATCGTAAGTATTGTTTTCAACTGGTTTTCTGGTTTCTTCAATTTTGCTCTTGGATTTTATATTGGGACTAATTTTCTCTGGGTTACCTTTTTAGGTAAACCCCTATTTTTGTCTCTTTTACCATTTTTGTGTTTTTTTTCTTTATTTCAAACTAGCAAAATACCCGTGCTTCGCAGCGGCGAAGTACTGTATTAAAATTTTTGTTAAGAAGAAAGTTTAACCTTTTTAAACTGAGGGAAAATATGCCAATAATTATTTGTTAAGGATCTCTTTGTATAACCATGTTGTCAGTTCGGCCCTCCGGTTGTAATATGACCAAGCTGTGCGCTGAGCTTATTCTTGAGCATGCAACGTACAGTACAGTTGGCCATGTAAAAAGTAATCTTGTCTCAAATCTCACAGCTTGGATTGCTGCTGTCATAATTGGTTTGAGTTTCATGGTTTGTTTCAATTATGACAGTATTTGCAGGATTTGTTGTATTGAAGTGACATTCGGCATCTGTCAAGCGTTGTAAGTATACAACCGGTTTCATCGATAACTTTACATCCAGCTTTTGAGAGTTTAAACATTCATAAACATCAAAGTGTCCACTACTGAAATCGTCACCTGTGAATGTAAGATGTTTAAGAGGCATTGGCGGTTGTCGAAAGGTGTAAAATATTTGGCCATTTCGGTACACTTGAAAGCGACAACCGAACAATTCAGTGGCAGCCATCAACTAACATGCAGAACCATAGGTGAAGAACTTAAGCATTTCATTCTTATAGTGCTCCTGTGTAGTATAATTATCTCCTGTACTGTCATCAGTCCACACCTTGAACCTGTCCCAGTCATTCAATACATAAGACACAATGTTCCTCCGGATATCAAGAGTGAGCCTGATATGGCTGTGCAATATGTAACAAAGAGAATGGAAAAGGTAGGTGGTATCTCCGGGCATGGAAACCACTCGGTAAGTGATAGTTCTTTCATCGATGGTGATCATCTCGATAGACATGGTAATGGGGGTTGGAATGATAAAGAAAATGGGTACCTGAGCAATGTAAAGTAAGTGTAAAATACCTATACAATAACTATAACTGTAATAAACAAACAATAAAACAGCGGAGAAGCCATGGATTAAACAAAAAGGCTGTAGTTATCAGTAGGGAGACGTGAATCCCGTGGCGAAGAAAGGAAGGGAACGTAGAGACTGGAGCGACGGACGGCTTTATATAGGCAGGCAGCCAAAAACGTGGGAGGCGTTGGGATGGGGGACCCAACGGCGCCTCCACGATGACCGAGCTGCAGGCTATGGACATATATATGTACGTAAGTAGGATTCAGTTAGCGTTGGGAACCCGTGTACCAAATTTCTTGAAGATGGGCCCATAAGTAACAAAGACTGTTGAAAAGTTCAATATGGCGGCCGACAGTGGCATCATACCACCGAAATAAGTACATACATTGGTTTCGGTTAGCTCAGGGAAGCCACCTACCAAATTTCGTGAAGATGGGGCCGTAAATAAGAAAGTTCAACATGGCGGACGTTGTTGACCACTATGCGTAGAATTTCGAAATGAAACCTGCTTAATTGTTGTAAGTAAGCTGTAAGGAATAGGCCTGCCAAAATTCAACCTTCTACCTACACGGGAAGTTGAAGAATTAGTGATGTTGGAAAGTTCAATATGACGGCTGACAGTGGCGTCATACCACCGAAATAAGTACATACATTGGTTTCGGTTAGCGCAGGGAAGCCTACCAAATTTCGTGAAGATGGGGCCATGAATAAGAAAGTTCAATATGGCGGACGTTGTTAATCGTTATGACCGTTACACGTAGAATTTCGAAATGAAACCTGCTTAACTTTTGTAAGTAAGCTGTAAGGAATGGGCCTGCCAAATTTCAGCCTTCTACCTACATGGGAAGTTAGAGAATTAGTGATGTTTGGAAAATTCAATATGGCGGCCGACAGTGGCGTCATACCACCGAAATAAGTACATACATTGGTTTCGGTTAGCGCAGGGAAGCCACCTACCAAATTTCGTGAAGATGGGGCCATAAATAAGAAAGTTCAACATGGCGGACGTTGTTGACCGTTATCGACCGTTATGACCGTTACGTGTAGAATTTCGAAATGAAACCTGCTTAACTTTTGTAAGTAAGCTGTAAGGAATAAGCCTGCCAAATTTCAGCTTTCTACCTACACGGGAAGTTGGAGAATTAGTGATGAGTCAGTCAGTCAGTCAGTGAGTCAGTCAGTGAGGGCTTTGCCTTTTATTATTATAGATAATATTTAATAATTTTTAAAGACTCTTATTTGAACTTCTCCCTCAAGCCAGAGGTTTTTAAAATTCCTCTCCCTTGTGATTTAATTTTTGTATATTTTGGGACATTTAAATATATATTTCAAATACTGAAAGTCAGATTTCCATTTTGAACCTGTGTAGGCTGAAGCCTGCCTCTGGATTTTAGAAAACAGGCAACTTGGAGTGAGGCCTATTCCAGGCAGGCTTGGCAAGGTCCTGGCCTGATTTAGGGTTTTCTCGTCTCTATTTTGTACACACTCAAATATAAGAGTATCATTTGGATATTCATGCCTCCCCTGGTTTTGACCCAGCCTCCTCTTCACTAATTTTTGGTTTTGCCTGAGTAAGTCATCTCCAGGTCTTTCGTTTGTTTCTTACAATGATCCAGATGCACACCCATAACACAAAGTAAGGGCATGGTTTTTAAAGAACAAAACCAGCAAACATATGAGCAAATTAAAAAAAACAAACAAAGCAATTGTAGTTAAGTGCAAAGTAGAGAAGTGAAGAACAAAAAATAAATTTAAGGATGGAGAAGATAATGGCATTGTTATAATGCAGTTGCATTTTGAAACCGTCTTGCTGGGTTTGAATCCTCTGCCCAGATTTCTGTGTGGAGTTCTCACATTGTAAACACGTCAATTTGTGATTTTCTGGGTTACACTCACATCTGGAAAACCTACCTGTAGCACTGGAATGAGCCTTGTCTCTCTTCTCTTTTGGACTTTTTTAGTACTGCTTTGTCCTTTAGTAGACTGGAGACCAAAACTGCACCCAGTACTCCAGATGAGGCCTCACCAGTGCGTTATAAAGCTTGTGCAGAACCTCCTGTGACTTGTAGTCCACACATCAAGGTGCTATATAACCTGACATTCTGTTAGCCTTCTTAATGGCTTCTGAATACCGTCAGAAAGTTAAAAACATAGAGTCCACTATGACTCCTAAATCCTTATCATAAGGTGTACTCTCAATTTTCAGACATCTCATTTTGTATTCAAAGCTAACATTTTTACTTCCTATGTGTAATACTTTACATTTACTGACATTAAACTTCATCTGCCACAAATCTGCTCAAACCCATATGTTGCCCAAATCCTTCTGTATTAACAGATTCCAGATTATGTGCCAATCCAGCTATTTTGGTATCATCTGCAAACTATACCAGCTTGTTGCTTATATTCCTATCCATATCATTTATATGTATTAGAAATAGCACCGTCCCAAGCACTGACCCCTGCTGGACCACCACTCTTAACATCTGTCAATTATGATAAGGTCCCTCGCACCATCACCCTCTGCTTCCTGTATCTGTGTCTGAAACATCACCCTGAACTCCCAATTCTTTTAGTTTGATGCACAATCTCTCATGTGACACTTTATCAAATGCTTTCTGACAGTCCAGATAAATAATATCATACGTTCCACTTTGATCATATGCTTTGTTGCTTATTCATTGAATTCCAGCATGTTAGTAAAACATGACCTCTTCTGAACCCATGCTGACTGTTCAGTAAAACTCCTGTACTTGCCAGGTGTTGCTCAATCTTATCCTTAATAGTTCATTCCATTAATTTCCTTGTGATGCACATTAAGCTTACTAGCCTCTAGTTGCTTGGATCTGTCCATTGTCATACAGTAAACAACAAAAGCCATCTTTGTCAGATGGTTGAAATGGATCTGGATGGCTAAAATATGCTAAAGGTTTGAGCTGTGCTCTGAGATAGGCAAGAGTTAAATAACAAAGTAAGTAGGTGTATGGTGATGGGTAAAAACTGAAGTAAAAGAAATGCAAGGAGTCCTTCCTGGGAAAACAAACAAAAAAACAAAAAATCAAAGCAGAGATTCCTGCATATGGGAAATCATAAACTTTAACATCACATGCTACTTCAGAGTTTTAAAGGCCATAAGACTGAGCATAATTCTAATGAAGGGCTTTCCCTAAAACTGCATTTTAGACAGACATCAGGCGACACAAAACCGCAGCAAATGTTCCTAACAACAAAGCATTTGATACAAAAGATACAAAAATCATGAAAAATGGTGTAACCATAATACAAAGCATCACACAAAGCCTTCCAGCTTGTTTCTGCTTACCACACACCTCATGATATTCTCATGATGTTCACTCATCATCCTCACTTGCAGTGAAAATCCTCACATCTGCTTGATTATTTGTATCATGATACTTTCCACTGCTTTACGTTCTGCGATAAGCAAAAAAAAAAAAAAATTAAGAAAAAATATAAAATTGCTAGCAGACTTTCAAGAGATAACTTGTTTTAAAATCGCATGCATGTTTGCATGTCAAATAAATTACACTGTGAAGAATCAAGAGGAATGCACATCACCTATTAAAAAGTGTTCACATGTTATTGTTATATAACACTGAATCTCGGTGGATTTAATTTGGCATTTTCTTGACACTGATCATCAGAAAAAGACTGTCAAAGTGATCTTGAATGCAAAATCTAAAATAAATGATCACATAAGTATTCACCCCTTCAAGTCAATATTTAATAGATGCACCTTTGGCAGCCATGACAGCCTTGAGTCTGTGTGGACAAGTCTCTATCAGCTTCACATATCTGGATGCTGCAAATTTTTCCCATTCTTCATTTCAAAATTGCACAAACTCTGTCAGGTTGTGTAGAGATCGTGAATGAACAGGCCTTTTCCAAATCTAGCCACAAGTTGTCAACCAGATTCTTCCAAAGCATTGGATTCTTGCAGGTTATATTAGGTTTTCTCATCATTTTGCTGCATTCAATTAACTCTCACAAGTCTTCTAGGACTTGCTGCAAAGAAGCACCTTGAAAACATGATGCTGTCACCACCTTGTTTCACAGTGGGGGATAGTGCGTTTTTGATAATGTGTGGGATTCCGTTTACAAAAAACATGATATTTAGCCTGATGGCCAAAATCTCAATTTTGATCTCATTAAACCATAGAACCTTCTTCCAACTGACCTTCTGGTAGACACTAGCTGAGATGTCATGTGAGTTGTTTCTTGAAGTGTTTTTCTCTTTGCCACTTTCTCATAAATGTGTGACTGGTGAAGCACCTGGGCAGCAGTTGTTGTCTACACAGGCTCTCTAATCTTACCACTGTAGGTTGTAATTCCTTCAGAGTTATTAGAGATCTGGTGGCTGCTTTCATTAGTTGTCTTCTTACATGATCACTCAGTATTTATGGACAGTCTGATTTAGGAAGGTTTAGAGCTGTGCCATACTGAGCGAAGTGGTGGCTCTGAGGCTAGGGATCTGCGTTGGCAATCAGAAGGTTGCTGGTTCAAATACTGTAAATGCCAGAAGCGACTCTATTCCATTGGGCCCTTGAGCAAGGCCTTTAACGTGCAATTACTTTGTCCTGGGTATGACGTTAATCTGCATCCAGCTCTGCAACCAGGTCCTCCAACTTGCAGGTAAAACTTGGGGGCTGATGGCAGGATTGGCTCTCCAGTCACCATAGATAACCTCACACTGTTCAGTGTGGTGCTTAAGTGTCACCCGCTGTACTCGGGTCCCAATCCAGGTGGTTCGTTGTGTGGTGGGTGCATTAACATGCTATAAGCGCAGGCTCCCAACCTCTCCTCTTTCATGCACTTCCCATTTCTTGATGGTTGATTTAACTGGATTCAAAGGGGTTTTCAGTGACTTGGGTATTTTCTTGTTTCCATCCCCTGATGTTTGTTTTTTATTCAGTTTTGAGCTCGAAGCTCTTTCAGTCAGCTTTTTGAAGCTGATCGGAGTGTCCTTTTGTCTTCATTGTGTAAGTTAGAACATTATACTGACTTACCACAGGTTGGCCCTTCCAGATACAGAGGCATTTATACTGCAGTCAATTGAAACACTAGACTGGTGATCTCCGTTGAACTAACTACGTGACCTCTAAAACCAACAAATATACTTATGTGATCAATTATTTTGTGGTTTAGAGTTCCAATTAGTTTAAACCACTTTGCAGAAATCTATTTTCACTGTGATTTTAATTAGGCTTTTTCTGCTGATCAGTGTCAAAAATCCAAAGTATATCCACTGTGATTGTATATTGTATGTTGTATAACAAGAAAACCTGAAAAATGTCAGGTTATGGTGTACTTTTCCTGGTCTCTGTATTGCACAAAATAATTTTTATATAGTGCCTATGACAAAGTGCTGTACAAAGTAATAAGGAAAACTTATTATTTATGGAGTCACTTTCACAGAAGCAATCAGAAGACACAAGATTTTATGCTGCATACTATCATTAATAGAGATAAAATGTACCGATGACATAACATTCAGGTGCTGTCAGGGACTTAGTTATGTTTCGAAATTTGGAGTATTTTTAATTTTTCAGAGAAATCACATTTTTGTTTAATACTAGGGGGCTTCACCCCCTGGTCACTTCACTTGTAAACCCCCCTGCCAGTGCTACACGCCAGCAACTTCGTGTCTCTGCCGCTCATGTATGTGGATTTCACTTTCACCAAACACCAAACAACAAAACTTTTAATTCTCGCAGATAGGCCTCTTCATTGGGAAGAGACACTATTTTTCCTTGATGACAACATGAATTAGACAATCTACAAATCTCCGACTTAAAGTTTAAAGCCAAACAATATCTACATATTTCTGCCATATCACCTATGTCCATATATTCAATCTCTTTTAGTTTTTACTTTTTCATTAATATCGCATTGAATTTTGATTTTGTGTTTGGAATTACATCGTGACAACACAATGTATAACTGCCCGCGAGTGAATATCGTTTCTTTCTCTCTACACGAACTGTGTCTGACAATAGCATTCACACAAATGAGAAATCATTGAACCATGTGTGTGGTTGTAAATGTTTTAGATGTGGGCGGGACTTTTCCAAATCTCTTTCCTTAAATTCTTGTCTCGCATGGCTTGAAGTTTTCTCTTGCGGGATTTCACTTTCACCAAATAACAAATCTTTTAATTCTCTCAGATAGGCCTCTTCATTGGGAAGAAACACTATTTTTCCCTGATAGCAACACGAATTACACGATCTACAAATCTCCAACTAAAAATTTAAATCTGAACAATATATTTGATCTCTTTTCGCTGTTCCGTTATTTCACAGAGTAATAATTTCTGTTTGTTTGTGCTAATGCTATCTTTACTAGCATTTTTTGAGACTTTCGAATTGTCGTACTTCCATTATCTCTAACCTGTTCTGTATGTTTATTGCACCAACGTTTTGGAAATCTTTACGATGTTCTACTTTGTCATCTACTCTTTGTCTTTTATATCTACATGTTTCTGTTATAATATGAGTCATATCCAAAAATAATAGTGAAAATAGAATATAATCAATTGTATTAGCATATAAAATAGGTGTTTTAATTGCTCTTTAAAATAACACAAAGTTTAAAACTAAGTAGAAATAGCATTGTGGTAACTAAACCTAGCTTTCATAGATAACCGATTTCAATTCATCCATCCATCCATCCATTATCCTACTCACTATATCCCAACCACAGGGTCACGAGGGTCTGCTGGAGCCAATCCCAGCCAACACACGGCACAAGGCAAGAAACAAACCCCAGGCAGGGTGCCAGCCCACCGCAGGGATTTCAATTCAAGTGATGTAAAAATGCATTTATGGGTGTACTTCAGATTTCTTACATAAAAATGTTTTAAAAGAAGTTCCTGATAGAGAGCTAAACTCAAACCTATATTTGAAAAACAGCTGAAGGAACAACAATGATTTTCGGCTGGGAAATTTTGTAATTTCAAAAACTTGCATCTCAATGAAAAGTAACAGTTTCCCAGTGAATTTCCTTACAATTTACCAAATTTCAATGAAATTGGTTCACTGGGGGATTAGTTGCTTCATGCAGACAAATGGATACTATGATGGCAAAATGTGCTTTTGCAGCTTATGTGAAAGCACCTGAAAGGATAATAGAAAGAATCACATGAAATTTTACAGTTAATTTTACATGATGCATTTCAAATTGCTTAATATTTCAGTCATAAAAAGGAAAAATATCACAACCAAGACCTACGTACTGTAGTGACTCATAAAGAAGTAACAATCAAAAACTGGACAAAATATCAAGATCAAAGTTATTATCTTCCTGTAGTTAATTGAGCACCTTTTATAGATAGATAGATAGATAGATAGATAGTGTCACAAGAACGAGACATGGACAGATAAAGAGTTGGGGCAGCCACCCGTATATTGTGGTATCCTGGCTGCAAAGTCGTTTTCTAGAAATACAGAGCACTGAAGTGCATACAACCGAGTCCAAAACAAGACTGAGGAAACAAAGGAAAGGGGGCAGGTTTTAAAGGGGGAGACAGGAAGTGAGGTCGTATGGATCTGGCACGTGGTCTTCCACCATTGGCTCAGAGCGGAGGTGACATCAGAGGGACTGGAGCTGGTGTGGCCGAGTTCCATTGGCTCAGTCCCGGAAGTGATGTCAGGAGATCCAGGTGAAATCCCCGGGGATGGTCTACAGGCAAAGGAGAAAAGAGTCAGTGCACTCTGCCACACCCCGGCATGCCTCGAACTGCCTTCACTCAAGCCCTTTAGCTGCCTCCCATGCGCGTGTGTGACAAGGCCCCCTTAGCCCAGACCCGGGGTCGGGCGACCCTAACCGAGAGGTCGTGAACCCGAGAAAGGGCATCAGCGTTGGCGTGGAGAGCGCCCCGACGAACGAGCGAAAACTTGTACGGCTGCAGGTCAAGAAACCACCGGGTGACCCGCGGATTCGACTCCTTGTGGAGGGCCATCCACTGTAGGGGTGCATGGTCCGTGACAAGGGTGAATTCCCGGCCCAACAGGTAGTACCTCAGCTGAGTAATCGCCCATTTAATCGCCAGAGCCTCCCTCTCCACCGCAGCATACCTGGTCTCCCGGTCCAACAGTTTCCGGCTCAGGAACATGATGGGGTGCTCCACACCATCGACGCTTTGGCTCAGCACGGCGCCCAGGCCTGTGTCCGAAGCGTCCGTCTGGAGGATGAAAGGCAAAGAAAAGTTAGGTGCCATCAAAACAGGTGTGGGCGTAAGGGCCTGCTTTAAGTCACCAAATGCAGCGCTGTTTTTCAGTCCATACCACAATGTTCGGGCCCTCTTCTTTGTTAAATCAGTCAAGGCGCTCTCTCCGAAAACCGGGTACAAACCGGCGGTAGTACCCGCTAACCGAAAGGCTTGGACCTGCCGCTTGGTTCATGGACGGGCCATTTCAGAATGGCATCAATTTTGGAGCACTGTGGCCTTACGGTACCCGACCCACCAGGTAGCCTAAATATTTGGCCTCGCTTAATCCAAGAAGCATTTCTGGGATTAATCCGAGCCCGCCTCACCAAGTGTCCGTAATACCGCTTGGACATGCTGTAGGTGTTCCTTCCATGTGCTGGAATAGATGACCACGTCATCCAGGTAGGCAGCACTGTATGAGTTATGAGGCGAAGCACTTTGTCCACCAGACGCTGAAAGGTTGCTGGAGCCCGTGTAACCCAAATGGAAGGACACGATACTGCCAGTGTCCGCTAGGGGTACTAAACGCGGTTTTACCTTCGGAGTCCGTTAAAGGACCCTGCCAGTACCCTTTCGTCATGTCAAGTGTGGTCAGGTATTGAGCCTGTCCAAGCCTCTCGAGGAGGTCGCCCACGCGTGGCATTGGATAAGCATCAAATTGGGAGACTTGATTAAGCCGGCGGAAGTCATTGCAGAACCTCCAACTTCCGTCAGGCTTACCGACGAGCACAATGGGGCTGGACCAGGGACTATAACTTTCCTCAATCACACCTAGCTCCAGCATGCGCTTGATCTCAAGCTCCACTTCAGCCTTTTTGCCTCGGGAAGGCGATACGGGCGTTCTCGGACAACAACCCGGGCTCTGTCACGATGTTGTGCTCAATCAGAGAGGTCCTTCCGGGTTCTCACTGACTACCTCCCGAGCGGTCCGGATAACTGTTTCCAGCTCCTGCCGCTGTCTGGGACTTAAGTCCGTGCGAAGTTAAGGTCGTGTGTGTGGCGAAGAGTGGCGGGGCTGGCGGAGGAGGGATCGGGGTCCCTGTCCTTCCACGGTTTCAGCAGGTTCACATGATAAACCCGCTCCTTTGGCCGGCGATTGGGTTGACTCACCAAATAGTCGACCAGTCCCTTCCTCTCCTTAACCGTAGGGGCCCTGCCAGTGGGCAAGCAATTTAGAGTGGGAGGTAGGCACTAGGACCATGACCCGATCTCCGGGCGGAACTCCCGAAGAGGCGTGCGCGTTGTAGTACCGGCCTGTGCTGCTTGAGCCTCCTCCATGTGACTTTTAAGGACAGGTGAATCTTTCCAAATCTATCGCGTAACTGCGCGATATACTCCAGTATGTTTGTGGAGGGAAGAGCCTCTTCTTCCCAGCCTTCTTTCAAAATATCTAATATGCCCGAGGTTGTCGCCCGTACAGTAGTTCAAAGGGGAGAACCCGTGGAGGCTTGTGGGACTTCCGATAGGCAAAAGGACGAGGGGAGGAGCTGATCCCAGTTCCTTCCATCCTCGCTGACCACCTTACGCAGCATTTGCTTGAGAGTTTGATTAAACCTCTCTACTAATCCGTCGGTTTGAGGATGATACACGAGGTCTTTAAATGCTTTATTTTCAGTAATCTGGCAGTCTCCTTGAACGTTTCCGAGGTGAAGGGGTCCCCTGGTCTGTCAAGACTTCTTTGGGGATCCCCACGCCAATACCCTAGTAATTCCCGTGCGATGGCTTTAGAGGTAGCTGAGCGCAACGGAACAGCTTCGGGTATCGTGTAGCGTAATCCACGAGGACTAAAATGTACTTGTGTCCTCGGGCTGAGGGCTCCAGGGTCCCACCAGGTCGACCCGATTCTGTGGAAGGGAACGTCAATCAGTGGAATAGGAACAGAGGAGCACGGTCCCTCCTAGGAATTTGTCGCAGTTGACACTCCGGGCAGGAAGCGCCAAAGCGGCGAACCTCCTCATTAATTCCTGGCCAGTAGAAACGGAGCTTGATCCGCTCCAGAGTTTTTTCGGTGCCCAGGTGGCCACCTAGGAGGTGGGCGTGTGCTAGCTCGCAGACCTGCCGCCGGAAGGTGCGCGGCACTAGCAGCAGCCTCGTCTCCTGCCCGTCATGCATTGCTACACGGTAAAGGAGGTCATTATCTAGCACAAAGTAGGGGCCCTGTGGCATCGACTGATTAGTGCGCTGGCCATTGACAAGGACCACTGCATTTTTTACAAACTTCAGGGAGTCATCATTCCATTGCTCCCTTCTAAAAGAAGCCGGCGTTTCTTTAAATTGGAACCGCAACACGGAGAGAGGGTCAGCGCGACCTCAATGGGCGTGGTTTCTCCCGCTCCGCCGCGCGTGGTGGATGGCGTGTTAGCCAGCGGCGGCCGGGAGTTGCCACGTCAGTCAGGGCGACGCTTCGCTCTCTCTGCCGGCTGATTACACGGCGTGGAGGCAGCTTGAGACGGGTTATCTCCGTCCATAACGAGGCCCAAATTAACCCGGAGTGGTATGTGTCTCACCGCTTTTGATTTTAGACCAGTCCGCCCTAGTATCACCGGGTGTGGAGGATCAGGTAGGACGCTACGGTGAGTTCTGAACTGACCCTCCGTAACTGATGACACAGCGGCGGACCTGTACCAGCGGATGTCTCCGTGGACACAGGTTATACCGGTCTTAAATTTTAGCCACTGTTGCGGTTGCACAAAGCGGCGGGCAACAATGGAAATGTTGCTGCGGAGTCGAACAAACCTGTGGTCTTGTGTCCGTTGGCGATCACCACGCCAGTATGTGGGACCGCCAGCGGATTAGCGAGCACACCAACCCTCCTCCCTCCACCTGCATTCCTCCTTGCCCCAAGCGGTTTGCGCCAGCCGCTGCACCGCTGGACGCCTCTGAGCTCCGGATTGTACAGGGAGGGGCTAGGTCTTGGAATACCCGGCTGGGTTTGACATGAGGACGGTTCTGCTCCCCCAGAGTGTGAGGCCGCCCTCTGCGTCTCCATAAGCTCTATGAGCTCAGACATGTTCTTAAACTGCTCGCCCCAAACCGGCTGGGTGAAGCCACGGGGAAGCGCTTCCAGGAGCAGATAGCAAGCTACCTGCTCTATTATTTGGTAGGGCGTGTTTTCAAATGGCCGTAGCCAATGCCCTACCATTGCCCATAAGGACCAGGCTTGTTGTTGGTGGCGCTCAGGGTCCAACCTCCATTTTTATTTTATTCACCTGCCAGTCTGGGGCACCCCTAGGTGGTAAATGGGGCTTTGGTTTCGCAGGGAGGCAGGCACTCTCCCCCAGGAGAGCATACTGAGTCCCTTTTGCCTCCCCTCCAGGGCAGCCCAATTCTGTGAGCCCCACCCGCACACTCCCTGGCCTCTCCAGATGGCCTAGTTATGAGTGCTGGGAGCGGAGCCCGCACCGGTCACGCCGACCACGGGCACCCTCCCGCCTGAAGACTCGGCCCGATGCGCTCCCACCTGGGTATATTGCAGGTCCTGTCCCCTTCTCTTCTGGGACTTCTCCATCCTGCCGACTACGCCACTGTCACAAGAACGAGACATGGACAGATAAAGAGTTGGGGCAGCCACCCGTATATTGTGGTATCCTGGCTGCAAAGTCGTTTTCTTAAAATACAGAGCACTGAAGTGCATACAACCGAGTCCAAAACAAGACTGAGGAAACAAAGGAAAGGGGGCAGGTTTTAAAGGGGGAGACAGGAAGTGAGGTCGTATGGATCTGGCACGTGGTCTTCCACCATTGGCTCGTGGCCGGAGGTGACATCAGAGGGACTGGAGCTGGTGTGGCCGAGTTCCATTGGCTCAGTCCCGGAAGTGATGTCAGGAGATCCAGGTGAAATCCCCCGGGGATGGTCTACAGGCAAAGGAGAAAAAGAGTCAGTGCACTCTGCCACACCCGGCATGCCTCCGAACTGCCTTCACTCAAGCCCTTTAGCTGCCTCCCATGCGCACGTGTGTGACAATAGATAGATAGATAGATAGATAGATAGATAGATAGATAGATAGATATGCTATTAATCCCAAGGGGAAATTCACATACTCCAGCAGCAGCATACTGATAAAGAACAATATTAAAACTAAGCATTATCACAGCATCTGTGGAAAGAACCTTGAGAAATGGTACAGTCAATCATTATTTTAGTATCTTTTATAAAGGCCACTTTCAGAAAATGCAGGATAAGCCTTTTAAGATAATCTGCTTATATTGTGCATTTTACCAATGGTATTATCAAAAGACACCAGACAAAGAAGTCCAGATCAACATAATTCATTCATCCATTCTCCACTTTTTAGTGTTAAAGCCTGTTGTGCCTGAATTGGGTGCAAGATAGGGACTAATAACAGACAGGCACCTTTCCAATGCACAGTAACATAAACCCAGACCCAGACTGACTCCACTTACACAAACCAATAAAATGAACAGATTGAGGTTGTGGAAAAAAACTAAAACAACCTGAGAAAACCCAAATGGAGAAAGAGCAAAGGAGCATTGTCTATGTTGGACCAAAACTAAATGTAAGGCTGATGATAACAAAAACTGGTGAAAGTACAGTACAATAAGCCATCTCTCACTGTCATAAAAAAGAGGTTAATTCAGACAAAATATTTCCATGTGGTTTATAAATAAGACCTCATTGTCCATTAGCTAGACCTCTCAATTAATAGTAAGGCACTTTATAAGGCTGATCCCAAAAATATGGACTGAGAATCGACCTCTAGCTGCCATACCACTTTTAAAGTCCTTTGAAAATGACATACTAAGAAGTACAAAGAAAAGATAAGCGTTTCCATGACAACACACAATCTGCAAAATGGTGGTTTGGCGCCATCTATTGCCTAAGAAAAGAAAACTTGAGGCAATTGCATTGAAAGCTGCATTAGTAAATTAACAATGATATGCTGTATACATTCAAAAAAGACATAGTCATTGAGTGAATAGTTCACTTGGTGTATTCAGTGAGGAGATTACTCCATATATTCTTCTACTGCTGGAGCTGCATGTTAAAAGACGGTAAACAAAATGGAAAACAAAGAAAATGGAGCATAGATAGATATTTGTAAAATGTACTATATGATAGACAGACAGACAGACAGACAGACAGACAGATAGATAGATAGATAGATAGATAGATAGATAGATAGATAGATAGATAGATAGATAGATAGATAGATAGATATATTTGTAAAATGTACTATATGATAGATAGATAGATAGATAGATAGATAGATAGATAGATAGATAGATAGATAGATAGATAGATAGATAGATAGATTGATAGATAGATATGAGATGACACTATATTATAGATAGATAGATAGATAGATAGATAGATAGATAGATAGATAGATAGATAGATAGATAGATAGATAGATAGATAGATAGATAGATAGATAGATAGATAGATAGTTAGATAGATAGACTAACACCATCAACCCTGACTACTCCTACCTTCAATTAGACTACTGCTCAACTCCTCAACACAGGTGACTTTATGGCTGGACACAGCTTCAACTCCATTTTTAAATCTGCTCATGACAGCATTATTTTTGGCCTGATCATCAGCAATGGTGAGACAGCTTACAGGGAATAAAGTAGCGTTCTGACACAGACAGTGAATTCACCCTTAAAGTCAGCAGAACCTGTTGTTCTTGGGTGTAATTAAGCATGAATCTAATTACACCCCAGTGTTCATCAAAGTGAATGCTCAGATGCTAAGCAGATTTATATTTCTTGGAGTCACCAACACTGCTGATATGAGGTGGATGCAACACTTGTCAACTAATTCAAGAAGGTTTGCCAATACCTTTACTTCCTTAGGCATCAGTGGAAAGCCCACATGTCTCTGTCAATGTTCACCAGCTTCTACAGGTGCACATTTGACACAACCCTCAATGGCTGCATTACAACCTGTTATGGGAGTTGTTTTAGAAGGTGGAGAAGTTGGCACAAAATATCACAGGCGCACAGCTACCTCCTGTTTATGACATACATAAGACACAAAAAGAGCTTTGTTAAAGCCCTCAGTCACTGCTCACTCTCTGTCTCCCTCTTCCACACTAGCAGACAATACAGAACAATCAGAGCAACTGGATCTGGGGAAGTTTTTATCCACAGGTGAGAAGGTAACTCAGCAGCCACATGTTTCTTGTTCAAACTGTCTGATGTTGTATTTGAAAAATGGTGTCCTATTTACTGTATACTGTATGTATATGTTTTCTGTTGTTGGTGTTGGACCTCTGTTACTAATCTATAGAAGAATTACACATTTCATTGTATTGGGCACACATAGCAATATATTTCAACATGTGCATTTAAAATAATAAGTTAAAGTTAAAATAATAAGTTTAAAAATGGTATTTTTTATTTTTGTAAATCTCTATAATAAAAGAAAATCTTGAGACAAAACTTTTGCCAAGAGATTTTTTCAAGTCCCGTCCTCCTCTCAACCATTTACAACCACGGCCATGGTACTCTCACCTCTCATTCGTGTGAATGCTTTTGTCAGACACAGTTCCTGCACTCTCAGCTCTTATACTGTAAATTGTTATGTTTTCCTCACTTTAATTTGCCAATAAATCAATTATTATGTCGAAATCTTACTGATGAATTTCATCCTGAAGGGTTATCAACAGAAGAAATGAGTACACGGGCAATCCTAGCAGCGAGAAATGATGAAGTCAAACAAATTAACGCGACAATTGTCGATCGCTTATACAGCAATGAACATGTAAAATGTTAACAGACAACAAGAAAGGTAATGTAATACACCTTCTGTGGATAACATTAGACACCAAAGGAGATCTTGATATGCCATTTGTATTAAACCGTTTACAGTTTCCCATTAGAATAGCTTTTGCTATGACAATTAACAAATCAAAGGGACAAACATTAGAAAAAGTCAGTTTATTTATTAGAGAGAAAGAAACGAAATTCACTCACAGGCAGTTATACATTGCATTGTCCTGATGTAAGTCCAAACACGGAATCCAAATTCAATGTGATATTGACAATAAGTTAATTTAAATTTAAAAAGTATTTGCATGTTACTTTCAAAGCTAAACAGAACGAAAATGTATAACGCAACAGATACCTCTAACGCAACATGAAACATAATTTTCTTTCAATTTATTACATTTTACTATTTTTTACTATGGTTAATTACTCACTGTAATGTAAAATAATTAATTTTATTATGCATATGTAACAATTCCCATGAAAATAACAATTTGTTTAAATTGTACATCCGCTTCCCCATACATAAGTGGCAGATCTGCGAAGTGGCCAGCGCTTAGTGCCCGCCCGGAGGTTGGTGAGCCCCCCTAGTTATTCTAAAATAACAGAAATGCCAATGATTTAGATTTCTCAAACTAATCTACCACTTCCTCTTCAGTACTGGTCATCTACCTGAAGCTAAGCACATTTGGGCCCAACCAGTATTTGGATCTGAGAGCAACCAAAAAAAGCTTAGGTTGCTACTGGATGTGGTGTTTTTGAGGCCAGCAGGGGGCGCTTCCTCTGTGGTCTGAATGTGGATCCCAATGCCACAGTGCAACAATGGAGACACTGTGCTGAAAAAATGGCGCCTTCCTTTGGATGAGGCATAAAACCGAGGTCCTGACTCTCTGTGGTCATAAAAGATCCCTGGGCATCCTTTGTAAAGAATAGGGTGTATCTCAATGTCCTGGCTAAATTGCCCACCACAGTCTAGTCATTCTGCCCCACCCCACCCCCCAGTCATCCCCTGTGTCTAACTGGCTAATTATCTTTCACCCCTTCATCTCCTAACAGCTAGTGAGTGATGAGCGTTCTGGCGCAAAATGGCTGCTATCGCATCAATCAAGTGGATGCTGCACATTGGTGGTGATTGAAGTGGCTCTCCACTCATTATGTAAAGCACACTTAGTAGTGAGAAAAAACGCTATATAATGTAAGGAATTATTATTATTAAAATTTAATTGTTTAACTTGCATTTATTAAAATTTTTGCATCATTACATTATTCTTATAACATTGAACTGGTAAGAGTAAGGAGTAAGCACACAACAAAAATGGAAAATTACAAAAAAATGCAATCAAAAGTTAAAATGTAAAGTAAAATGATGAAACAGAAATGGACTGATCTATATGCTCTAAGTCAGTTGAAACTTCATGACCTTGAACCTGCTTAGTCCATTTAAGGGTAATGGCGGACTAGAGTCTATCTTAATAGCATCAGGCACAGGTTAGGAACTATGCCAGGACACAGTGTTTGTTCTTTATCAGTGAGCCCATGGTTCCAGTTTACCTGGGGTTAATTTAAAATTAACAAGATCTTAAATGAATTAACAAACCAAAAAAAAAAAAAAAGGAAAGAAAGGAAAGAAAAAGAAAACATGGTATTATCTAAGTACTATTTAAAAAGGCATATATTTTTCCTAAATGCATAATAATATATAAAAAGAAATTTTGAAAACAATCACTGTATGGAGAAGTCAACCTCAACATCATGCTGTCACACGTTTCCATAGTAGAATACCAGGGCTGGAGCGAGCTGCTCATAGTCAGAGGTTTACTTCTTATAAGAAATTAAACCACAGGTTTTGTGTCTTTTCTTCCACTGCAAACCACACTTATCTTTCCTTGTCAGAATTAAGAGATGTAGTGTGATGTGATAGAATGATTATGATATATTTAAAACTTATTAATATGTGTATAAAGAGATATAGTGCCTATAAAATGTTTTCACCCCCTTGGTAGTTTTCCCAATTTATTGTGACACAACAACAATAGATTTACTTTGGCCTTTTAGACACTGATCAACAGAAAGCTTTGTTAATGTCAACTTGAAAACGTATCGCTTCAAAGTGGTCTAAATTAATTACAAATATAAAATACAAAATAATTGACCACCTAAGAATTGTTTCTCTTAAATAAGATACACATAAATCATCACTGGCACACTCAGCTCAATGGAAATCACCTGTCTGTAGTCAAGGAGTTTCTGTTAGATTGTAGTATAAATGTACTTTATCTGGAACAACCAACTTGTGGTGAGTCTGTATGGTCACCTAACCTACACAATAAAGAAAAAAGAACTCAGTGAAAAGGTGATTGAAACACACAGGTCAGGGGATGAACACAAGTAAATTACCAAGTCATCTAATATCCAATGGAGTTCAGTTAAATCAATAAGTAAGAAATAGAAACAGCATGGCATAACTGTAAATCTGCCCTGAGCTGGCCATCCTCAAAATCTGAGTGATCATGCAAGAAGAGTGAGAAAGATCACCAAGAAACCTGTGAGAACTCTGAAGGGTTTGCAAGATACAGTGCCGAGAATGGCGAGACTGTGCTTCAACAGTCGAAGCTTTATGGGAGAGAAATCTTTAAACAATGTTAATTTCCTAGAGTTGCCGTGCAGTGTCAGAGTGCAAATCTTTTTTTTGTGCCTGTTCATGCACAATGTCTATGCAACCTGACAGAGCTTGAGCAGTCTTGAAAAAAAAAAAATGGGGAAAATTGCAGTGTCTAGAAGTGAAAAGCTAATATAATAATAACTAGCCAACCCGCGGTGTAGCATACGCAGCATAATTATCAACGTGAACAGTCAACGTGGCTCACAGCTGCATGTGGACTTTAGCACAGACCAAAGCGAGTGAGGATGTGCTTGGTGACGTGTTGGGGGCGGGCACATGAGCAAGCAGTGCGCATGCCACGAGAGCTAGGGTGGATGCAGGAGGAGGGTTAGAGTTGGTGGGCGGGGCTCTGTCGTGCGTTCCCCATGACGCGGGAGGAGGGTTAGAGTGGGTGGTACCGCATGGTCGGGCGACTTGGTTGATTATATATACAGTGGAGAATTGGTTTATAACCAGAGTTTTGGAATGATCCGAAGTAATTTCCCCCATAGGATTGTATGTAAATACAATTAATCCGTTCCAAACCATACGAACTGTATGTAAATATATATTTTTTAAGCACAATTATAGTTAATAATACCATAGAATGCACAGCGTAATAGTAAACTAAATGTAAAAATATTGAATAACACTGAGAAAACCTTGAACAACAGAGAAAACTAACACTGCAAGAGTTTGCGCTATAGCGCTACGAACCACTCGCTAAAAACACTTTTTTTTAATGAGTTTTAAGCACAGGGAAAAGAATGAAGATTTGAAAAATCCGTAATTTAATAAAGAACCAAGAAAAGTAACATTGCAACAGTGCACGCACGTGCCTGTTTGTGTGTCTCTCTCTCTGGTGTGCATGTGTGTGTGTGTGTCTCTCTCTCTTGCGCGCCTGTGTGTGTGTGTCTCGTGTGTGTGTGTGTGTGTGTCTCTCTCGCCACGCCTGTGTGTGTGTGTCTCTTGCGCGTGCCTGTGTGTGTGTGTGTCTCTCTCTCTCTCGCGCGCCTGTGTGTGTGTCTCTCTCCTGCCCCTGTGTGTGTGTCTCTTGTGTGTGCGTGTGTGTGTCTGTGTGTGTGTGTCTCTCTCTCGTGCGCCTGTGTGTGGGTGTGTCTCTCTCGCGCGCCTGTGTGTGTGTCTCTCTCTCTCACGCGTGCCTGTGTGTCTCTCTCTCGCACACGCCTGTGTGGGTGTCTCTCTCATGTGGACTGTAGCACAGACGAAAGCGACTGAGGCTGTGTTTGGTGAGTTGTTGCATGCGGGTACATGAGCAAGCAGTGCACATGCCTCGAGAGCGACGTTGGACACGCGAGGAGGGTTACAGTTGGTGGGCCGGCTCTGTCGTGTGTATCCCTTGACGCAGGCGGAGGGTTAGAGTTGGCGGGTGGAGCTCTGTCGAGTGTATCCCATGATCTTAGAGTTGGCGGGCGGGGCTCTGTGAGTTGGTGGGCGTGGCTCTCTGGCTTGCTTGCGCTCACTGTCTTGCATGCCCTTAGTGAATTATATATATAGATAATAATAATACACTTTATTTATATAGTGCCTTTCCCATGCTCAAGGCACTTAGAGACCTGTCCAAACAGATGCAGGGCTTTCACAGCTGTCAATGGAACATTTACAAAAACTAAATTAATTCATTTAGATCACTTACACTTTTTTCCCCTTTGACATTAAAGAATCTTTTTTCTGTAAATTAGTGTTAGAAAAACTAAAAAAACCCACATTGATTCAATATGGTATAACAAGAAAACATGAAAACTTCCAAGATAATACTGTAAATGCTTTTTATAAGCACTTTATCTGTTTTTGTTATGTTGATGTGTTGCACCTGTAAATCTCTGAGCCTGTTTATGAGAGGGCACTATTTTAAAAGTCAGTAAACTGTTGTGAGTTTAGGGTAGCAGGGGTTGTACAACTTAGTCACAGCTCCAGGGACCTACCAAAGCACTGATGGTTTACACAATTTCTCTGTTCATAGATGTCTCCTCACTCATTAGAAGAATTAGTACGTTTGGTTCACTGGTGAAAGTGAATTATCAAAGTATGTCTAATTGAGTATAAGTAGAAGTCTGCATATCTTCTCCAATGAAACGGGACTCATCCATGCTTTGCCTTGTAGCCTGCACAGTAGGCATTGCCCCTGCATACTCTTGACCCTGCAGTGGAATAAGTGAGCTTTCAAACTAACCTACAACACATGCTTTTGGGATGTGAGAGGTAAACCAGCAACCATAGGGAAAGCCCACTGATATAAAGGAAAAATATGCAAACTTCACCCAGACTGAATAAGCAACTAATTAACCCCAAACCACTATGCTGCTCAACTCATTTTGATGAGAAATTGACAAATTCAGCTGACCTTTAAAGATGAAATATATTCTAGTACAAAAGAAGTACTTTTTTGGAATTCTGTCTGGTTCTACTTTCTTAGTGATGTTACATTGTGTTTTTTTCACTGTGTACATATTAAAAAGTAGTTATCACATATACATTCTTATATTTATATGCATTTGTAGAATGTAATGGACTAGCTCCCCATCAAGGACTGACTCCTGTTTTGTATCCAACATTGCTAAGATACACTGATTAGTGTCAACTTTAAAACCACCTGCCTAATATTTTGTAAGTCCCTCTTGTGCCATCAGAACAGCTCTGATCTGTTGAAGCTTGGACTCCACAAGACCTCTGAAGGTGTCTCTTGGTACCTGGCACCAAGAAATCAGAACCGAATGCTTTAAGTTCTGTAGGTTACAATGTGGGGTTTCCATACATTGAATTTGTTTTTCAAGCACATCCCAGAAGTGCTTGATTGGATTAATATTTGGGGAATTTGGAGGCCAACTCTTTGTATTGTTCCACAAACCATTCCTGGACAGTTTTTGCAGTGTGGCAGCTTGCATTAGCCTGCTGAAAGTAGCCACTGCCATGAAAGTTTGTATGTGGTCTGCAGCAATCTTTAGGTAGGTGGTGCTGTGAAAGTAACATCCAGATGAATGCCAAGACTTAAGCTTTCCCAGCAAAGCATTGCCTAAAACATTTTACTGCCTCCACTAGCTTGCCTTCTTCCCATAGTGGATTCTGCTGCCATATCTTCCCCAATGCACCCAGCCATTATCTATAAAAACGTGATTCATTAGACTTCCATCGCTCCATGGGCAAGTTCTATTTGGCAGTGGACAGAGGTCAGCAATCTGACCGGTCTATGCATCAAGCTGTGATGCACTGTGTGTTCTGACACCTTTAGCTCATGGCCACCATTTCGTTTTTCAGCAATTTGTGTTACAGTAGCTCTTTTGTGGGGTCAGACCAAACAGGCTAGCCTTCACTCCCCACATGCATCAATGCGCTTTGAGCGCCCATGACCCTGTCTCTGGTTCACCTGTAGTCCTTTTTAAAAACCTCTCTTGGCAGGTGCTAACAACTGCATACTGGGAACATCCCACAAGATTTGCCATTTTGGAGATACTGTATCATCTAGCCATCACAATCTGGCCCTTGTCCAAGTTGCTCAGATCTTTACTCTTGCCCATTTTTCCTGATTCCAACATATAACCTAAAATAATTGATGGTTCACTTGTTGCCTAATCTATTACCCCCTTGACAGGTGCCATTGTATCAAGGTAATCAAAATTATTCAGTTCACTTGTCAGTAGTTGTAATTTTTTGGGTGATTGTTGTAAGCTTTGGTACCAAACTAAGCTGGTTTGAGCATGTTATCTTATTTGCTCATAATAAAGTATGATATTTCTTAGCATATGCAATTCTTTGATCTTTTTATATAGTGCACCATGTAACAGGATGTAAAACTTTCCTGCAACACAACAAATGTCTGGTGTATGACTGATTTAGTTTCATAAACAATATTTACAGAACTTTACACCCATTTATTAAAACAGCAATAGCTCTGTGAAAAGAAAAAGTATGGTATTTATTATGGAAATATTTTAACCAATTGTATAATAATATTTTTACAATTACCAATTGTCTGCAAGGATAGTGTGTTTACCAATTATCAGCAGGCTGTAAGTCTGTGAGTCGCCACCTGGGTGTTTAAAAAATACAAGTCAAGAGGACTTGACGTTGGCTAAGGCTGTGGAAGACATGGTTAACAGCATCATTATTGTCACACATACAGAGTGCAGGGAAATTGTTAGTTGCATTTGTTAAATAAATGGTGATGGACTTGGATGGAAGAAAAAAAGAGGATGAAGGACAAGAGGAAGGAAGAATGATTTGATGCTTAACTTAACGCGCACACGTACCGGTCCCGGGACATAACAGCGTTTTAAAAACGTTACAGTAATGTGTGCATGCCCATCTGCCATGCATCTCGACACCCTACCCATCAAATGAAACTTCAAAGTCTCGTCTTACCGATGATATAAACCATTTTGACACACAACAACCACAGCACTGACACTAAAGCCTTTTTTACAGAGAAGTACATACTTTTAAGAGTTGACTGTCCCTACCTTTGAAGACCCCCTGCAAGTCAAACATCAATATTTCCGAGCAGTATTGACCCCATTGTGTCCGTAAGGCTCCAGCGAATATAATCCAGTAAAACGATTTAGGTCCAAAACACACAATATATTCTCAAAGGGACAAAAACTCCAGAAAACGTTTCATAACTTGAGACCACCTACGTAATTTTTTTTCATTTATATTGCTCATATCAGACGTAATTTGTTTCTGTCGGCGATAACCATGCTACCGCATGAAACACGGAAGTGTTAGCTTCTGATCGACACCTAAGTTGGCCAATTCGGGGTCTGGGGTTGACTGGCACCTCGTATAGCCAACGAGTGTCACAGACAGCTTGAAGGATGACGTATAGCTCCAAACCCTGGTAGAATCTACCAGTTTGATTGGACACTGTGACTGACACTCAAAACTTACAGCCAATGAGTAGTCGAGCATTTTGATATGTAACTTGCCATACTAACTTGTAAACAAAACGATCGGAGCTGCGTGAAGGTGGCATTTGTGCCAGTCTGCAGAGTTGGTGCGTGGTTGTTTATTGTGATTTCGCCAAGTTTTTTCGCAATTTAAATATGAATAAAAGTAGTAGTTTAAACGTAAATAAACGCTCGATTAAATAATAGATGCATGTACGCGTTGCGAAAGTATTCAACCAGCCCAGGAGACGTCTAATGGCAGAGAGCGACATGTGCCAGGCCCTTGTGCTTTCTGCTTGCTAGTGATTGCTGCCATCAAGTGGCACATGGAAAAACGCTGAGCTGTGTTGTAACAGTTTGTAAAAGAAATGTATATAGTTTGTGTGCATTTTATAAAAAAAAAGTAAAAAATAAAAAATATAAATATATTTTTGGCCCATAACTTGTATTGACTATTTTTACATAGAAATGTGTATTTTTTATTGTTTTTATTATGGAACATGAATTTCCATAACTAATAGAGTGACACTGTGTGTAGATATAGATTCCTTTAGGTGTAAGCTTTCAGTAGAGCCCTCATTGATATCTGTGGGTTGAAGCATTCAAAAGTTATTACACTTTTTCCATATGTTCCAAAATGTGGATAATGGTCCCTCTAAAAAGCCCCTGGGCATGCCCACATAAAACTGGTGTAAAAATGTCATTTTTACAGGTATTCTTTTCAAATTTGAAATGTGAGTAGTCAACAAGTTATTCTGTTGGTACATAGTGTGTTTCTGTCCCCACCTACCTACTGCAGCTTTATTTTCCTTTATTTTCATAAAAAAACTAAGGCGAGAACAAAAAAATTCGTTTTTTTTGTGAGTTCTAATGTGTATAACTTTTGATCAGTCACACCTACAGTGATTCTGACTACTAAGGGTGAAACTAGAGAATGTTACCTTTACAAAGAGACCAAACATGTGTTTATACTCCAGATAGTTCAATAACAGCAATGATTCTAATTTGGAGAGGTCGAATTACAAGCGATTTAGCAAAAATGACCCCGCTTGATAAGGGGTCCAATGGCATCTCTACATTAGAAACAAGTAGGCCACTTCCCCCCATTCCCAGCAGATGGCACTGTTTTACAACAATTAAATAAGCGATAAACTTCCATCCATCCATTATCCAACCCGCTATATCCTAACTACAGGGTCATGTGGGTCTGCTGGAGCCAATCCCAGCCAGCACAGGGCACAAGGCAGTAAACAAACCACAGGCAGGGGTCATCATGATGATTTTGTTTTCAATTTCTATGATATGCTTAATGCAATTTCTTATCTAGAAATTTTTATTTTCCATCCATTTTCCAACCCGCTGAATCCGAACACAGGGTCACGGGGGTCTGCTGGAGCCAATCCCAGCCAACACAGGGCAGGAACCAATCCTGGGCAGGGTGCCAACCCACCGCAGGACACACACGAACACACCCAGCACACACTAGGGCCAATTTAGAATCGCCAATCTACCTAACCGGCATGTCTTTGGACTGTGGGAGGAAACCGGAGCGCCCAGAGGAAATCCACGCAGACATGGGGAAGCGAACTCAGGTCCCCTAACTGCGAGGCAGCAGCACTACCACTGTGCCACCGTGCCGCCCAATTTTTATTTTGAGATTTAGAAATTGTTCTTATGTCTGTTGCTGAAGGGCTGTTTACAGGTTGCCCGGGCAGGCCCTTTGACCCTACAGTGTTTTGACATACCTTTGAACATGTCCACATGTGAAGCCTGAACGTATTCAATTCCACCTTGGAGCTTAAAATGGAGAGCCTTTACAAATGACCGTTGTTTGAATTTTCTGTGATGCAATTTGAAAGCTGTGTGAACTTGCATATCTCATTGCATTAGAATAGTTGTCATGAACATTACCATGAATCATGTCAGTTATTTAAAATAGAACACAATTTTCCCATTAAATAAAAACTGAAAATTAAACATCTGGAACTATATTAGCCTAAAGTAATATATTCCTGGAATGAAATCATGAAGATGTTGACTGTTGATTGTTATGTATTAGCTGTATAGTGTGCCATTTACTGATTATCTTTTTGCACTTCTTCTTTCAGCACAGTGTCAAATGTATTTTGAAATATAACATGTTCACAGATCTTCATTTTGTGTGTGATGTTTTATCATCTCCGAAACTGGAAGCCTAATATATTGTGAAACACAGTTCCTGTCCCTTGCTCGCTCGCCGTAGGTTTTCTGGAGGCCATTTCCCTGATCAGTAACTCTCAAACACAGCTCTTATATTACATGTCTCTTTCAATGATCTTTTCTCAACAGGGTCCATTGCCTGCACATTTACGCCACCAGCTCCACCTCCCATCACTCACTTGGGGTTAGGGGGCAACATCAACTGTACTCACTTTTCTCGGCCCTGAGATAATCCAAACCAGGATACTCCCCCGAGATTCACTGATAGTCCTATGGATTTAAGAAGAGGTAAGAATTTCGTAAGAGTCATAAGTACTGCTCACACACAAGCACACACTCCTACAAAGACCCCCTTTTGTTGTTAGTTTGTTAGTTCAGCCCACACTTATGTACTTCCCCCTTGTTTAAAAATCACACAATTTTTTTGAATAGGCTGTTGAGAGAATTGGTTGATTTTCTAGTAAGATTGCACAGCATGTAATTAAAAATAAGATGTGTTTTTTCATGAAACTGAAAAGCAAACTAAGCACATTAGGCATGTTTTGCATAGCTCCAAAAAATTCACCATATGAATGTGGCATTGGAAGCAGCAGCAGGCAAGGCATCTACAGGGCTAGTATTTTTCATTCTCAATCATGCAAAATTTTAAAAAACTGAATAAAACTATTCATTTACTTACTGCTATATTTAATTAAAGTACAGTACAGTGTTTGGGTTTTAAAATGTTGTATTGCATACTCTGATACCAAGTTGTAATGTTTCTTTCTGCCCTTAAAAATGGCCACTCCATCTGATTCAATTGCATACAATCTGACAGACAGACTATTTATCTATTAAATAAGAGAGGTGTTTCAGCTTTCAAATGACACCACATACCACTTTCTATATTTCAGAATGTTTTCAGGTTTTTGTGTTTCTTCTAACATAGTTTTTCAATACATCTTTTGGTTTTGTAATTTGGATATACAGTCTCATTTCTTCACCATCCATATATATTCTGAAGGAGGAACCTTTACCCTTATATTATTATATACATTATATTATATACATGCGGCACGGTGGTGCAGTGGTAGCGCTGCTGCCTCGCAGTTAGGAGACCTCGGTTCGCTTCCCGGGTCCTCCTGCGTGGAGTTTGCATGTTCTCCCCGTGTCTGTGTGGGTTTCCTCCGGTTTCCTCCCACAGTCCAAAGACATGCAGGTTAGGTGGATTGGCGATTCTAAATTGGCCCTAGTGTGTGCTGGGTGTGTTTGTGTGTGTCCTGCGGTGGGTTGGCACCCTGCTCAGGATTGGTTCCTGCCTTGTGCCCTGTGTTGGCTGGGATTGGCTCCAGTAGACCCCTGTATTCGGATTCAGCGGGTTAAAAAATGGGTGGATGGATATTATATATATAATATATTATATAATTATATACAGGCCATAGGTTTTCAATAATGGATATGTATGCTGTGGATACTAATGTAAAGAGATTAGAAGAGGATGAAAAGAATCCTGCTTTTTGTATTACTTCAAATCATTAAAACTAGACATATTGCATGTAGACATTTCATAATATTTTTTCTGAGTGTTTCTGACACATTTATTCATTATTGTATAGTATTTGGTAGCCTATTACAAAACCTATGGAAATAGGAATTACATTCAAAATATATTTTTGGTGTAAACATTGCTGAATTTTGCAAATTATTTTGTTATAACATATATGTAACATGTAATATATATAACATATACATACATATATGCATAACATAACAAATTTTCCAGCTCTAAACATTCTATAAGAGAAATGACGATTCTTTATTCTGAGGTGTAGAATATGGATATTGAGTAAAGGACGATGACATTATAACCAGTTAAATAAAAGTAGCAGAAAAGTGTCAGAAATGAGGGTGAGTTTAAAGGGTTAAATATTATTTTTCATAACAAAAGGACATACTTGGAACAAATGGAATGCATTTATTGAAACATATTCTGCACTTGAAATATTTTCATTGTTTGCATAATTTAGATAATGTAGATGTTGTGCACAAATTTGTTTTTATGTTATTTTTCCAATAATCCAAATTCAAAGTTCAGCCTCAGGAATATTTCTTGCATATAAAAATACTTTCCAATAAACTCAGTCTTGCTCTTGAACATATTTTCTGTAAATGTATGTTAGAATAAGTAGGTTTAGAAAACTAATGGAAAAGTTCAGCTTGTTTTAGAATATTGTGCTTGATGAATGTCCAGAAGTAACACAAGCAATAAAATAAAAACTGGTGACTTTGGTTGTATTTGTGGAGTGACTTTTATACAAATTTATAAAGGTGATTTATAAGGTGAAAAGGAAGAGAGTGCTGTGACGTTCCATCTCCAAGTACTTGGATGACATTTACCCAAACATTACAGTTAAAAGCTGAAATGCTCAAATTATGGACTATATATATCACATGTTGAAGGGTTGCTCTTTTTTCTCTCTCTCTACTTTTCTCTTCTTTATTTTTGGTGAACATTTTGTCCAAATGAAAATTCATATTTAAGTAAAATGAAGAGAAAGGAAGCAGGAGTGGAAAATCAATGAGTCATTAAAAGGAAAACTGGACCTGTATCCATCTGCAGGATTTCTGACCTAAAAGCAAGGAGTTTATTGCAAAGATCTATATCATACATTTCAAAGGAAATAACAACCTGAATTAGTATGATAGCATTTCATTTTGGCTATAAAGAAGTGTCATTTTAGAATGGTCACATTTTGCCATTGTACCCTTCAAGCGCTTAGCCATTGATCTAATAAATTCAAATAGAAGGTATTAGTTGTACTACACTCTTTAATAATAATAGTTCTAGGTTGTGTGGTTGCTCATATAAATCATTGCTTGACAAAGATCCATTTCTTTCTGTGAAGAGTCCTTGCATATGAAGTTGGGCCTTTAAGTCTTAAAAACGGTTCCTAAGATTTGGACAACACAGACATTTTTAAGCCTTAGATGCATACTTGCAAGCACCCTTTGATATCACGTTTGTACCTTTTATTAAATTATTTGATGCCTCTTTGACTTCTCTCACATATGCCTCATACTTTTCATCTGTTACAATTTACCAGCAAAAAAAATATCCAACATAGTGTATAATTTCCTTTTATGACCATTAATTTTCAAAGATGCTATAGGGTCACTATAGACCCGAGAATGTGATGGTGTTATAAAATACATATCTATTTGCATATAACTGGATGCTACCATCCGAATGTCATGTTTGCAATTCATGTAAGTTATTTAATTACTTGATTACCATCTCAAAGGTATGCCTCATACTTTTTATCTGTAACAGTTAAATTAATTTACCATGACTTCTTTATTATTGCTTGTTTGTGAAAATGGCATTGGGTCACTTTGGAAAGTCTTTTTCGGGAACTGCAATACAAACTGTGTGCTTAGCGCATATGTCACAATTGATGAGCAGCTTATTCCATTTATTGATCACTGTGGCTTTTGACAGCATTTGCCACTTAAGCTTACAAATATTGCTTGAAACTGTGACTTTTCAACCGGCTATGCAATGGACTACAATATGTTGGACATGAAAGCAGTCTGTGCTCCACAGGTCTGGCAGAATCAGTGGTGAAGACATTTGTAGAGCCAATACACATCTCTGGCATAAATATAACTACTGATGTCTGGTTTACAAGTACCAACCCTGCAGGCGATTTGCTGTTAAAAGAAATCACACTATTGGGAAGCGTGCACAACAAACCAGAAGCTCCTAAGTAATTTCTTGCATGCAAGAGTAGATCTGGTTGTTTTTGTCAAAAGATGGCCATGGTGACTTATGTGCCAAAGAAAAGCAAGGCAGTTGTTCTTCTGTCAACTATTCATGACAAGAAGGAGACTGATAAATCTGGAAAACATGTTGTGATCATTGACCATAATAAGACTAAAGGTGTTGTGGACCATGTAGACTAATTGTGCCACAGATTCCGAAATGAACAAAGCACTGCCCTTTGACTTATTTTCTTAACTGCCTAAACACTGCAGGTATAAATGCACTCCTTATTTTCATGGCAAAGCTTTCATATTGGCAAGCTTACACGGACACACAATACCTTTTCCTAAATAACCCAGGCATTAAGCTATTGAGACATTGGCTGGGAAGAAGAATTCAGGTTCCTAGGCCACCAAGGTCTGTGGTGTAGTGATGGAGGCATCTGTCAAAACAGCTCAACCTGCCAATAAGCGCAAAAGATACCATATTAGCCATCATAACTGGACTGCAAAACAGTGGACTGCTGCAGTGTGTGCCAAGAACTATATTGTAATGACCACGAAATATCGTTGTGGTTTGTGATTATTGCGTTTAGCAACACTATCAATCTTAAGTTGGATTTTCTTACTACATATGTGTAAATACCAGTTATATTTGCTGATATTAGGCTAATATTATTACTCATATTATAAAATATTCATAAAGAATTACAAATATTCAGAAAGTGGTCAGTGTATTCATAGAAGAAATGTTCAATAAATGTTTGCAGTGTCATGGCCATTTGTGACTTTCAATTTATATGCTGGGTCTCAAAAGATCCAATTGCGTAATATTGTAACAGGGTGCAAGGCAAGAAACAAACCCCGGGTAGGGTACCAGCCCTCCGCAGAAACCTGAACTTAGCCTCTATTATTGTATTTAGCAATGAGTCCTTAAAAATCAGGAATCCATTGCTATTTCACAATTCTCTTGTTATCTGTTCATGGTTATTTATAGATCTGTCATGGATGTTATGGATCTAAATAAATGAAAGGTTCTTTCTGGAAACCTCATATGGACAGTTCCTTTGGCAGCCAAAAATGGCATGACTCTGAAGAACCACTATGACACTTTTATTTTTAATAGTGTATGTACTGAAAACCTAGTCCTGCATCTCATTAATTCTTAAATTATCTTTGTATACAGTAATTTTTGCATTCTATATGTAAGTGCCATATGGGATGAATGGACATCCCAACCAGGAGAATGGAAGGCTCCTCGCAAATGGACAAGCTTCCTGACTGGATGTACTTATAATACCTTCCTTGACAGGCATAAAAGGGATGGACAGGGAAGGACTGTCTCTAAGTGCCTTTTATTTCAACATGAAGCTAGATGGCAGTAGCCCTGGATATTGATGTCCATTCAGACACCAGTAGGGATCTGCTGGGAAATAGCACAGCCCTGTTGGGGTCCATTCATGAAGCCCTTGCACTGGAAGAACTCCCAAGTCCTCAATACAAAGGAACGCACTGCCTTGTCCAGGCGAGTCTGAGCTAAGACGAAAGAAGGCAACACTCGACTGGAGGACTGGCAGTATTGAGGTAGAAAGAGGGAGAGGGAGAGAGAGAGAGGCACTGTATACATTCCTTCTACATGGTATTTTGTCATGGTCCATCAAATGATTCCCAACTTCCACTACCTGTTGCTCTTTTATCCTGGTGATCAGAAAGGGTGTGGTTAGATGCAGAGAAGAAGTTATATCATAGGTTCTACTCTGACTCCTTGAGGTTCTGTTCAAAACTGATTCTCTCTCCTCTTACCACACCAGACTCACTTTGAACATCCCAACAAACTGGTCATATTCTTATGTTAGACAGAGTGCCTGTTGGGATAAGATACTCCAGTAGTAAGAAGCTGCACTTATGGGAGTTCCTGAAAGTAACAAATAGAAAATATGTGAAAATACATTTTAAACAATATGGTATTTCAATCACTACCCAAAAGCACATGAAAGATGTGATGACTAATGCAACAAAACCACTGCCACCACAAGACTTGTAAAAATCTTTAAATTTGAATAAAAAGAAATGACAAGACTGTACTTTTAAAATTTATTGGAATTTTATTTGCATTTATTTTTCTTAGTGTTTACTGTTCTCTTTTGTGATTCTGGAGTCACATACTGTATGTGTGGCGTGACACACCCTGGGAGGATAGTTTTGACTGATTAAGGGACTTTGTAGGAGTATGGAGTCAATAAAAATTTTTTTGGAAAGTGGATCAGTAGAAAAACACAAGCTATAATTTAAAGAAAGCAAATTAATGTTTATGCTCCAAGGGAAACTGGAGAAATATAGCAAATGAAACAACCATACAGTCAGTCAAGTCAAGTTGAAGAGCATGCACTGGAACAGTGTGTTGCCGCATCCACTACATGATGAAACAACTCGGGATCCTGGTTGGGAACCTCCCAGGCAGATCAGTCCAGTCCCACCCTCCGGATCTGCTGCAGCCAGGTGTTACGTGGGCGACCCCTTGGCCTGGTCCAGCCACTCAGGTCCCCAGCAATGAGGATCTTACGAGCTGGATCACCCTCGGGGAAACACGCCACATAGCCGTACTGCCGTAACTGACGCTCCCTCACAATGCAGGTAATGTACCTCATTCGGGACTCCATGAGCAACCGCTCATTCGACACAAACTCAAACCAACGGTAACCAAGGATTTTCTGGAGAGACACAGTACCAGAGGAGTCCAGTCTTCCTCTCAGGTCACTGGATAGCATTCATGTCTCGCAACCATATAGCAAGACAGGAAGCACCAGGACTCTAAAGACTTGGACTTTCCACCTTTTGTAGAGATATCGGGAGCACCACACACCCTTTTCCAGCAACCTCATGACACCCCATGCTCTCCCAATCCGTCTACTGACTTCATAGGAACAGTCACCAGAGACATGAATGTCACTGCCTAGGTAAGCAAACCTCTCGACAAGGTAGACACTCTCTCCGCAAACATAAACACTGCTGATGGCTGTGCCCAAGAGGTCATTAAAGGCCTGGATCTTTGTTTTTATCCAGGACACTTGCAAGCCCATACACTCAGACTCCTTGCTCAGTCTCTCGAGTACCCCGATCAGAGCCTCCATTGACTCTGCAAAGATCACAGCATCATCAGCAAAGTCAAGATCTGTGAAATTTTCTTCACCAACAGATGCCCCACAGCTGCTGGACCCCACGACCTTGCCCAACACCCAGTCCATACAAGCATTGAACAGAGTAGGAGCAAGAACACAACCTTTACGAACCCCAGAATCAACTGGGAAAAACACAGAGGTTCTGCCTCCACTCTGCACAGCACTCACAGTACCAGTGTACAGGCTGGCCATGATATCCAGCAACCTCGAGGGGATCCCACGAACTCTCAGGATGTCCCACAGGGCAGCTCGATTAACTGAGTCTAACGCTTTACGAAAATCGACAAAGGCTGCAAAAGAAGCTCTGCTGATATTTGTGTTTGCGCTGCATGAGAACCCTCAGTGCCACGATGAGGTCGATGGTAGACTTCTTAGGCATAAAACCAGACTGTTCCAGTCGCTGGTAGGTGAGCAAGTGATCACAGATCCTATTGAGGACAACCCTAGCAAGGACCTTACCCGGCACCAAGAGCAGTGTTATCCCCTGTAGTTGCTGCAATCCAGGCGATCACCCTTCCCTTTCCAGATAGGGATGACAAGTCCCGTTTTCCAGTAGGTTGGGATGATGTCAGTCTCCCATATGGAAGCAAAGATTGGTTGTAATGTCAGGAGGACAGCCGTACCACCAGCCTGGAGAAGTTCACCCTGGATGCCACAGATCCCTGCAGCCTTTTCTCCCCTCAGCTGGTTCACCACCCGTGCAATCTCAATAAGATCGGGTGGTTCACAGCTAAATTGAGGATCAGCCTCAAGGACTGTGGACCCAGAGATATCCAACATCTTAGCTGGAGGATCAGCTTTGAACAACTGCTCAAAGTAGCCACCCCAGCGGGTCACAACTGAAGTGTCATCCGTAAGGACCGTTCCATCAGCCGCCCTGACTGCGACTCTCCGAGGCACAGATTCAAATGTGCGTAATGCTTTGATTCCTTCTCAGTTCCCTGTACAGACCAGGGTTGCCATTAAGCGATGCACTGCGACTCTTCTTGATGATATCCAGGGTGCCCTGCGAGATGAAACATCTCCTTCTGGGAACACCGGTAACAACAACACAACCTTCAGCAACCTTCAGGGTCTTGTCACGGAAGGTCTCCCACATCACATTAGGATCAGCAGTTGCACCCAAATCTGCAAGTTCCTCACACAAACTATATGCAGGCTCATCAGGAACAGCCTGATTTTGGAGTCTGGCCAATTCCAGGCTCATTTTCCTAGTAGGTGGTAACATACTGGACCTAAGCTGGATCCTAAGAGTAGCAACAAGTATGTGGTCAGAATTGACAAACTGGGCACTTGTGTAGACCATGCAGTTTTGCAAGAGTCTCCAGCGCCTGCTCAGGCTCAGAGTTCTGTAACTATTTTACAGGTAAAATACAGTTACAATTTTTTTTTAACTGCACAATGCAGTCATATGCAGATACAGATTAATTTATACAGTAACACAAAGCTATTCCAAACTTATTGACATCAGTGTATGTCCAGTAATATTATCATTGAGCTATGGTCAGCTGAGACTGGAGGAGAGGAAAACAAAAACTGAAGTCAGCAGTATCACTGGAGATAATAAACCTCTGAAGAGTCCACAGTCAGTTATAATGCAAAGTCAAAGAAAGGATGTGCAGAGTTGTTCATAATGGCACTCAGTTTTGTTTTGTCTCTTTTACTACTAACTCCATGGGGGCTTGAGTCCATCTCATAATTGAGCCTACCATTTTAGTTAGATGGTTGATTCGGTGGGCCTTTCTTGAAGTGATGTTCCAATCCTAGCACACCACAGCATAGATAATCACAGTGGCCATCACAGAGTTCTAGAAGATGTGAACAATGTCATTATCCATATTCAAGGAACACAGTGTCCTAATAAAGAGGAGTCTGCTCTGACCTTTCTTGTATAGTTCCACTGTGTTATTAGGACAGTCAAGAATATAATTGATGTGGATTCCCAAGTAATGATAGGAGTGGACAACCAGTAAATCCACTCCCTGTGAATAGTGACTGGACAATGAGGCTCTTTGGTACGGTGAAAGTCAATAACTAATTCCTTGATTTTGCTCATGTTAAGTTGCTGCACAAAGAAACAAAGTGACATGACCTGCTGTTATATTTATAGTTTGAGGTGTACATAGTAAAGAGAAAAGGAAACAGTACTGTTCCTTGTGGTGATCCAGTGTCGTTCACATCCATATCAGATACACAGTCCTTGAGTCTCACAAACTGTGTTCTACCTGACAGACAGTCCATTATCCAGGACACCATACTCTCATCCACCTACATATTTCTGAGTTTACCTCTTAACAGAGATGGGTGATGGTATTGAAGGCAGTGGAGAAATCAAAAAACATAATCCTTAAAGTTCTGTCAGCTTGAGAATAAGGTGAGAATAAGCTTTGTAGAGCAGATAGATAATTGCATCCTCCACTCCAATACTGTTTTGATAGACAAACAGTAGTGAGCCCAGGTTACTACACGAGGACTCATATGGCCTTGGACCAGCCTCTCAAAAGTCTTTATGATGCGAGATATAAGTGTCACTGTTCTGTAGTCATTAGGTGAAGATGCACCTGCCTTCACTGGAATAGAAACAATTCAGGATGTTTTCCACAGCAGCAACACTTTCTGGAGTCTTAGAAACAGGCTGAACAGGTGACAGAGGATGCTCCAAAGTTGGCCAGCACAAACTATAAAAACTCAAGGACTGACTTGATCTCTCTTTTTCTTTCTGTAGCTTTCTCAGTTGTCTCCTACCTTAGTCTTCATTTATAGACTCATCACTGACCATTCCAGTTGAAGTGTTAGGAGTTGCTGATGCAACAGAGATGGTGTTGGAGGACTGGTCATTGGATGAAGGTGGCAGTGGGGATGTCAAATCTATTAAAAATTAGTTTATTGCATTAGCTTTGCCCAAATTGCCTTCCAGAAACTGAGGACTGGTTTGCTTAAGCCCAGTAATTATGCCCAGTCATTGTTATGAATTGTTCATATTATTCTAAGTGAGTTTGTTTTCAATTTTAGTTTTGTAAGCTTCCCTTCCTTTACTCAGCTGTTTCTTCAGCACTCATTGTACGTCCTTGAGAGCTTTTGTCGGCAAATTTGAATGGCCTCTCTTTCTTATTCATGACACTTTTAGCTCATTAGTAATCAAGGGCTTGTTGTTTGGAAAGCAACACACTGCTTCTGAAGGTACCACAATGTTGAAAGAGAAATGAATATAGTCTGTGATGCTGTGACTGGGTCCCTTGATATCTTCCCCATGTGACTTGCACATTATTCCCCAGTCTGTCACTTGGAAGCAGTCATTAAGAGATTTCAGTCTCCTGATGCCAGTTCTATATCCTGGAAGTAACAGATTTTGAAATAGAATAGAGGAGGGTTAGTAACATCTTTTAAATATTGTAAATTTTTTTGTTTTATGCAAATGACTCACAAACAGAGATGCAGAATATGCATAGCTAATCAGCAGCCATTATCAGTTTATGCGAGACTAAAGTAGTGAGTCTCCAGCCCTGATATAAAGTTGAGACTGAAGGAGTATCTCTTATGTAAGCAGACAAATCATTGCTTAAACTCTACCTCCCGCTATTATTTTCTATTTTCTTCAAATCTTTAGATACCAGGGTGAGATAAGCCAAGTCTGCAGACAATTAAAGTAGCATTTTTTATAGCTATCTTTAGCTTGTCACGGTTTTTAACATTCCATCACGTGAGAAAGTGGTGGGTGGGGGATGCCACGCTGGAGTTTAGTGCCACCCCCTTTCTGAGTCGTCCTCTTTCTACAAAGTCCTACCAGTTAGAGGGCTTCTCAGGGATTCTCTGGGTTTGAACCAGCACTACTCTGAGGCTTGTATCTAATGCTGTTATTTTATCTCTAGGCATGCTTTGAAATGGAAGCAGCCTGATGGCAAAGCATAAGCCACTCTGCTTAGACTAAAGCAGAGTGCTATGAGTAAGAGCCTTAAAACAAAGAGATAAAAAGCAGGTTAAAGTTTACCACACAACTTACCTGAAAAGGTAAACATGCAGCCGGTACGACGAGGTTGCAAAAACGTACATGTATGTAAGGAAGGCTTAAATTAGTGACACCGCACTAGATGAAAGGAGGACTTGGGGTGCATGACTCAACGTCGTTTTCTGTTAGGATACCTGGAAGACGTAAATAATGATTGGCTAGGCAAACGCTCTAGTGGTATAAAACTATAAAAAAAGTCTGCACCACCGAGGATCATCCTTTGATGGGTCTTTGGGCTTGTAGTCCCTTCTTTTTGCTGAGCTGGTAGAGCAAAGAGAAGATGTTTGTACACAATAGTGAGGACAGTTTACTTCCAAATTGTATACATTTTCCAGGTGGAAGTAATCTGTGTTTGTATATGCTCACTTTTTCATCATTTTCGTTGTGCTTAATTTGTTTCTTTTCGGTTTTTGTTTTTTGATTATTTTTCTGCCTGTCCTTCATGAAATGTGTTAAAGGAGGAGGAAAAGAAAGATTTTTTCTCATCATTTTTTGCGTTGGAGTCAATTTAATTATTATACACGTTGTGACAGATTAGGGTTTTCCTCGCACTCTTGTACCCTCAGACCACACGTCAGACACCAGATAAAAAGTCCAATAATTATTTATTGTAATAATAATTGTGCACAAAGCACCACCACTCCACTATTCTTCAATAAATCACAATCCTCCACTCCCAGATGCTTAGCCACCCTGCCTCCCAACTCAGCTTCCCGTCTGGGAGCTCCCACAGTCCTTTTATATTCCCTGACTCAGAAGTATTCCCTATCCCCAGTCCATGTGATTCTCAATCACTTCCAGGTCAGGTAAAAGTTCTTTTCTTCAACCCGGAAGTCCGTCGCTCTTCCTATGACGAACCTCGGGTCACAGGGCATGAAGAAGCCCTCGGTCCTCCCTGCAGCTCCCTCTTGTGGCCCCCATGGCATCCAGCAGGGCTGTGCATAAAAACCACATTGTCCATGATGCCCTGCTGGTCTTCTGGGGACCTCCATGCTGCAAGGAGGGCTCCACTTGGCGGCTTGGGGGTATTGGCTGGGATGAATGGCCGGCCATATCTTACAACGTGTACAGTAGAACCTCTGGTCACGAACGTTTCCAAACACGTAAAAATCGGGTTATGATCAAAAGTTTGCCAAAATTTTGCATCTGTTTACAACCACATGCTCTGGTGGCGAACAAAAACACTGGTGGCCAGTTTCCCTTCCAGTTCGTACGTGCCAATGATTTCCCATTTTCCATTTCCCATTTTCTTTTGTTTGTGTATACTGGGCCTAACAAAGCAGCTGATGTTGCAAAAGGAGTTACAACTTTAACCACGCAGAAGCCTCAAGTGCTGGAAGAGGTGGAAAAACTGTTGCTAGTGTGGTTGAACGAGAAGCAACTATCAAGGGATAACGTAAACAACGCGATCATATGCGAGAAAGCCAGGAAGATTCATGGCGATTTGCTGAAAAAAAATCCTTCTTCAAGTGGCGAAGGTGAGGAATTTAAAGCCAATAGAGGATGGTTTGAAAAGTTTCGCAAGAGAAGTGGCATTTAATTTTTTTCCCTGTTCTTAAAACTCATAAAAAAAGTGCTTACAGTGAACGGTTTGTAAGGGACTAGTGCGAAATCTTACAATGTTAGTTTTCTCTGTTGTTCAAGGTTTTCTCAGTGTTATTCAAAGTTTTTACATTTAGTTAACTATTACACTGTGCATTCTATGGTATAATTAACTATTTTTATGCTTAAAAAACTTAAAAAAAAATGTACATACAGTTCATACGGTCTGGAACGGATTAATTGTATTTACATAAAATCTTATGGGGAAATTACATTCGGGTCGCAACCAAATTGGGTCGCATCCAGAGTTTTGGAACGAATTACGGTTGTGACCAGAGGTACTACTGTACTTCTATTCTGTTTTTTTTTTTTAATGTTCTTGCATTGAACTGTATATATTTGTAAGTTTATGGCACATCTGGAATGAACCAGAATTCTGTTTTTTGTCACAGTCATCATTGTCTGTGTCTCTATTCTCCCATCCCCTGGTTGTTCCATTACAGCTCCAGGTGCCCAAAATCTGAAACTGTGCAACAGTGTCATTGCATGGGGAACCACACAGGCATCCCGAGATCTTAGAGTGTGCTTTGGTGTCTATCTAATAATAAGTAATTATGGCCTTTGATGATTTAATGTTTTATATGTAAGAAGGAGAATAATGAAGTCAACTGGAAGGCAGTGTAGAAAAACCTGAACAGGAGTTATGTGGTTGTACTTTCTAGTTCTAGTAATGAATCTTACAGCTGTGTTTTGAATTAACCAAAAACTACCTAAAGGGCTGCATGAACAACCTGTGAATAATGCATTGCAACTGTCAACCCTGCTAGAAGTAAATGTACAGGGTGGGCCATTTATATGGATACACCTTAATAAAATGGGAATGGTTGGTGATATTAACTTCCTGTTTGTGGCACATTAGTATATGTGAGGGGGGAAACTTTTCAAGATGGGTGGTGACCATGGTGGCCATTTGTAGGTCTGCCATTTTGGATCCAACTTTTGTTTTTTCAATAGGAAGAGAGTCATGTGACACATCAAACTTATTGGGAATTTCACAAGAAAAACAATGGTGTGCTTGGTTTTAACGTAACTTTATTCTTTCATGAGTTATTTACAAGTTTCTGACCACTTATAAAATGTGTTCAATGTGCTGCCCATTGTGTTGGATTGTCAATGCAACCCTCTTCTCCCACTCTTCACACACTGATAGCAACACCGCAGGAGAAATGCTAGCACAGGCTTCCAGTATCCATAGTTTCAGGTGCTGCACATCTCGTATCTTCACAGCATAGACAATTGCCTTCAGATGACCCCAAAGATAAAAGTCTATGGGGGTCAGATCGGGAGACCTTGGGGGCCGTTCAACTGGCCCACGACGACCAATCCACTTTCCAGGAAACTGTTCATCTATGAATGCTTGGACCTGACACCCATAATGTGGTGGTGCACCATCTAGCTGGAAAAACACAGGGAACATGCCAGCTTCAGTGCATAAAAAGGGAAACACATCATGTAGCAATTTCGCATATCCAGTGGCCTTGAGGTTTCCATTGATGAAGAATGGCCCCACTATCTTTGTACCCCATATACCACACCATACCATCAATTTTTTTGTTCCAACAGTCTTAGAGGAATCTATCAAATGTGGGTTACTGTCAGAATAATAGTGGTGGTTTTGTTTGTCAACTTCACCATTCACATAAAAGTTTGCCTCATCACTGAACAAAATCTTCTGCGTAAAATGAGGGTCCTGTTCCAATTTTTGTTTTGCCCATTCTGCAAATTCAGTGCGCCGATCTGGGTCATCCTCGTTGAGATGCTGCAGTAGCTGGAGTTTGTAAGGGTGCCATTTGTGAGTAGCTAATATCTGCTGAAGGGATGCTCGACTAATGCCACTCTCCAGTGACATGCGGCGAGTGCTACGCTGTGGGCTCTTGCTGAATGAAGCTAGGACAGCCACAGATGTTTCTTCATTAGTGACAGTTTTCATGCGTCTACATTTTGGCAAATCCAACACTGAACCAGTTTCACGAAACTTAGCAAGCAGTTTGCTAACTGTAGCATGAGAGATGGGTGGTCTCGTAGGGTGTCTTGCATTGAAATCTGCTGCAATGACCCGGTTACTAGACATCAACACAATTTCTATCCACTCCTCACGTGTTAACCTCTGCGACATGTCAATGGCTGTAAACAAAGAGAAACTTGTAAATAACTCATGAAAGAATAAAGTTACGTTAAAACCAAGCACACCATTGTTTTTATTGTGAAATTCCCAATAGGTTTGATGTGTCACATGACCCTCTTCCTATTGAAAAAACAAAAGTTGGATCCAAAATGGCCACCATGTTCACCACCCATCTTAAAAAGTTTCCCCCCTCACATATACTAATGTGCCACAAACAGGAAGTTAATATCACCAACCATTCCCATTTTATTAAGGTGTATCCATATAAATGGCCCACCCTGTATATTAATTTGTCAGTACCCATATTTAGAAACCATCTTAATGCATTTAGGATTAGTGTTTTGAACAACATGATCTGTCTGTATGATTAATAATATTTTGATAATAATAACAATACACTGCGGTGGGTTGGCACCCTGCCCAGGATTGGTTGGCTGGGATAGGCTCCAGCAGACCCCCGTAACCCTGTGTTCAGATTCAGCAGGTTGGAAAATGGATGGATGGATAACAATACATTATATTTATATAGAACCTTTTCCATGCTTAACAGCAATTTTTTTAACAGAAATTCAGAAAGAACAAGATGGCATATACAATGTTGGATACAAATATAGTAATATCTGATTAAAATACAAAAATACAAATTCTACAAGAAAACCATGAACAAATAACATAATTTGAGGTACAAACATAAATCTTCGTGGGCATCTGGACAGAGAGGATAAATTGAAAGAAGGGTCAAAAAGTCAAGGCAAGTTAAATGCCTGAACAAATGCATTTGAAGTTGTTTTGTGAAAGAGCGAATTAAATCAGCTGATCTCATTAATTTAAGAAGGTTGCTCCAAAGATTGGGTGCTATAGAGTTGAAGGCTCTGTCATCCAAGTTTGCCAGAGTCATTGGACTGTGATGGGCAGACAGGAACATAGTGATGGAGAAGGTCACATCACAGAGGTAGTCTGGTGCAAAGCCATTATATTTTAGTTGGACACTGTTAATATTTCTGAGTTGTAGAAATGTAAATGATTAAATGACAAGGAAATCCTTGACATATACAACTAAAACATAGATTCTTCATTCACTTGAGAATAAATCTGTTTTCAAGTATTTAGTCATGTCTTTGAGAACAATGCTCAGATGATTTAATCATGTCATGTTGTGCTTTTTTAAGATGGTCCAAGCCACACTGGCAGTATTAGCCACAAGGACAGAGCCATCCCTGGGTGGGAGATCAATCCATCACACAGCACACTCAAGCATGTCTCCATAATCATTAGTACAGGAATTTAGGTAAAACCAGGGCTCTGGAGCTGTGAGGCAGCCAATCACTATACTGCAATACCCTCTTGAAAGGTAAATTAAATACCACTGTAATTAATCCCTGTGTTAATAATGTGTAAAGCATAAAAATAAGTGTATAAAACTTTACTTAATCATGACCAGACCTTGACAAATAGTTGGCAAGCATTTGTGCCTAATGGCCTCCCATATGTGCTTATGTTCTTCATTTATTCGAATTTGAAAGCTATTAAGCACATGTAAAAACTGTTTTACAAATATCTCTGCAAAGATAACAATTTAATGGAAATTTGTGCATCTCAAAACTATTTTTAGAGATAAAATGTATAATAGGTGACAAAAACCCAAGCCTCTAAAGTAAGGGTTCTTAATTTTGGTCCTGGAGGGTGGTGAAGGCTGCAGGTGGCTTTAAATGCACTCATGTACTTTTTTTTACACTTTTTCTGGTCAAATTCACAAGAAGTTAGAACTGTTCTTTAAATCAAACTGTGATGATTTATGCAACTCACAAAACTTAAATGTAGGCTTTGATACAAACACTAGACTTCAAGGCTCAGTATGAAACAAATAGCCAAAAATCAGCCTGGACCCAAACTAACCTACTCAGGCCAAAATTAAGCCAAGACTGAAAAATGGGAGAACCATGAAAAGACCCAACACAGTTTTTTTTTTAATAATGAAGTCTATAAAAAAGAAAATAAAAACACACACACATATATGTTACCTCAAAGGAGAGGACTCAAGAATAACAAGACCAAATCTGAATTTCTAAAGCATATCCTTAAACGAGACCAGAGCATCCAAAAAATCAGAATATTAAAAACAGGTATTTCAATTAATCAAAAATCAAAAGACAAGGGAGTCAAGCAAACGTGAGTGAAGTGCTTGGAATCTCTTGTTCAATAATTTCCTGTCTTTTAGAAGCACAATCCGGGTGTTGTTACACTTGGGAATTTACAATTGTAAACCTTACTATGAAGATTTCTCTAGACCAGAAATCTGAAGTCAGTTTTTCGAATTGATATATACTTTAATCGTTGCATTTTTGGTTATTTGTGGGTGCCACCCTCTTGTTTCTTCTCTCGTTAGGACAATAAATGGCATTCTTTAGTCCATGTCCTCTGAGGTCATGACCCCCTTATAACAACACAATGGCTTAAAAGGTCACGAAACTGGCAGATAACAAAACTCTTTTTCAAACTTACTTTCGACTATTATGAAGTGTTTTTTCATCAGTAGGTACTTGTCTTTGACTTATGCTTAGTTTTTGACCAGGATTTTGTCTCTCTTTTGGCTTAGTTTATGGCGTTAATTGACCTTTTGGTTTAGACTGTTACTTTAAGTTCTAAGTACATCTTTTTTTTCCCAGGCACTGTCATTAAATACTCTTTGCTAGTGTGCCTAGCATGACAGAAAGGAGATGTCTCAGTCCCAGTAGTGATGCTTTCACAGGCTTATGTAGACATGAGGCATTCACAAAACTTAAAATGTTAGCGTGGCATGAAGTAATAATGCCAACTACAGCTTCAGTCTGAGATTAGCAGTGTCCAGCTGCACTTTTGTCAGCTGTCTATTAATACTAAGACAGCTCAACATTGTGGTTGTCTGTGCCCAAAATCAATGAAGATGGCATGTGTTTGCAAGGTGTCCTATCAATTTTGGGACAGTCATAATTTTGTTAATTATCAGTCTGATAACAGCACAAATCATCTATGCAGAGGAATGCAAATTATTTTGAGTGTGCGCGTGGAAACTTCACAGTCCACATTTAACTTGACCATCTGTGACCTTATTACTATTTATGTGAAAAGAACAAGAGATCTGTGATTTCAATTTTGACTGATTACAATAACCGACAGCTCTATCTACTCAGGGTAAAGATGCCATGAGATATAAAGAAAGGAAATGCCAGATTTTTTCCTCAAACTCATATAATGGCTTTTAGGACATTTGATGCATAACAGGAAACAGCTCTGAACTGGGCATGAATCTCAGGACACACTCATGCATACGGCACAAATTAACCAAACAAGCACCTTTTTGGGGTGTCAGATAAAAACCAGATCATCATGATGGAAACCCACACAGACACATATTAAACATACAGACTCCCCACAAACACAAACACAGCGTATTATTCAAATACAGGACACTGGATCCAAAAAGTAGCAATTCAAACCACAGAACTTCAAAGAAAAAGAAATAATCTGTAAAGGTTACAGTTCCTGAATTACCTGGTCCAAAGAAAAGAGTGCCATCTGCTGGTTCCAAAATGTCAATGAAATCTGTCTTGATTTTTTTTTTCACCCATCCAAATCCAGATCAGACCATCTGTAAACTTTTTTTAGCTTTTAATTTTGCACTGCAGCAAGATTCAATTGGTGCAGTAAAGTTAATATCAAGCATCTGAAATCACAAATAATGTTATTATTAATCAGGTGCATAATGTTATGAGTGCAGAAGTCACAGGCATGGTAAGTAAAGACAGCAAGCTGATTAGAAAAAGGATGTGGTAGAAGACGGGTGGTTCTTGTAATGGCCCAATACTATTAAATGTCAAAAAACAAAGAGGCTTTGGAAAGTGAAATCTTAAATTCCTGCTATGAATTCACACTCTGAAGGATGACAGAACGAAACATGATAAGATGCTTATCCAAACCTCTAGTCTCCCGTTGTAAAGACCTGTCTTTCTGACTGTTCTCTGAGTGAATGTTTATGATGTTTTATTTATCTAATGAGAAATCTCTGTGGGTATCTTTTTTGTATTGTGCTACCCCAATTAGCTGCTTTCTAGAGGAAACTGACGGTTCTTGCTGGAAGTAGCAACTGTCTTGCGATATATTACGTTACTGCAAGTCAACAGCAGTTGTTCTCTGAATCAATGGGAACATCATTTAGTGTATCCCTGATCTTTAGTTGAAGTTGAAAATAAACTTGAAAATCTCAGGGATAAGAATGGCATACATAAAGAGGTAAAGCACCTGTCTTGAGTCACCTAAATCTCAGAATTTATTTGGCAACAATTTACAGAGGTTTGAGAATAGCTCAGCTTGACATAGATGACTTTTTGGTGCATTGATGATCTAGAAATTTTCAAATGATAAACATTGCCTGCATCCTGCTCTAAAATCTGTTGAATAGCTTTGATTCTATAACAGCTACAACGCATTTGTAAAATTATGTACCATGATAAGGAGACAGGATGTGGGTCACAACACAGAATTTCTATTTACTTTTCCATCTCATATTTGCTGTCACATAGATTTTGTGATGTATGACTGAATTCCATGATAGCAATAGGCAACCTGAAAGAGTTCAGTTCAAGACTGAAATCAGTGGAGTGCACTGTTAGTATCTCCTAATTATCTGTAGCATCAGAAGTCCATGCACTTGTAGAGAGAGAGTAATACTGTCCACCTTCTCAAGCTGCAAGCTCACAAAGTTCTAATTTTAAGCTAATCACAGATGTCTTAATAACGTATCAATAAAGGAAAGAGCCAATTGACAACAAATATGTTAATGTTTATGACATTAGGAACAATCCAGTGGCGCAGCTAGGGGTGGACAGAGGGGACAGTCTGCCCCGGATGGCACATTTTTGGGGGTGGTATTATTGGCCTAAAGGCTCAGTACAATTCGTGTGTAAGCAGCAGGGTTCAGAAAATATCACTCATTAATGAGAAAAGTATAATTCTCTCATTTTTATCCACAAATGTTTCTAAAATAATTTTCAGACTGTCCTGTGACGGCATCAGACACAGCAGTTGAAATTTATGAGGCTCACTTTCATTTTACAGTTCTGTGACAAGAGAGACTGCAGTTAGATTTTGACACCCAAATACGGATACAAGTCCTTTATTCCTAGCAAAGCTTACACATTCCCATATGAGCAACAAGTCGGACTCTGCTGTTTAAGGGGCAATGAGGTTGAATAACCCTCCATGCCTCTGATATGTAATAAAACTGAAAGAAGGTGTCTTTTATTTTTCCCATTACCTTAAACACGATGACATAATAAGTTAGCCAATTAATTTACCAAGTGTACCTACATTTGGGCTAAGCAAGTATTACCTGCAATTTCACTTATTGATCCATCCTGTCAAAAACGTGACAATAAAAATGGCAGCAACACAATTTAGACCTCTGCTGTACTTTTAAAGATCGCAGTTCGTTTTGCACAATGCAACGGATGACCCAGTGTGCCAGGTTTGTCAGTGGTTTTCACTAGGATATTCAAGTTTGGCTTTTTAACAGGGGTAAATTTCTTGTGTGAAAACGGCGGGAGTTAAAGTGGCCCGGTTTGGATTTAACTCTTTAGATGCACGTTAAATCTCACAGTTCATTGGTGCAGATAGGCGATCAAGTGTGCCAGGTTCACCAGAGAATTAAATAAGTGAACCCGCATTGGACTGGATAAACTTCACACGCACTAAATACGTGAAATATGAATTTCTTTCGTAACTTGTGCGAATAAGAAGCTGCGGGCTAGTAAGTAGATGGCTAACTAATGTCATTTCCTTTTACTATAAATTAGTGCATTGGTTAGCGGTGCTGCTACGCGGATTTAACGATCTGGGCTTGAATGCATAGCCTGCTTTTATAAACTAGCCAATATCCATTTCTGTGGTCTGTACTGTGTGTGAGGAAAACATCAAACTGTTCAGTGATATGTCCTGTTTCCAGAAAATGATGTACAGTAGCACGCGATAGCATTTGGTGCTCATCTGAATGTATGCGGGCGCACACGCAGTATTGGCCGGTGCAACCTTAAAGTACCTGGTGCGCAGGCTATGGTAAGTGGTGGGCACGAGATAGTAAGTTTTACGCACCAAATTGTTTCCCAGGAAGAAAAAAAAAAAACCCACCACATCTCCTCAGGTGCTCCGTACAAGTGTGGAGACGAATACCTGTAAACATAAAGTACGTAACTAAATCTTAACCATAGTGTAACGGGGTATGCGATGGGCATTTCGTGATTGACGTTCTGGGCATTACCTGACGTAAGTCACAGGTATTGCAAGCTGCTGTTAAACCCATCTCTAACCATCTCACATTCCTTTAATAAATAAAAGTCCACCCGTCTGCTTTTTTATATCATCGCGCTACAAGCGTTGGAAGTGACGTCAAACTGAAGCGCTATGGCCTTGGTAAGGTCGTAATTAGGAAGCCCCGAAGCCCACTTTTGTAATATTTTAATCTAAGTTTATCTCGTATTTACGTGAAAACATCTCGTACGTACATGAAAGTATCTTGTACGTACTGAAAACATCTCATACATACATGAAAGCATCTCGTACATACAAGTTACTTTCACGTGCGTACCAGATACTGTAACATACGTACGAGCTAAGGGTTATCCCATAATTTTTTCACTGTGCGGTTCAGAGCTTCCGTAGTTTTAATATAATTTTGTAATCAATATTTGAACACTTCCTTTAATAGCTATTTCTATTTGTTCCTAGCACCATCTGTTGGTGAAATTTTGAACTATTCTTCATATGAAAATTTCATTTCTTAATTAACATGGATTAATTGATCAATTAGTGAAACTGATTATTGATTCATGTATTGTCATGGAAGTGAGTAAGTGTGCAAAATTTCAAGTCATTTGAATAGGAAGTGGGTTAAATATCGATTACAACATTTGCAAGACAACAAACAGGTGACTTTAAAGTAAGTGTGGTAATAATAATAATAATAATAATAATAATAATAATAATAATAATAATAATAATAATAATAATAAAATAAACATTACACCGACAATTTCGAGGAAGATAAACAACTAATTTACAATTTATAATTTTGTTTCATTATCAATCCGAATGCGTTCTTGATCTGCACAGAAAACATCCCCACCTATCACTTGTACATTACACTGGTTCTGGTTTTCGCAGCGTAATTATATTAAACTAATAATTAGAACACGGCTCAGTGCGTCTATACTATATTCTTGTCTAGTTGATGCTTATAAATACTTATGCGAAAAATTATTTCTGTTTCTCTATATATGAATAAATCTATGCAAAATGTATCTGTTTTCTTCATGTTTAGTGGGTGGACTGCCTGTTATATCTTGAGGACAACCTCTAAAAACTAATTCTAAGCTTTAACACTTATACCGAAAAAGTAATCATCATGCAGTTCTTAACTAAAAGAAATGGTCATTGATAGAGACAATAAGACTTCATAAAAAGAATGGGCAGCTACTTTATGCATTCTTATAAAGTCATCAACAGTGGCGTCTCTAAATTATGGAAAGGTGGGGTCCTATTTGCCCATTTCCCAGAAGACAGTGATGTGGTGCATAAATTAATTAAGCAGTAAACTTGCCTGAGTAATTTAATGCATTGCTTATGATTTCATGGCAAACTTAGTCATAGTAAGCCCTTAGTTGACATACTGAAGTTGAAAGGTAAGCATTACTGTACTTCACATCTCAGATTGGTGTAGCATTGTTTTCTCTGAGTTAAATGTCTCTATGTTTCCTCTTCAAAAGGTGCCCACATGAACTTTAGGAAAATTCCTATTTTGAAGTCAGTCCGATAGCAAGTGCTGGATAATCTCTCCCACTCAATACACACACAACATGGGTGGAGTGGTGGCTCTGAGGCTAAGGATCTGCGCTGGTATCCCGAAGGTTGCCGGTTTGAATCCCCGTCACTGCAAAAAGAGATCCTACTCTGCTGGGCCCTTGAGCAAGACCTTAAACTTTCAATTGCTCCAGGGGTTCTGTACAATGGCTGACCCTGCGTGCTCTGACCCCAAGGGGTATGCGAAAACTAACAAATTCCTAATACGAGAAATTGTATAAGGCAAAAAAAAAACATCTGCATTGGTTTCCTTTAATGGCTGAATTCAGGATGGCTCCGCCCCTTCTAACAGATCAGGGACACCTTTGCAACACCAACCTCCTAGGTCAGTGTGGCCCCACAAGAATATTCATACCAACAATGTCACTGCTGGTTAGAGAAGAAGTATTAGATCATTCATTTTTTTCCCAAAATACTTAATCCAAGGGTACTTGAAATTAATTAAACTTGAATGGGATACCAATGAATCACAAGCTTCATTCACACTCTTAAATTGGACCAATTCACAATCTCCTATCAAAATAAAGAAAAAGTGCCTATTTAGGATGTAACAGAAATTCAAACACTAATAGGGGCAAGAATAGAATATGCAGACTTCACATAAACTTCAATTGTGTGGAGAGATCAAACAAGAACTTTATAGTATCACTCACGTTAACATAAGGTACAGGTGAAGGGCTCTTGACTGTAATTCCACCACCACACCAGGGATGGCACTATGTCTTAACATCTTTCTTTCTCCCTCTGCAGACCAGATGATTGACATCAATTTTGGTGTCCATCCATCTGGACCTGCCTCTTTCTACTTGGAAGACTGAAAGCCAGAAGCTCCACAATCTTTGGCAGCTCTGTTTGAAGTCAAGCCTGCAGAACCGACTCTGCAAATAATTTCATATTTCATATTTATTTATTTATTATTTGTTTATTTTTTAATTTTGCCTCATCCAGTTATATGGGGAGATTGTCTTGCACCCCAGCACTGCCAACTTCTTGGTGTTCTCTCTTTTTTCACAATAATCATGAGCCACCAGCACTTATCACTACACCACTGTGTTGCTAAATCCAGTTTCAAAGAAGCAATATTTGATTTAATTGGATAAATATATGTAATTCACACTCATATCATACAAAAGCTGAGCCTCTCTGATGTAGACCAGAAGGTGATGTCAGATTATTTTACATAGGACACTTCAAAGTGGACAATTAGTGGACCTGCTTTCAGTATGCCTATGCCAGTTTCAAAGGGAAATGCGCATACTGCATATATTTTGTCTGGTTAAATTTATAATTAATCTACCAACTTGCTGTTTATATTCTTATCAGGATCAGTTAAATGTATAACCAGATGTAAATAAAATCAGGATATTCTCCTTAAGGTGTGATATAAAGGTAACATAGGACCAAGGGAAAGAATCCATTATGTAAGACGATTTGTGTTTTCTATTAAGTTCAGTATTTTAATGCATTTTATCTTTCAAGGTTGATGAGAGTGGTGTTCACTTGCTAACATGTAAGAAAAAAATCTCTGTACATTTTACTAATTAAGATCCTAGCAGGTATATATTCCAAAGAAATACCCCAGTCAGAGGTGTGAGACCCAAAGTAGTGGAAGTGTTATCTAGAAAAAAGCTATTGATTCTTCCGGAATTTATTGTTGTGTTGTGACTAACTACTGAGTGACTGTTGTGAGCTGTGCTCATTGCTGGCAGCAGCCAACATGACTTGATACAAATGAATTTGTCTGTGTTGATGTTCACTTCAGTGCATGTAAATCTATGAAGCATATGCTCATACGGAGCTTGCTCTACATGAATATATATGTTGAGGCAGTATACAAGATGCAATATGAATAATTCTCACTAAATAGTAGTAAGCTAGCAGGTAGAACACATATGATTGATAATACTAACTTATCTCTCAGTAAAACCATTGAATAAATGAGTAGATCTATGTTTTTTACTTATTTTTGCTTCACAGGTGACATATAATTTCAGCTCAATAACACCTTCCTGAGAACATAAAAACATAAAATGCCATAAGAAGTCTTTGATACACAGGTGCAGACCGAATTACCTATCCAGTAAAATTGCTGTGTAAAGATGAGTTAATGTAGAATTTTGGAAGATGAGATGATAGTATCTTCATACTGGTGAATACATAAGCAGTTTTATTATTGCACGGTGACATTCATTCACTAAATAGGACTGGGATGAACTACTAAAGAGCAAAATGTTCTGTCCTACTTTTATGATCCTATTCTAGCACCAAATGACTTTGAGAAATACATAGACAATGCATATTTGTATTATTAAGAAGGCTAACAGAATATTAGGTTATATAGCATGATGCCTAGCTTTATAACACACTGGTGAGGCCTCATCTGGAGTACTGTGTGCAGTTTTGGTCTCCAGGCTACAAAAAGGACATAGAAGCACTAGAAAAGGCCCATAGAAGATCAACTAGGCTGATTCCAGGGCTACAGGGGTTGAATTATGAGGAAAGATTAAAAGAGCTAATCCGTTTCAGTTGAAGCAAAATAAGATTAAGAGGTGACATGATTGAAGTGTTCAAAATTATGAAGGAACTTACCATGAGTCCATAAAAAAACAGGGACACATTTGGAAACTTGGTAAGGGCAAATTTCGCACAAACATTAGGTAGTTTTTATTTACACAGAGACCACAGGCACTTGGAATAAGCTACCAAGTAGTGTGGTAGACAGTAAAACTTTAGGGACTTACAAAACTCAACTTGATGTTATTTTAGAAGGATTAAGTGGATAGGACTGGTGAACTTTGTTTGGCTGAATGAAGTGCTCTTTCCTAGATTGCTCTAATTTTCTAATGCAGGGGTCTCAAACTCCCGGCCCGCAGGCCATTTCCAGCCCCCCGGCCCCTTCCCACCGGCCTGAATATGACGTCAACAATATAATGCAATCTGGGCCGCGAACGGTACATTTATTTAACTAAATTCACCTACTTCATTCTTTTACCCATTTAAGTCTGAACAAATTTAAAAATAATAATTTTAATTTAAAAGATTATTTCAAATTAACATAAATCTTTCAGTTCTGTCATTTGGTGCATATGTGCAGTTTTAGATAAAAAGAAAGCAAGTTATTTTTTTTTTTTGGAATTCATTTGCTCGGTTGTTTCTATACAAACCAAAAAGGAAGGTGGATGTTGAGCACAGGCAATTTCAAGAAAGATGGACACTACAATTATTCTTTTGTGGAATTCAGTGGAAATGTCACCTGTATATGCAAAGAAAAAGTCGCTGTTTTGAAGGAATATAATCTCAAACACAGAGAACATTATGATAAGTATCAGGGAGAACAGGGAGAAAATCTAGCTACGCAGCTACACAAAGGCCTGAACTTACAGCAAAATCTATAAAGAAGGTGTAATATAAGGCGCCATATAGGCGCCTGATCTGACACAGAGGGACAAGGAGGCACGTATAAACCAAAAGACTTTCTTTATTTTCTCTTCAGCCGTGGGGCACGTCTTCCCCGTGTCCCACGGCCCAACACAGTCCCAAAGCACAATCATGACCCACAACACAGTTCTTTCTTCTTCTACCACCACTCCTCCTCAAGCTTAGTCCTCCTCCTCCTAACTCCAGCCACCGAGTGGTGGTTTCTGGCTCCCTTTTATCAGGCACCTGGAAGTGCTCCAGGTGGTTGATTGCTGGTCTCCAGCTGCACTTCCAGGTGCGGCGAAACCAGTGCTCAAAAGGGGCCATTCGTTCCTGTTGCAGCACCCCCTGGCGGCGCCTGTGGAACCCCACAGAGCTACAAAGAACTCCAATCCCCATGAAGCCCTGGGGGAGTCAGAGGCACCGCTGCAACCCAGGGTTGCTGCCACCTAGCGTCCAGAGGGAGACACTGGGCTTCCCATCCTTGTCTCCCTGGCAGATGTGGTGAAGAGGCATCCCGGCAAGCCATGGGCCCTTGCCATCTGTCACAAAGGATGAAGATGATGCGGTGGAAGCAAGTAATGCGGTAAGTGAGTTAATCGCTAAGGCAGGAAAGCCATTCACCGAAGGGCAGTTTCTTAAGGACTGTATGTTAAAAGTCACTGAAATATTGTGTCAAGAAAAGATGAGCTTGTTCAAAGATATCTCCTTATCAGCAAACACCGTGGCACAGCGAATATGCGAGTTATCAAATGACATCTATGATCAGTTAAGCGAGAAAGCTAAAGTTTTTACTGCATACTCTGTGGCTCATGACGAAACCACCGACAAAACTCAACTAGCGATTTTCATTTTTTCGTGACTGAAGAATTGTTAAGTGTATGTCCGATGCATGGCCATACCACAGAAAATGATTTATCCGCTTCTGTGTGACGCGATTTGAGCATGCTGGTTTACCATGGAACAAACTGTTAGGCATCACCGCAGAAGGAGCCTCGTCCATGACAGGCAAACAAAGATGGACTGGTGTGAGTTTGAAACCCCTGTTGTAAGGTATGCATATTCATGATGAAACTATGTTTCCAGAATACAATTCTGATGGTTTACCAGGTGCTTTTCAAAAGACTTGAAGCAAGTGTCTATAACAGAAGAGTGACTCCTGTCAAATGTTACCACTTGCATAAAAGTGCATCGCATTAGCATAGCTTTAATAAAAATGGTGTTTTTCTAAAAATAGTTAACATTAGGACTGTTTTGGAAGATTAAAAATCAATTGTATGTTGCATGATTTCTATTCACCCTGGTTGTGATTAGAAAATAACAAGAAGTACACCATACATCAACAAAACGCATGATCCTGTTTTGATTTGCCGGTGAATGGATTCAATTAGAGTCTTCAATCAATCTAAGTCTACTGATCTTTGACATGCGGGAGAACAACAAAATATCTGGCAAAGTCTGAAGCAGAAACTGTCATGGTTTATGTTATCTCTGTTCCTGTCTCCACCTTTTTCTTGTTTTGGTTTAGCCCTTGTTGATTTATCTTCATTTCCCTCTGTCGTGTTTTCTTGTTTGGTTTACTTTGTATGGTGATGGGGCTTTTGGTTAGCCACTTTCCCTTAGGTGCTTTGGCAATCAGGAATGAAGCCTATTGCTACTGTCTTTTTGAGGTGGTCTAAGGTGTTTATTTTTTTGAGTTATTTAGTCTAAACCTCTTTGATTTTCCATCTTTTTTTATGATTATAGCTGCTGTTTTTATGAGGATTTGTAAGTATTAGTATAAGTATCGAGCTTGTGATTTATGGTTTTGGTCAGTCAACTTTCACTTTGGCATTTTGGCTAAGCTTTTAAAGAGCTTTCCTTTGACTTCTTTTTGATTGTTTATGCCTCTTCTGTTTTTTATTTCAGATAATCAGTTTTATTTATTGATCTTATTTTTTACTTCATCCCGTTCTTTGTTGATTTTTTAAATTATCATAATTATTTTTGAATAAATATAGTTTTGCCAAGTATTTACACTTGCCTTAAGGGAAGCAACCTGAACAAAAATAAAGAGAAGGTGCAGAGGCTATAAATAAAGTGACCTTTGGTCATTAAAAGCTAACAGAGGGGCTATTTTTATTTAATTATGAAGAGAAACAGGCTCTTTTTTTATGACAGGGCCCTGTTTAGAGCTGCTGAAGCCCTAATAAGCATTGACATATCTATTAAGAACAAGGTAAACATAATAACCTGCCTTTGCTTCTTCTTATCAATCATATCATCATGTCAGGCCTCTTCCTTCCACTCCACTCCTTGCTGTGCCTTTATTTACTCATAAAACCTTCTCTTGCAAAGAGAGAATTTCAATCTCTTCCATTACCAGAGCCCCATAAATAATTCTGAGCTGCCCTCTTTTGGCAGACATTGAAAACTGCAGCCCTTTGTAATTAGAATTTTTTAGCAGGTGAAGGAGTAGTAATACTGTCACAAGAGTACAAGTTTGACAGTTTCCAATGATTCTGACAGTTATTGACAGCTGGACAAGTCAGAACATAAAAACTGAAAACGCTTTGTCTTCCTTATTTGAGTATTATAAAGTAAATATTGATGTAAACAATAAAAGTTTGGGATAGATTGTAACTTTTAGAAAAAAAAACGTTAATGTGTATTTTATATGTTGCAAATATCATGCAGAAAGTTTGTTCTATTATAATATAAAATAACATTCTTATCGACTGATGCCTTTATCCAATGCAACAATTAGTTACATTTGTTCTTTTTTCTTTTCCCCCATTGGAGCACAGGCAGCTGAAGTGGTTTGCTTATGGTCACACAGTGTCAGGATTTGAAGTCCAAAGCCTTAACCACCACACCACACTGCCTGCCTATTATACAACAGGCCACTCAATGGACCAGAACTCTTTTTAGAACTGTTTCATGTCTCAGACCAAGGGCTGTCAGCTTAGGCTTCAGTCCTCTGCAGCCATGAATTAAGTTCAGAGGGATTGAGAATGCTATAATGTAATACACCACTGTGAATGTTACAACATAATTTAACAGAATTGTTTTTTTAAACAAAGTGCTATTGTCACTGCAAAGTAATAAGATCACAAAATTAACACTCTACCTTGCTTAAATGTATTATTCTCCATAAATGTCCTCCCACTTCTCACACCACTGAACTGAAATTGCTCTCACCCCAGGCTAATAGACACATGGATTCAAAAACTATAGGCATCACTCTCCCAGACATGCTGCTAACTAAACAAACAAGTAACCTCAACAATTTGAGCTGATTGAGACCTTCTGTAACATGGGACTAGATTCAGTTTGATTTTTTGAGAATGGTGCAATCACTGTAAAGCAGAATATTGAATAACAATTATGGTGGTTTAATATAATTTCTTGGCCCATTAATTACATGAATTAAATGTTTGGGTTAGCTATAGGTCAGTAATACCTCAAAGTAAAACATCTATCTATCTATCTATCTATCTATCTATCTATCTATCTATCTATCTATCTATCTATCTATCTATCTATCTATCTATCTATCTATCTATCTGTCTTGAACAATTTATGGGCAGAATGACTAGAAGAACAAACAGGTGTTTCATATAAAATTATATATGCAGTATAATTGCATTTTATATTTATAATATTTATATTATATTTATTATATTTTATATTTATAATTTATATTCCAATATATGGTAAGTGTATTTAAAAATATATAGTTGCAAGGTTTTTTATGGTATACTGTTAGTCTTTCCCTAAAAATACAATAGTCATTTTCCATGGCAGTTCTTCATCATATTATATAGACGTGCCTCAGTGTACGTCAAACCATCCTAATGTATTCAGATGTAAAAATTCAGTTAAAAAATTAAATATTGTGTCTTAAATATAATTTTATGCAAGGGTATTTCTTTGTTTTCTTATCTGAAATTCATTCTGAAAACACTTTTAAGTAACTTCTATACTTGTCTCAAATGTCACATCCCAGGTCATATTGGAAAGGGTTTATTTTGCTTTGTGCCCTCTTCCACCATAACCTATAGTCTATGAGAGAGGAGCAAAAGTTTTAGATTCATCAAAAATTTTGATCTCCAGATTTCAATGGATCTCGATGTTTTAAGGTCGCCTAATACCGAAAACATCGATATTTTGATGATGCGTGTGTGTCTGTCTGTGTGCCTTCTGCCACTCCCCAACTCCTCCCAGAATTATGCCCCTTTGAATATGCAAATCAATATAAATAGCCCTTAAGCTCAGCATTCTGTGAAAAGAAAATGGCAGAAGCACGGGGAGAAATAGAAGAATTTCAGTGAATACCAAGATGAGGCAAGGATAAACATACAATTTGTTGGTTTAAACAGTGGTATAAACAACAAAAGGAAGTTGATCGAGTGACATAGACTGTCTGAGAAACTCGAAAGCTCAAGTTCACAAAGTCGCACAGTGCCCGAAGTAAAAAAGAAGTTATCAGATATAAAAGTCGCCGTGAAAAGGCGAGTCGTAGCCCACCGTCTGAGTGTCAAATGAAAGCTTATTAGGGTACAGAGAAAAGAAAAAAAAAAATAGGGAGACAATGGGAAAAAAGCTCGATATGTCAGCTTTAATATTGAAATTTCCATTTTAATCACGTAGTTTATTTTGTCATTAAAGTAGAACATCATAAACTTCATCTTAAAATTGTTTAATTTATTACTGTCCCAAATACCATCGTAACTAAACTATCACATTTAATGCTTTGTTTTGTATATGTTCTTCTATAAACCTCTGATGAAGAATAAAAACCTTGGATGACGTTTTCCCTTGCCCGGACGCGGGTCACCGGGGCCCCCCTCTGGAGCCAGGCCTGGAGGTGGGGCTCGATGGCGAGCCTGGTGGCGGGCCTGCACCCATGGGGCTCGGCCGGGCACAGCCCGAAGAGGTAACGTGGGTCCTCCTCCCCATGGGCTCACCACCTATGGGAGGGGCCAAGGAGGTTGGGTGCAGTGTGAGTTGGGTGGTGGCTGAAGGCGGGGACCTTGGCGGTCTGATCCTCGGCTACAGAAACTGGCTCTTGGGACGTGGAATGTCACCTCTCTGAAGGGGAAGGAGCCTGAGCTAGTGTGCGGGTCGAGAGGTTCCGGCTAGATATAGTCGGACTCACCTCGACGCACAGCTTGGACTCTGGAACCAATCTCCTTGAGAGGGGCTGGACTCTCTACCACTCTGGAGTTGCCCCCGGTGAGAGGCGCCGAGCAGGTGTGGGCATACTTATTGCCCCCCGACTCGGAGCCTGTGCATTGGGGTTTACCCCGGTGGACGAGAGGGTGGCCTCCCTCTGCCTTCGGGTGGGGGGAAGGGTCCTGACTGTTGTTTGTGCATATGCACGAACAGCAGTTTGGAGTATCCACCCTTTTTGGAGTCTCTGGAGGGGTGCTAGAGGGCATACCTTCTGGGGATTCCCTCGTTTTGCTGGGAGACTTCAATGCTCACGTGGGCAATGACAGTGAGACCTGGAAGGGCGTGATTGGGAGGAATGGCCCCCCCGATCTGAACCCGAGCGGTGTTTTGTTATTGGACTTCTGTGCTCGTCACGGATTGTCCATAACGAACACCATGTTCAAGCATAAGGGTGTTCATATGTGCACTTGGCACCAGGACACCCTAGGCCTCAGGTCGATGATCGACTTTGTGGTCGTGTCGTCGGACTTTCGGCCATATGTCTTGGACATTCGGGTGAAGAGAGGGGCGGAGCTGTCAACTGATCACCACCTGGTGGTGAGTTGGCTTCGATGGTGGGGGAAGATGCCGGTCAGACCTGGTAGGCCCAAACGTGTTGTGAGGGTCTGCTGGGAACGGCTGGCAGAGTCCCCTGTCAGAAGTAGCTTCAACTCCCACCTCCGGCAGAACTTCAACCACGCCCCGAGGGAGGTGGGGACATTGAGTCGAATGGGCCATGTTCCGTGCCTCTATTGTTGAGGCGGCTGACCGGAGCTGTGGCCGCAAGGTGGTCGGTGCCTGTCGTGGCGGCAATCCCGAACCCGTTGGTGGACACCGGCGTGAGGGATGCCAAGCTGAAGAAGGAGTCCTATAGGACGTTTTTGTCCTGTGGGTCTCTGGAGGCAGCTGATAGGTACCGGCTGAGGCAAAACCTCAGGCATGGAATAGTTTGGAGAGGCCATGGAGAATAACTTTCGGACAACTTCAAGGAGATTCTGGTCCACCGTCCGGCGTCTCAGGAGGGAAGCAGTGCAGTGTCAACACCGTATATGGTGGGATGGTGCGCTGCTGACCTCACTTCGACGTTAGGGTCGGTGGGAGGAGTACTTCAAGACCTCCTCAATCCCACTAACATGCCTTCCAATGAGGAAGCAGAGCCTGGGGACTCTGAGGTGGGCTCTCCCATCTCTGGGACTGAAGTCACCGAGGTGGTCAAAAAACTCCTTGGTGGCAGGGGTGGATGAGATACCGGAGTTCCTTAAGGCTCTGGATTTTGTAGGACTGTCTTGGTTGACACGTCTCTGCAACATCGCATGGACATCGGGAACAGTGCCTCTGGATTGGCAGACCGGGGTGGTGGTCCCCTCTTTAAAAGGGGACCGGAGGGTGTGTTCCAACTATAGAGGGATCACACTCCTCAGCCTCCCTGGAAAAGTCTATTCGGGGTTCTGGAGAGGAGGGTCCGTCGGATAGTCGAACCTCGGATTCAGGAGGAACAGTGTGGTTTTAGTCCTGGTCGCGAACAGTGGACCAGCTCTTCACCCTTAGCGGAGTCCTGGAGGGTGCATGGGAGTTTGCCCGACCGGTCTACATGTGTTTTGTGGACTTGGAAAAGGCATTCACCGTGTCCCTCGGGAATCCTGTGGGGGTGCTCGGGAGTATGGGGTACCGGACCCCTGATAAGAGCTGTTCGGTCTCTGTACAACCGTGTCAGAGCTTGGTCCGCATTGCCGCAGTAAGTCGAGCCCGTTTCCAGTGAGAGTTGGACTCCGCCAGGGCTGCCCTTTGTCACCGATTCTGTTCATAACTTTTATGGACAGAATTTCTAGGCGCAGCCAGGGTGTTGAAGGGGTCCGGTTTGGTGGACTCAGGATTGGGTCACTGCTTTTTGCAGATGATGTTGTCCTGTTTGCTTCATCAGGCCGTGATCTTCAGCTCTCTGGATCGGTTCGCAGCTGAGTGTGAAGCGGCTGGGATGAGAATCAGCACCTCCAAATCCGAGAGCATGGTCCTCAGCCAGAAAAGGGTGGAGTGCCCTCTCAGGGTTGGGTGAGAGATCCTGCCCCAAGTGGAGGAGTTCAAGTATCTTGGGGTCTTGTTCACGAGTGAGGGAAGAATGGAGCGTGAGATCGACAGGCGGATCGGTGCGCATCCGCAGTGATGGGCTCTGCATCGGTCTGTCGTGGTGAAAAGGAGCTGAGCCGTAAGGCAAAGCTCTCAATTTACCAGTCGATCTACGCTCCTACCCTCATCTATGGTCATAAGCTATGGGTAGTGACCGAAAGAACGAGATCGCGAATACAAGCGGCTGAAATGAGTTTCCTCCGCAGGGTGTCTGGGCTTTCCCTTAAAGATAGGGTGAGAAGCTCAGTCATCCGGGAGGGGCTCAGAGTAGAGCCGCTGCTCCTCCGCATCAAGAGGAGTCAGATGAGGTGGCTCGGGCATCTGATCAGGATGCCTCCTGGACGCCTCCCTGGTGAGGTGTTCGGCACGCCCAACCGGGAGGAGGCCCGGGAAGACCCAGGACACGCTGGAGGGACTATGTCTCCGGCTGGCCTGGGAACGCCTTTGGGATTCTCCCGAAGAGCTGAAAGAAGTGGCCGGGGAGAGGGAAGTCTTGGCCTCTCTGCTTAAGCTGCTGCCTCCGCGACCCGACCTCGGATAAGTGGAAGAGGATGGATGGATGGATGGATGTTCTTCTATGTGCTCTATGTGTGTGAATCACTATGTGCTTCTTAACAGGCTTTCTCTTCCTCTGACAGGACACAGAATCCATTACATTTGTGATATTACAGCTCTCTGAATAATTAAAATACTGAGATGTATACTTGATATCATTTTCATGATGATAGGAGTTGAAGCATGTTATTAAACATGGGAACACAGTGCCGCAGCGATAGTGACAAACTGGTGCCGTCCAGAGATTGTTCCTGCCTCCCACAAGATGCTTGCTGCGCGACCTTCGATGTAATAATTTATTGCAGTAGTACTGTTTCTTTCAAACATACTAACCTCCAATTCCTGTCCTTTTACTTTCTCCAAGTACCCAATCGCCACGCAATCAGCTCTGTAATATGTTAAGCCATTTGTAAGCTAAGAACTCTGATTCTTCAAAACTTTTAAGGAACACTGATATATCTTCATAGTACTTGTTTAATTATTCTATCAATCCATTCTTCCAGTGTCGCACCAGCCCCAGTAAGAATACAGCGCAAGGCAGGAACAATCCGTAAACAGAGTGCTAGCTGCTTACTAGCGCTGCAACACCATGTCTTCACATGCTTAATTACTAAAAATAGATTATTTAATATCATTAACAGCTGTGTTTGTAGTTCTTCCAGATGGGATTAATGTGGAGAAGGACAAACTGTGGAAGAATCCAAACTCTTCTCTTTTAAGTCAGTGGGAAACCGATGTTTTATACTATTTGAAATCGGAAAAAATCAAATACTCAAAATCAAAATCTGTACAGATTTTTTTCAAAACATGGCAGGATCTAATCAGTAATATTTTAAAATAAGCTCTTAAAGCACAGAGGAAGCAATTATTTCTGTATTTCTTTGTCTTCTCCATTCATTTCTATTGGCTTATCAAACGTATTCATTTAGGTATGTTTACAAGCCTTAAATTTTACTCCGTTTGCTTTGCTCTCTCTCTCGGGGTGGGGGTCGACTTGTTCTCAATTCTACTTTTTGTAAAAATTGATTGATTTGTATGGTATGATTGCAATAAAATTAATAACATTAAAAAAAATAGATATTTAAATTTTTTAACATTTTATCTGTATAATGTAATAAACATATTTTGCATGCATTTAATCTTAAAAATGATATCGCCATCATATGTAAATATGCGCTTTATAAAGTGGCGCAGGTTGTTTAATATTTTAACTGTATCACAAGTATACAGTGAGGTGATTGTACTTATAAGTACAAACAGTTCTACAAGGAGCACTTGATGGACTGATTGAGAGCGTTTATAGTTCTTGGGATGAAACTGTTTCTGAACCACGAGAGCAGTTGAGGCAGCATGTGCTTGATGCTGTATACCGATAATTCTCTTTCCGATCAGCTGCTGTACAGCTGTGATTCCACACTCAGATACATTGATATAAATACTCCGAGCGGTGCAGTGAGAGTAATATGGAAAAAGATGATCCGCTGTGGCAACCCCTAATGGGAGCAGCTGAAAGAAGAAAAGAAGGTGCAGTGAGAGTAACAACGCTAAAGCAGCTATTGTATTTAGAATAGTTTGACCATTCTGTGGACCATTATATTGTTACAGGTTAATTACAATCAGATGCCTTAAACTAATAAACAATATGCGCTTAATTTCAGTGTCAGGGATGTGGATCTAAAAAAGAAAGGGAAACCGCTCTGGAACAAAAGCATTGGTTTGATGCTGGGTGCTGCCAGTTTGCAAAACTGAGTGAAGAACTTGCGTTTGCCAGGGTTTGAGATACTGTGAAAATGCATGTGGCTTTATGCGAAGTTTAGGTTTTATACATCGCGATTTAAGCATAGAAACGGGAGTATGCAACATTTTTGTGCATATAAAACCCAGTTTATACATAGGCCCCAGGAGTTTAGCCTATTTCCACCTGCGCTCTTCCTGCCTGATAGCACAAGGCAGTAGGCTAAACTCTAGCCTTAACCCTGGCTCTCCTTAACTTTAAGGGTGCAATCAGGTCCAGTGCTTGCTTACATGTAGACTCTAGGAGCCTAACCAGGCTATGAGCATCGGAGCACACAGAGAGAGCTTCTGTCACCACGAATGAGTGAAGGTTTGAAAAGTTATCACAAAACTGCAATATAGGTTCGGCATTTATTGAACGTAAGTAACTCTGGGGTTGTGTAAAATTCCTGGGAGATCAAGCTCAAAAATGACAGCATATTGGTCTGAAACGCAGGCATCATAAACCTCCACATTTTTTACCAGAAGGCCAAGAGTAAGGACTAACTCCAGCAGATGTCCTTTTTGATGAGTGGGACTTGAAACCACCTGGGCTAAGTTAAAGAAGTTAATCGAACAACAAACATGAATATTTAAATATCTCAGAATGAGCAGGCTATCAGAACGTGACGCCAGCAAAATAAACAAAATCAGCAAATTACTGCATAAAATCCTTATTATATCCAGGTGGTCTGTAAAGAAGTGCTCACAGCACAGAATTGGTACGGTTAATTTTAAATAGCTGAGCTTCAAAAATTAAAAAATTGTCCAAAGGTATAGATCTACATTTAAACCAATTATCAAAAACCGTTGCTAGCCCACTACCCCCAACCAGTGCTTCTAGGTAAGCTAAAGAAGTTACAGTCAGGAGGTGACAGATGCTGAGTCACCAGCACCGGCCAAGTCTCTGACATAAATAAAAAATCCAAATTCCGAGATGTAAAAAATCTATTCAGAATAAAAACGATTTATTAGACACAAATCGAACATTCAATAAGGCCATCTTCACTGAGCATTTAGATGAAATTGCCCGATCTGTTAGGTTAGACTTATTTGTAGATTTGTAAAGTTTACCCCTTCGCCCCTCAAATGTGACACAGATTGAAAGAGACCCTGTACACTGCATATGGTTGGAATAAAACTATCAGTCAGGGAAACAGAGGGCAAACTCCAGTACAGCCTCCGATGAGATCAGTCATGGATGAAAAGGGGTCATCAGAAGATTCCTATAGCAGTACAATAATGAAATAATCCAGCTCCTAGACGAGGCTTCGAGTCCAGACTCAGTGGCTCAGCATGAGACTTGATAAGAAACATCGATAGCCGGAAAAAAGTGACAATTTACTCATGGAATCTTCTGAGGAATCCAGAGCTAGTCCAGGCTCGTACTAACCACAGAGGTAAACAGCAACAACTTAATTAAGGCAGCAGAGAGATTTAAATGGCAGCAGAAAGATCGTAAACAAATGCTGCAGAGTTCGGTCTCAATACAGATCAGGAGAGTCCAAAACGCATTAAAAAAAGCCCACAAAAGGAAGATGAGGAGAAAGTTTCAGCGGCAGACAAACATGCCGGAGTTCACTCAAACTGGAACAGTAAAATGATAATAACTTTTCAATCAAGGGTTTTTTATCAAATCCAAAATACTATCCAAATAGCCAAAATCAAAACTAGGCCAAACCTCTAAACTAAAAGTTCTTCCTAAATTTTTTTAATCATTTGCTCTAATGCTAGTTTTCTTTAGAGTCTTCCCTAAGGTTTGTGAATTATTTGCCTAGCAATCAATTCGGATCATAGCAAGCAGACAAATAAAATGGTGGTGATCATGAAAACAAGTTGCAACATAAAGATCTTACCACAATAATGATAAATCATATTTTTTTAAAAAAATAACAACTAATAATTTTCAAAAAATAAAATAAAGAAAACCAAAAGTGGCTCTAACAAATTATTACATCATCACCTCTCTAAAGATTAGTTCACTTGTATTATGGTAATGTCCATTTGTCTTAGGTAAGGTTGACATGGCATTTTTTATTCTTGACTCACTAATTTTGCAGCTGATTTCACACAGCAACAAATTATTTGGATTCCTGGAAATTGTTTTCTTGACCAGGTAAATTGACTCAAAATCAACTTATTTGCCATGATCTCAACCCAGAAACTTTTTATTTATTTTTATTGTTGAATTCCTGGAATAGCAGGTATACCTGAAAGATGCTAGGAATGTGTAATGACTGGAGTTTTCTCCCAAGTAAAATAGGCAAGACTTGAAAATTTTAATCAAGAAGCAGGCCAGGACCTTCACTTGTCTCTCTCTGAATGAGCATGGATGTGTGTGTGGGTGTGTGTGAAAGAGAGAGAGGGGAATGAAAGAATGAGAGAGAAAGTGAGAGAGAGAGAGAGTGCTTTCAGTAGACTGGCACTCCATCTAGAGCTGCTGCATGCCTTCTATTATACTCTGTTGAGTCAAGAGTAGACACCACTAACCCCACAGTGGATTAAGCAGGTGCCATAATGGATGGATGGCTATTTCTGTGACTAATTACTTATATTTTGCTTACCATTTTTGAATATTTTTAATAATATGGTTTACCACAACTATTCATTGGATAAAATGAATAAGAAATTCATCAGAAAAAAATTTTAAAGTAGGTTTTTGCATTTTTGTGTTAATTAACACAAAATGAAATGAACGAAATATATTACAAAATAGATAGATGGATGATTTATAATCAGGAACAGAACTCTAAGCCAATTAATTCCAAAGAGTGTACTTGAGGATTAGATAAATGTCATTACAAGACTAGCAGTATAAATAAAAACTGGGTGTTGGGCAGGGTTGTGGGGTCCAGCGGCTATGGGGCATCTGTTGGTGAAGAGAAATTCACTGCACTTTGACTTTGCTGACGATGCTGTGATGTTTGCAGAGTCAGTGGAGGCTCTAATTGGTGCGCTCGAGAGACTTAGCGAGGAGTCTGAGTGTCTGGAAAAAAACTAAGATCCAGGCCTTTAATGGCTTCTTAGGCACAGCCATCAGCAGTGTGTCTGTCTGCGGTGAGAGTGTTGACCTGGTCGAGAGGTTTACTTACCTAGCTGCAACATTCATGTCTCTGGTGACTCTTCCTATGAAGTCAGTGGAAGGATTGGGAGAGCATGGGGGGTCATGAGCTTACTGGAAAAGTGTGTGTGGTACTCCCAATAGTAGCTAAAGTATGAAGGTTCAAGTCTTTCGAGTCCCTGTGCTGCCTTTTTTGCTATATGGTTGTGAGACATGGATGCTATTTAGTGACCTAAGATGAAGACTGGACTCCTTCGGTACTGTGTCTCTTTGGAGAATCCTTGGGTATCCCTGGTTTGACTTTGTGTCAAATCAGCGATTGCTCATGGAGTCCCAAATGAGGCACTTTACTTGCATTGTGAGGGACTGTCAGTTATGGCAGTTATATTCCCTGTATATATATATATATATATATATATATATATATATATATTGTCACACACGTGCGCATGGGAGGCAGCTAAAGGGCTTGAGTGAAGGCAGTTCGGAGGCATGCCGGGGTGTGGCAGAGTGCACTTACTCTTTTCCTCCCTTGCCTGTAGACCATTCCCGGGGGATTTCACCTGGCTCTCCTGACATCACTTCCGGGAATGAACCAATGGAAGTTGGCCACACCAGCTCCAGTCCCTCTGATGTCACGTCTGGCTATGAACCAATGGTGGAAGACCACGTGCCGGATCCATATGACCTCACTTCCTGTCTCCCCCTTTAAAACCTGCCCCTTTTCCTTTGTTTCCTCAGTCTTGTTTTGGACTCAGTTGAATGCACTTCAGTGCTGATTATTTGTTAAAACGACTTTTGCAGCCAGGATACCTGTCCATGTCTCGTTCTTGTGACAATATATACTGTATATATATATATATATATATATATATATATATATATATATATATATATATATATATATATATATATATATATATATATATAAAGAGAGAGAGAGAGTAGATTCCATGGTGGCACAGTGATAGCACTACTTCCTCTTATTAAGGTGACCAAGTATGGAGTGTGCATGTTCTCCCTGTGGGTTTCATTTTGGTGCCTCAGTTTGCTTATAGAGTTCCAAGAGATACAGGTTAGGTTAAGACATGCCAGTGCTGACTTAGCCTGTTTATGTTCACTCTACAATGACCTGGCGCCCTGTTCAGGTGTTGTTCCTGCTTTGTGCCTTACGATTACTAGGATCGTCTTCAGCTGCCACTTGATTCTGTCCTGCATAAGAAGGTTAGAAAGATGGGTGCATTGATAGATATTATATTAATTATTACTATGGATCAAGGCTATTACTTTAAAATAAAAAAACACTGTTGGAAACCTATTAAGGGTAAATTTCACACTTTTCTTTACAAACAGAATGTGGCAGACGACCAGGGACCTTGCCCCACCGGGACGCCTGGATCAGGGAAGGACCGGGAAAAGGGCAATATCTTCCCTGGACACAAGAGGGCAGCCCCCCTGATTTCCATCAAGGGCTATGGATACGGAGCTGGGAAGCTCAACCATGTGGAGGTCCATGACCCAACCAAGGGGCTGCCTGGATGGTTCCTGAGCCCTGGAGGACAGCACTTCCGCCACACCAGGAAGTGCTGCTGGAAGACCATCACCGAGCACCTGGAGCACATCCGGGGCATGATAAAAGGGGCCGCCTCATTCCCTTCGAGGAGCTGGAGTCGGGAGGAGGAAGACGGAGCTTGCGGGAAAAGAGTGGAGGCGGCCGAAGAGAGATAAGACTGAGGAGTTGTGAGTGAACTGGTGGAGCCATAATTTGTAAATAAACACGTGTGTTTTGGACATTGGTGTCGTGTCTGTCTGTGTAGCTGGGCTAACTGTTACAAGAAGCATAAACAAATGGACTAAATCTCCAGGTATTGTGAAAGAGAATTGGACTTGAGGGACCTTCAAATCTGGATTGGATGTTATTTTGAATAAATGAAGTGGATAGGCTTGGCAAGCTTTGTTGTGCTGAATGGACTGTTCACATTACAACAGTTCTAAAGTTCTAATTCAGTATTACCAGCTGAGTGTACTGTAGTAGGAGGTACATCGATATGACATGCTAACCCAGAACAAAGAGTACCAAAGTTGAAACTCTGCTTATTCTTCCTCTTCAACTTTTCCCACCTTTGCGTGGGGTCGATGTGCTTGATCAGCCTTCTCCAAACAGCTTGGTCCAGCACCTCCTTGTCAGGCAAGCCCTTTATCTTTAGATCTTCTTTTAGTTTATCCATCCACCTCCAGTTTGTCCTCCTTAACTTTCTCTTCTCCTGTACTTCCATTCCCATCACTCTTTTGCCCACCTATTCTTTGTCTCTCCTCATCACATGTCCATATCATTTCAACCAAACTTTCCTTTACTTTCTTAGATATCTCTCCTACTTTTGTTGTACTTCTGATTGTCTCGTTTCTTATTCTGTCCTTTTGTGTTATTCCACACATCCATCTCAACATTCTCATTTTTGCCACATCTAACCTTTTCTTCTGTACTCCCTTTACTGCCCATGACAGATTCATAAATCTTTTCTTCATTGCTGGCTTTAAAAACATTTACTTAAAATGATTGTTTACCGACAAGAAACACACAAGGAAGGGTCAGTCAAACACAAACCATAAATACAGTACAAAGAGAAAAACAAACCCCACGTGCCCACCAGGGCATGATATTCAGGTGGGGTGACTTGCCCAATTGCTCAGCATCCAGAAACGCAATGCCTCATAGCAGAATCTTCTAAAATGAATCTCTTATGTTCTCCTTTTCTTTTTCTATCCTCTCTCTCTACTAACCTGCTCTGTGATCCGTTATCCCAACACATCTCCAAACCTAAGGCACAACGGGCAACTGGTAGCAAATGGCCTTTAAACCAAAGCAGGGTAATACAGTATCCAGGATGATCAGCATAATTACGTCTGGTTCAGAAATATTATGTGAAACTCTTGGACCTACTGTACCTCCCTAACGAACTAAGAAGTCTGCACTCTTAGGAATTCCCTAAGGCAATTTGTTTTTTTTTTTAATTATTTTTATGCAGGATTTCTATTTTTGGATTGCATTCATTTTAACATTATTTGATAACGTCATTGTGTCACCACTTTCTGGCTAAGTTTTTTTGTTGGTGCTGCCATCTTGTGTTTGCTATGATACTGTTGTTGTCAGGCAGGTGATGTGAAATATCTCGAACTTGTGATATATATCTGGACTTTAAAATAATAAGGGAAGGCTCCACTAAATAAAACAAAGTACTAAAGAAACAATTTATGATTTTGAACGTTACTGTTGTCTGGATTATATTATGAATGTTTTGGTTTTTTGGAAAATTGTTTGACTGTGAAATGATCCTAGCTATGTCTAACTCATGTAAAAATTTTTACTTCTCTACTACTCACTGTACAGCTAATAAATAACAAGCTGAATTTCTAAGGCCCAGTTTCTAATTAAAGATACTGTATGTTCTCTAGGTCTCATACCTCCTAGCCTCCATAATTATGCAGCAGGAAATCATATTGAGTTTTTCTTCAGAGCCCATAACATGGTTACTTTAAGCAAACGTGGTATAACTCTTCAGGTGGCAAGTACATACGAACGCCAAGTGTGTTTTCTATGGGCCAAATTATGGGTGTCATATGGTTGGTCCCATATGGTAGCCATTAAATTGTGCACCCAAGGAGCATACGGAGCCCATATGGCTTAGGACGCTGTTATTAAATGCCTGGTGAAGGTGACCTGGGAGCGAGCTGATGTAATTAACATACACCTAAGCTTAAAGGAACCATTTAAAACAATGAAAGATTTATTAAGTTTCATTTACTTATTTTGTTTAAAGTAATGAAAGATTTATCAAATTTGGCTGATGACTTTATCCTAGGTAAACTTACAACATTTGATATTCAATTGGTGACATTTCTTTGTTTTTTCAATTGGAACACAGGCAGTTGAAGTGACTTCCTCATGGTTACACCATGTTAAGTAGCAGGATTTTAATCCACAACCTGGGTTCTCAGTCCAGTCCTTGGGGACCACACCAAGATGTCCAGTTTTTCTCACACTCCCAGCACACCAGTACCAGGCAATCAATAACAGTATGTTAACCAACATGGGCTCCATACGGTCCTTCTATGCATAGATGCATATGGTACTAGCTCATTTAAAACACATTTGTGGCCCCCATGGGCTTGCTACCTGGGTTCCATTGACGGCTGTTTACTTTGCGACATGAAAAGGCTGTTTATATACCAGCATGGATTCCTTTTTGAAGTAGGAACACTATTTATACTCAATCCATATCCTGAATTAGCCATTTTTGCCAATGGAAACCTTTTACTAGATGGTCAACGAGTAATACAATCTAAATATCTAATGCACATGATCCATATATAAATTAATTTAAAAGTCTATGTCTTGATTTAGTTTTGTCACCGGCTTTATTTGCTCAATATTTTCTCCTTCGTTCTGAACCACAAGATGCTTTTCAAATGAGACAGTCAGCAGGAATGTGGCAATTCCCTGAATTTATGAGCAATATTGGAAGAGAGATCCATTCCTAACAAATTACATTTTAATTCTTTTTCTTTAAATATGACCTCCTCCTGATCCTCAACACTACTCTTCCTTCTTGTTACAGATCAGCCTGTCACTTGGACTAATCTGAATCTTGTGGGGAACTGCTGCCTGACTGCATGTGTTATATGTTTCTGATTAAAGCCATACATCCTGTTTATGCTGAAGTCAGATCTTTCCCTCCAGCCAACAGAAAGGGTAGATTTTCGTCTCATTGTCATCTCTGCTGGCACTTCAGCATTAAACCATTGAGAGAAAGGGACAGATAGCAAGCAGCAGGAAAAGAAACTCCCAGCAGTCCCCTGAATGAGACAGGTAAATGCAAACTGAAACAGTACAAGAAATTCAGCCCACCAGAACAGGAAAACATTTGCACTGAGTCACTGAGGACATCATACAATAAAATAATTTTCCATCCGCCAGTATGTGGCAAAAGAATTCCAAACACAAAAGGTCATATTTCTACTTAGGCGGTGTTTATAAATCAAATCCAGATGGTCTTGGGTGGCTTGCTCTTCTTGGTAGAGAGTGCCTGTGATTTAACATATGTGGGACTAAGAGAAGGACACATTTATATTGATGATGCCTGAACAGAAGCCAACCCATCGTTTTAATTGTTATTCTGGAACAATATGTGATGTTCTTTATGGTTTGGTTAAATATTTTAGGTAGAATATGGGGTATTTATGAAGTTTACACAAGGCACAGGGGATTTTCTTGAAGTTTTATGTGAAGAAGAAATGGATCAGCACCATGTAGACTTAGAAGAGACTGTTGACATTACTGCTGCACACAGGCTTGTGAGTAGACCTTCTCAATACAGCAGAGCACTGAAATTCAGCCTTAAGAATCAAAGCTTTCACTATAAATGAAGAGGAAAATAAAACAGTCAGTAACACTGGAAAAATGCATCTATTATTCATTTACTCTTATTTAACAAGACCTTATCAAAGGCTTCTTTTGGTCTACATAATGCTTCAGTAAATCAGTTTTTCATCTCTGTACAGTGTGGCATATTGATGTGAATTTAAAATGACTTGTTAATATAAAGGATTCACAGGTCTTAGACTAAATATGTAATATCAAGAGAAATGTGTGTTGGTTAAGCTACCTCAGACCACTAAAAATTGAAATTGTGTTATTCGGTCACATTGTCAAGATGAATAAATACTTTACAGATTCTTTGTAAGTGTTACAAAGACCAAAAGAAGCCTTTGTTAAGGTACTGCTGAAAAAAAGTAATAGTAATAATATTAATAGATGTATGTTGTAGTATCTAAAGTATTGCACATGTTCTATGTTATTCTAAAGCTGTAAATTTTTATTAAGCATACTCTTTAGTGCACCCACCCATTGCTAGTTCTTCCCGGCTCTTGCCTAGTATCCTTGTTGCAGTAGTAGGTCTCAATTCCAGCTACAGTATCTTCCAACATAAGCTGGGCCAGGAAAGTTGATGATAGATCAGGCAAGTTTTAATCAAATACACTATTTACAGGGTGGCACAGTGGTGCAGTGGTAGCACTGCTGCCTCGCAGTAAGGAAACCTGGGTTTGCTTCCCGAATTCTCCCTGCGTGGAGTTTGCATGTTCTCCCCGTGTCTGCGTGGGTTTCCTCCAAGTTCTCCGGTTTCCTCCCACAGTCCAAAGGCATGCAGGTTAGGTGCATTGGCGATCCTAATATTGTCCCTAGTGTGTGTGTGTGTGTGTGTGTGTGCCCTGCAGTGGGCTGGTGCCCTGCACAGGATTTGTCCCCACCTTGTGCCCTGTGCTGGCTGGGATTGGCTCCAGCAGACCCCCCGTGACCCTGTGTTAGGATATAGATGGTTGAAAAATAACTGACTGACTGACACATTTTACAAATATGTTGCTAATGCAGTATAACTGTGACAATGAGTGTGACAAAACATTAAAAAAGGAAAATAAATTGAAGAGCAGGTAAGATCTATTATAAATCTCCAGTTTATATTGAAAAGATGAAGAATGGATGTTTCATAATATAAAAATATTCAGTCTGTATGATTGAGGAACAGTGATTGAGTGGAAATATTCTAGAAGACAAATACTTATACTTGTATTTTTCCCCTCCAGAAAGCATGTCAGTATTGCACGGTCTCCCCATATCGTCCCCTCTGGCATACACACACTGTCATCTACACACAATGCTGAAAATCAGTGGAGTAATGAACACCACACAAAAGCTCCATTTATTTAACAAAGCACTTCTGTGGCAGTCGCATTGCTTCAGCATAGTTAGCTTTATTGCTTCACGACCCCAGGGACTTGAGCATTATTCCTGCCCAGTTGCTGTTTGCACATCATCTGCACATTATCCAGGAGTCTTCTTACATTTTTTGCATTCTTCAGTTTTCCTTCCCCATCTGGTCAATGGTCAGTTAATGGACAACGGTCTGATTAACTGGTGAGTCTAAATGGGCGTGATGTCAAATGCTGGATGCTGCCTTACACTCAACTCTCTTTCCTTCCATGTAGAAACTGGATTAAGTAAATGTGTGGGTGGTTAGCTGCATCTCCATACATTTTACGTATCGATTACAGCATAACACATACAATAAGATTAGATAGTTTTCTTTTCTAATTTTATCTGAAGAAAATAGCATTCCATACATTCAAGCCTAACTTATTCCAAGAAGAAAATAACATTATACAAACAAGACGATCTTAACAAAAAACAATTCAGCCCCAACATGAGAAAAAGAGAGAAGATGCAACAGCAAGAACAATTAGTCTGGTCTCGTCTCAGGATTTTCTTTTATAAAAGAGAGATATTAAATTTCAACCACAGTGGACAATTGCTGAGCCTTGTTAGGCAGTATTTCCGCCACACCCAGAAATGCTGCCAGAAGAAGCTCATTGGACACGTGGAGTGCTGCCGGGTGTTCTATAAAAGGACCCAGCTGCCACTGCTTGAGGACTGGAGCCAGAGTTGTGAGGAAGTGGACGAAACTTGCTGGGAGAGGAGTGGAGGCGGAGAGAATAGAGAATGAAAAGACTGTGCTGTCATTGTGGACATTATTTGTACAGTGTTGGGAACTGGCAGCTGAAAAATAAAGGTGTGCTGTGTGACAATTTGTGTCCTGCCTGTCTTTGTCGGGGTTAGGACGGCTGTATGCACCCATTACACGTCCATCACACATTACAAGTCTTTGGCAATTAACTAATCATTAGATAGGACTTCTTACATACAGTATATTGCCACAGTTAAAAAGTTACTATGTCATATGATCTCCACATCATAGTAAATGTGCTGGATATAAACAGTATAGAATGTCTTAGTTACTCAGGCAGGCACAGGAAGAAGAAATTTGCAAAAAGATTTTCCTTAACACCAACAAACAAATATTTCTAACAAATTCCTAAATATTTGTATTCTTGGCCGTTGCTTTAAAAGATTACATTTCTTATGCTCTTTTATTTTTAAATTTACAGTGCATCCGGCAAGTATTCACAGCGCATCACATTTTCCACAATTTTGTTATGTTACAGCCTTATTCCAAAATGGATTAAATACATTTTTTTCCTCAGAATTCTACACACAACACCCCATAATGAACATCCGTCCTTCTGAAGTCCACAATCACTTCCTTATTCTTGTCAACATTAAGCAACAGACTGTGGGCCTTGAACCATTCCACCAGCTCACCCCACTCCTGTCTGCATGTTGACTCGTCTCTCCATCATTTATGAGGCTAATCATTGTAGTGTTGCCTGCATACTTTAAGATGTGGTTATAATGTAGTCCTAGCAGAGCAGCTGGATGTCAGCAATGTCAAATGCGGATGCTTAGCAATGAGCAGCACAGGTGAAAACAACATTGAATGCTAAAGGGGAGCAAGCACTTCATTACCATTTTCACTTGTCTGTTCAAACAGAAATATTTCTTACAAGTGAAGATGGCACTGAGGTAACAGTACTGATTTAGCATTTAGATCTCTCAGTATTCAGATATAATTAAGGGAGCAAACTAAGTAAATGGCGAATTAAAAAGGAAAATGACAACATACAGTATGAAGTGAACAGCTCGGAACTTCTTCGAATAAAGGAATTAAAAATGCTCATCTCACTAAACAATGAGATCAATTAAAAGTAAAAATGATGCTGGTAATTGCAAAATTAACTGGAAGAAAAGCCTCCAGTTACAGGAGTCCTGAACTTGGGAATCACTGATATAAATCTGTGCTGGCGCTGCTCTCTGACTGTCATGAATTAAGATAATAATCATCCCGACATTGACCGAGAATGACAAAGTCATTTCTGTTAACGTTATATTCTTCCTTCTAATAATTGTATTATATTTTATGTACAGTAGTATATGTATATTTTGGAGCAGCTCAGTGGCACCAGAGTTTTGCATGTGTCCATATGGGGAATATTCCCATCTTCTAGCTTTCCTCCAAGTTGTTGAGTGAATTAGTGACTCTAATTTGGTGAGGATGAATGTGTCAGGGGTATAACTTGTGATGGACTGGTGTCCAGTCAAAAATTGGTTTCTACATTGCTTATAACACAAACAAATTTCATCCCTGTACTACTCTGCATTACAAGAAGCAGGCTTAGAAAATTAATAAATTAACACATATTCATTTCATGTTTGAACACAAATTCAGAGTCTTTTTAAGATGTGTTGTAACCTTCAAGATAATCGGTTTAAAAAATTAAAATGTCACCATAAAATATGTTTATTTTGCTTTCTTTTCCGCTAAGAACCGATGATATTAAAAATAATAAATCCCAAATCAAGTACGGTACAATCAACTTGCACTTGCATGAATCGACCAGTAGAGGGAGCCAAATTGCAGGCGCTAGCAAGGCGGGTGACACAGTTGTACTGCAGGCCGCATGAGCGTCAGTGAATCATACGGTGCTAATTAACTAAGCAAACACACATTTAACAGGAACGCAAATACGCCTCAAGAAAATGTTCTTTGATCAAAGTTTAATGAATGTATAATGGACGATGGGCCGATATTTTGGAAAGACGAGGATCTCAGTTATGAAAAGAAAATAACGGGAATATATATATATATATATATATATATATATATATATATATATATACACACTGTGTAATGTAACTGGATATGCAATAATAGGAATAATTTTTTTGAGTGAAAGTGTAACTTGTGTGATCTTTGAATAAGAAAATGTTGCTTTGTATATTGTACTTTATACTGTGCAAATGAAGTTTACATTTATATTAAAAGAAAAAAAAGGCCAATCTTATATACAGAGAGAATGTGCAAAACCTGCTTAGACAATTTAAACCCTTAGTGACGGCACTTTGAGGCAGAGTTCATTAATACGCTACCCCCAAAATGAAGTTGTTTAAGGAAAACACAAGCATTTTGAATGACTGCCACAACCCACACTGCTATGAGGTACAGTTTAGGACATACTGTAACACTGCCGATTCACCATGATCATCCAGGGTCAGATGCCCTCTTTCCTTCTGCTCCTCCACAACCTCAATTGGCATTTTATCGCCAAACATGTAAACCATGGGTGTCGAACTCCTATCCTGGTGGGCCTTAGTGGCTGCAGGTTTTCATTCTAACCATCTTCTTAATTAGTGACCAGATTTTTCTGCTTATTAACTTCTTTTGCTTTAGTATTAATTAACTTGATTCAGACCCCTTAGTTGTCTTTTTTTCCTTAATTAGCAGCCAAACAATAATGAGACACGAAACAAGCCACCACATGAGCAGCTTACCTGTGCCCATCACACAATATCTGAAAATAAAGAAAGGTGAAGGTCTCGGTAAGGTTGAACTCTCAGGTCATCAAAGGATTTTGATGGTGTTCTTAGTAAAAACAGAAAATCAACAGTTTGGGAAATGTCTGCTGTGGCAGAATGAGAGCAGCAACTAGCCGCGGAATTAAGTAATGGGTTTAATTAAAGGCATGAGTCAGCTTCTCATTAAGGGACTGGTTGGAGTGAAATTGGTTGCAGTTTGAAACCCCACTTTAGCTGGTCATCCTTTGGCTCATTTCACGTCTCATTTCTGTTTGGCTGGCATTTAATGAATAAACAAATCAATTCAGTGTACTGAATCCGTAAAATCAAGGCTATTAAAATGAAAGGAAAAGAAATTAACATGGAGTTCGACAACCCTGATGTAAAAGGTACTAGTAATCTGTCATTCAATGTGTGGCTAATAGCGCCACTAAACAAGCTGACAGTTTACAGCACGGGTGTCGAACTCCGGTCCTGGCTGAAGGTTTTCATTCGAACCATCTTCTTCATTAATGACCAGTTTTTGCTGCTTATTAACGTCGTTTGCCTTAGTTTTAATTAACTTGACACTAGACCCCTTAATTGTCTCTTTTTCCTTAATTAACAATGAGACACAAAACAAGCCGCCATGAGACCAGCTCACCTGTGCCCATCACACAATATCTGAAAATAAAGAAAGGTGAAGGTCTCAGTAAGGTTGATCTCTCAGGTCACCAAAACATCTGGACGGCGTTCTTAGAAAAAACAGAAAAATGAACAGTTTTGGAAATGTCTGCTATGACAGAATGAGAGCAGCAATGAGCCATGGAATTAAATAACGGGTTTAATTAACAGCAAGAATCAGCTTCTCATTAAGAAATTTGGTTGGAGTTTGAAGCCCCAATTTAGCTGATCATCTTTTGGCTCATTTCACACCTCATTTCTGTTGGGCTTTCATTTAATAAAGAAAGGGATAAATACAGAGGACTGAATCCTTAAAAACAGGGCTATTAAAATGAAAGGAAAAGGAGTTAATTAGCAGTGAAAACTGCTCACTGATTAGGAAAAGGGTTAGAATGAAAACCTGCAGCCACTGCGTCCCTCCCCATCAAGTACTGTGTCAGTGGTCTGCTCCCTCTTCTCACAGAGCTCCTTTTATGATGGCTTCGGCAGGTAGCTCAGACCTGCTGCATGAGTTTTGCATGTTCTCATGTATTTACGGACTGATTGTTATTTGTACAAAGTACAATTAAGTTCTTATGTGCCCTTTTCACTATGCTGCCATTCAGTGTGAATCTCACTCTGTAGGTGAGGTAAGATATCACAGATAAAAAGTAAGATTCATTTAAGAAAAAAAAAATTATATGACATGATCATGCACCCATCTGTTATTACAAGCCATGGCCAAGTATAACTGTTAAAAAAAACAGAATTGCACAGGCAAAAGTAGAATTATAAGGCTTGTCGGGGTTATCATAACACTACTCATGACAACGGCTGTGAGCAGACAAGTGAAAAGGAAATGTATTCTTACCTCATGAAAAATAGTTCCAGGAATCCATGATAAAATAATTATTTCTAGCTTCCTTCCATTATCACAATCATAAAAGGTATATTTTCCTAAATTGAAACCTTTGCTGCTTCAAAGTGAATGATTTGGTAAATTTTAAGGATTTTTCATTCATCAATGGACTCCTGTAATGCATGCACAAACAGACAAGGTATTTTATTAGAAATGCTTCACTTCAGAAAACAGTTCTGTGTTCCAAATTAATGTATACCATTATTGCAAACTTGTAAAATACCAGTCTTACCATTGAACACTTTCTGTGATTATGTGATTCCGTGTTGTGTGAGTAAGCTATGCAATGGATGACACATCTTTGTTCCTGCTTTGTGTCAGACGTTTCCAGGATAGGCTGTAATTACAGCACTGAAGTATTCCTTGTTAGTCTTATACTTTCTAACCACTCAGCATGAAGCGTGATAAAAAGGTTTTCTAAGACTTTGCTGATTAAAGGAGAAGCGGTAACCTTTTCCAGGAGGAAGCCATACCTTTGCCTTATACCAGTGCTTAGACAGGTCTGTTTAAAGACACATATCTTGTCCTTGTTCTAATAAAAAAATACATAAGAAGCAGAGCAATGTACAGTATGTGCATCAAGTTTTATGTAAAAAATTATTAAGGATGGAACAGAAATCCTCCAAATGTTAAACAATATATCAGTGGAAATAAAGTTTCCAAGGTGGTTGAGAATAAAAGAATACCCAGTCAGGTGGCCTTCGACATTTTACAATGATAAATTGGTCTCCATGATTTAAAAATAAAAAATCAAAATGATGCTTAATCATAAGGGAAGATGCTGGTATCCATCTCCTTTGGATAATGTTTAATTAGTATGACTGAAAACTTTTACAATCAGAATTTGTTTCCAGATTTTTCAAAAGGATGATTGGGAGCTGAATTATTAAAATGTGTGTGAGGATCTGCAAAGAACACTAAAAATTAATCATTTTTGGCCACCATGACAACTTTGCACGTCTGGAAACTGCAGCTTTTCTCCATTCTTCATTGCAAAACTGCTTAAGCTCTGTCAGGTTGCATGGAGATCACAAGTGAACAACCTATTTCATATCCAGCCAAAAATCCACAATCTGACATCTGGGCTCTGACCAGGACATTCCTGTGTAACTTTTGCTTTATGCTTGGGGTTGTTTTTTTGCTGGAAGATAAATGTTCTACTAAGGAGTAGGTTACTTGCAGACTTTATCAAGTTTTCCTCAAGGATTTCCTGTTTTAATCCTCTACCTTCACAAGCCTTCCAAGACCTGCTGCAGAGAAGTTTTGATGCTGTCACCACCATGGCTCAAGGTGGAGATGGTGTGTCTTTGATAATACACTGTTTAAGCATGGCATTTAGTCTGATGGCTAAAATTTTTGTCTCATACAATCATAAAACCTTCTTTCTGCTGACTTCAGAGTCTTCTATGTGCCTAATGGAAAATCCTGTGTGCAATTATTTTTATCAATGGCTTTCTATTTGCCATTCCCCAATGAAGTTGTGACAGGTGAAGCACCCTGACAAGCGTTGTTCTCTGCACAGTCTCTCCAATCTCAGCCACTACAGCTCGTCTTCTTCTTCCACAGTCCCTCAGTTTTTGTGAATGATGTGCTCTAGGCAGATTTACAGCTGTGCCATACTCTTTTCATTTCTCAATGATTGATTTTACTGGACTCCGAGGGACTTGTACTTTTCATTGACCTTTTCACGAAATTGCTTGGACTGTTCTTTTGCCCTCGTTATTTGGGTTAGGCCACCATACTGATGTACTACAAGGTGAACCTTCCAGATGAGGTGCATTTATACTACAATAAACTGAAACCCCAGACAGGGGATCTCTATTGAACTATGTGACGTCTAAAACTACTTGGCAGCACCATTGAGGTTTTAAGTATATCACATTAAAAGAGATGAATACTTAAGTGATCAATCATTTTATGTTTTGTATTTGTAATTAAATTTAGACCACTTTGACATTAAAGCTTATTTTTATTAATAAAATATGAAAAATTCCAAGTGGGTGAATATGTTTTATAGGCACAATAATAATGGAGACTGGCCATTACTTACTGTATATAAAAAAAAAAAAATCACCAAGGCTTAGAACATTTCTAAAATTTTGAAAAATTTTAATTGTCTAGCGCAAAATCTTCTTTTAAATTATTATTAATAACAACAATATTAATAATATTCTTAGACCCTCAAAATCCACCTGACATAAACACATGTTGTCTTATAATTTACAAATATATTCCTAAAAACAAGGATCTACAAAACTCTGAGGAACTCTCAGTGACAGCTGCCCACAACAAGGACAGAAAGATCAGTTTTCAGATCGAGTCATTGTGCTCCTTTTTAGAATGTTTTGATGTTGTTGATGTGGAATGTTTGTCGATTACGTTATTAAAGATGTCCTATGTAATATCTACATGGTTTCACAAAGCCTGATGTGCTCAAATGTATCACTAAAGAGAAGGAAGTGGCTTGAATGAAAGAGAAATTATGTAAAAGAAAGCTGCAAACATCCCTTTTCTATTAAAACTATGCATAGATCTTGGCATCTAGCTAAGCAGAACAAATCAAGGACTGCTGCCTGTACAGCGCAAAAAGCCCATCCTCAGAAGTCAATACTGGTACATCACTGCAACTTCTCCTGTAGCTATAACAAGTTCAATCAGAAGAGTGTGTTATAATCAGGTCTACGTTGAAGATAAAAACAAAGAAGTACGAAATGACACTCTTTAAAAATTGTTCATCTGCATATGCAGTGGCAAGGCCTCTTGGGATACTTGATTCTTGTTTTTTTTAATTGCAGTCAGTAGTATGCCATTGAAGATTGCTGTCATCACCTGCAGGAGCAAAGAAATAAATGAATCAGTGGAACCCAAGGTACACATCAATGAAGACAATGTTCCAGTTCCTTCCTGCTTTCTGACTGCATTAAACATTTTTTGTCTTCTTTATTTGAGATTTTGTGAATGTGAGTTCCTGAATTTAGATTTCCATACCTTTTACAAAACCTGCATTTTAAGTTCAAAGTAAGCTGTTCAGCCTGTTACTCCTTCTCTCCTTTTCACAGAACCACTTTTCCAGACCTTCAAAGGGGACTAGGAGTTAGATGTCACCTGGGATGGTTAAAAGGCTTACCATATCAAAGGGAGGCTAATAACACAGCCTCACATTATGCAGCAGACAGTATTTGTCTGCAAATTACCTTCCTTGTAAACGTGAATATTTTCTTTTTTTCTATGCACAAACGTAGGGTCAATCAAAATGTATACAGACAGGTGTGTGTGTGTGTTTTGGAGCGGTCCCAGACATTCATCTTTAAAAGGACAAAGCTCAGAAAAATTAAAGCAAAGCTCATACTAAGAAGAACAAATGAACTAGAAAAACAAACAGCAACTTTTTCAAAATACTTAAAGAATAGGGGAGCTTTGTCAGTCATGGCAGGTCAGTAAGATACCCAACGGGAGTGCAGCACAGGCACTAGCCACTCACTTAAGGCACTTTGGTCAAATAAATGACAGAAATATATTCATCATTTTACTTTTCTTTAGCCTGTCATTTGTGGTGAGTATCTGCTATCACAGTATAATTCATTACAAGGGTTATTATTTTATTCATAGCTTCAGAACACCATTACACAGATTTTTCAGTTTCAACGTTGATTTTAGAGGATCTTTCAAACCTCATATTTTGCCCTTGTGTACACCACCCATAGTGAAGGGTGCCATTCTTTATCTTATTGAAATGTTCTGAATCTTAATCCTGAGAGAGCTAGAAGTTATTCCAGGTAGAACAGGAGGCAAGGCAGGATTAAACACTCAGCAGGGCACCAGTCCATTGCAGGGCAAACACAATTTAGCAATGCTAATTCACCTAACCTGTATGTCTTTAGACAGTGGGAGGAAAACAGAGTGCCCGGAGGAAACTCACACAGACATAGGAAGAACATGAAAACTCCACACCGGGAGAATCCAGGATGTGAGCCCTGGTCTTTTTACTGTACAGCAACAGCACTGCCACTGTGACCACTTTAACACAAGAAAGGTGCCATTGTTTTTAATGAAGTTCATAGGTGCTCAGGTGAGACTGTTTTCTATGGCACAACAGTGGCCACTTCATGTGGGCATAATAAATATAATTACAGTGATGTCATGAGTGCTCAGGTTAGCATGCCAAGGCTTACAAACAGTTAACTTTGGGTCAGTCTTTGGGCATTTATTTGGTCTGGTTTAAGGGGTGCCTACACATTTAGTTTAATCTCAGATAATTAGATACCTCACTACTTTAACAAATGTCTCTTATCATGTGTAAATGTTCTGTGAAGAGTCTCTGAAGATCTCCTTAAACAAAATTATTCAGTACTACCAAAATGTAAAGAAAATCACAAAACTCTTAGCATACTGAAATTTCAGAAAAAGGTTGGTTCCCATTTTAAAAATCTTTTCAAGCCTTGGGCTGTTGTGTTATTGAAAAAAAAAAAAATCAATGTTACTTTAATCCTACAACGTGATTGAAATTCTTTGCCACTGCCCTCATTGCACTAAGCCTTGGCCATATTAATGCTTTCCAAATATGTGCAATGTAAAATTATCAAAATCTTTAGCTTAACTTTAAACAATTTATATGACAAAATGTATTTTGATTTACAAGCAGAGTAAATTTAGCTATTACTGTTTTTTACAACATTGCATGTTACTTTCATGTCATATAATCGACCAAGTCGCCCGACCATGGCGTACGCACGACGGAGCCCCGTCCGCCAACTCTAACCCTCCTCCCGCGCCCACCCTCGCTCTCGAGGCATGCGCACTGCCTGCTCATGTGCCCGCCCCCAACACCTCACCAAACACATCCTTATTCGTTTTGGTCTCTGCTACAGTCCACATGCACCTCTGAGCCACACTGACTTTTCATTGTTCTTCTCAGTTCGGGCTGCTTTGCTTTGCTAACAGGTCTCTCTCATTGCTGCCATCTTTGTTTGTCCACACAAGCTTCTGTTCTCCCTGTTGTTTCTGTGCCCCTTCTTTTTTTCCTTTGCTAGACCGACACCGAACCCAGAGTGATGGCCGCCACCCTATCGCTATGCTGAATAGGAGATTGCTGAACTGGCTCTTTCAGGAAGTGTTCACCCATTAATGAATATTTATGCGGCGTATGCTACGCCGCGGGTCGGCTAGTAAATATAATTTGTGCAGCAGCATGGCTATAGCAACATACAAGATGCACGCTATTTAATAAAAATATAATCTAACACTGTCAAATCTTTCATAAAGATGACCTCTTTCACTAAGTACAGTCCATGTCTCTTGAAACCTCCACATCAGCAAGAAGTCTTAAACAGATTTTTAATTTTTCATACCATGAATGCAGCCACTGCTATGAAGATACAAAGTATGGTTCCTCCAGAAGAGCTGATTTTTTGCGGAATGAGTTGGGGACAGGCCTGGGAAAAAAAAAAACAAAGCAAAGGATTTTGGCAAATATTAATTAACAGTAACAGTAAACTCCTGCTCTTTTTTTCCTTTTTTGTTTTAAGTGTTAACAGCCCCTCACACTTGCTTACGGTCCCAGTTTCATGTAGACATGACACAGATAAAGTTGGGGTGAAATGTTTCTGATAAGACATTTGCATAGGGAGGGAAATGGGAAACCTTGAAGATACAAAATGAAGCTGTGGAGCAAATTATACTTTACCTTATACCACAGAGACCCCTGTATTATTATGCAGATGAGACAATTGAATCGTGAAGGTTAACACGGAATGAGACTCCTTCCTGGGGTTGTTTCGCTAAAGAAACTTGTGTCACCAACAAGTTGGACATTATTAGCAATGAGCAAAACAGGCACATTTTGATTCAAACACAGCTTCATGAAGCTGACCCTAAAATTTGCTTTTCAAAGCGTTATCACAGTTATAAATTCAAAACTCACTAATTAGCCTTTTTTTTGGGGGTATGGGGGGTTTAAAAGGTTCTTTTGGGAGGAAATCGAGGATTTTCACTCTCTAAAGCCTCATATTCAAACTTCCATGTTTATGTGTCCTTTACTGATGCTGCATCAGGCATGTAATTCGTACCAAATCAGTAAAAATCAATTCTGTTAATGCTCTTATTCACATCACAATGAAGTAGTACAGGTTTTCAAAAAATGTGAGAAACTGAATAATTTTCCACACAAATTCACACTAAAACAAATCATCGTGCACATTACTGTGTTTACGCCACATCAAAGTATACAACAATACAACTCAGTATACGACAAGCTGCCACTCCCAAAATCCACCTCCATCCTCGTTATCCTTGCAACTGCAATAACCTAGTTAAGGATATAAACATTTTCAGCAACTTTTTATCCCCCATTAGCAATATTTATTTAAATTTTAAATGACAAGCAGATGCCTGCATAATTAATGCATGAAAACACTTCCAGACAGAAACTATCTGTAAATGTTTGTCCTTTTTGGTAAATGCTACAAATTTTGTCAGAAGTGAAACAATTAATTTTGCATTTTTTAACTTTACAAAACAGAGTTTCAAAGTGAATTCAGTTCGCACAAATAATTCCACTTATCACTAGAATTTACTGTGTAACAGATATGATAATGTTTAATGGATTGGCATTCCACTTGGAGCAGAAGACCCTCGAGTGGCAATGTGTTGGCAGGTTAGATTCAAATTCACTTTAAGCCTGAATTCAGGACTGCTGATTAGAAAAACCCTATCATTGTAGATTGAAATTTTGTTGGTGATATTCATTCCATCTGAGTCTTTTGTTGTTTGATGTATAGTTGTGCATTAGTTAGCACTGCTGCCTCACATCTCAGATCACACATTTGGCCACAATATTCGGCCCAGCATAGTTGGCAGACCTTTCTCTAGCCTTCAAGGATGCTTAAAAGACCATTGCACCATTACAATCCACTCAAAACTAGTTCAATTTCTCCTTCCTCATTGACCTTTAACACATTTCATGGAGTTCTGTGAAACTCACAAACATTTCTGTGATTTTGGTGTACTCGAGGCGAAGCAAGTTCAGCGGGTTCACTCATCACTAATGGTCAGGCTGTTTGATTTTTTATTTCTTTCTCTAAATTTAACAGAAAACATGGAAGCAAGGATCATAACTGCAACTAACATCTATATATATAATTCACTAAGGCAAGACAACCATGGAAAGCACGCCGGAAGGGGCGTGGATTCACTAAGCCGCCGACAAGTGAGACACCTATGGCGCATGCAGGAAGGAGCCACGCCCACCAACTCCAAGACCATTGGATACGACGACAACTCACAGAGCCACGCCCACCAACTTGGACACGACAACACAGAAAAACCGGCGTCATTTATATTCGTCTGTCGTAGAGGTCACATGCAGCTCCGACCCACGTTGACTGTTAATAGAGGCATGTTTCTCGCGGAGGTGAATCGCCATATGCAGCGTGTAAAACTGTTTGCGAAGGGTATCCCATGGGATCCTTAAAACGTTCCTTTACAACTGAGGTTAAAACACAATGAAGTGAGCAGTCTTTAAAAAATGAGTTTTCGGTTACGACGCACGACCGTGTGCACTATAGCAAACTGTTTTACACGATACATACAGCAATTCACATCCGCGACAAACATGCATCTTCTTAGATACTCTTGCACTTTGTACACAACCCCCCTCCCACCGTGGTTGGGTGTCTTGGTGGATTATATATAGAAATCTATATATATAATTTACTAAGGCAAGCCAACCATGGAAAGCACACCCGGAGGGGTGTGGATTCACTAAGCCGCCGACAAGTGAGACACCTATGGTGCACGCAGGAAGGAGCCACGCCCACCAACTCCAAGACCATTGGATACGACGACAACTCACAGAGCCACGCCCACCAACTTGAACGCAACGACACAGAAAAACCGGCGTCATTTATATTCGTCTGTCGTAGAGGTCACATGCAGCTCTGACCCACGTTGACTGTTAATAGAGGCATGTTTCTCACGGAGGTGAATCGCCATATGCGGCGTGTAAAACTGTTTGCGAGGGGTATCCCATGGGATCCTTAAAACGTTCCTTTACAACTGAGGTTATAACACAATGAAGTGAGCAGTCTTTAAAAAACGAGTTTTCGGTTACGATGCACGACCGCGTGCACTATAGCAAACTGTTTTACACGATACATACAGCAATTCACATCCGCGACAAACATGCGTCTTCTTAGATGCTCCTGCACTTTGTACATACCCCCCTCCCACCGTGGTCGGGTGTCATGGTGGATTATATATAGAAAGGCAGCCAAAACCGCACAGAGCAATGAAAAGTCTACGTGAGTCACAGGTGCATCTGGACTGTACAAAGACGACAACGACTCGAGTGACCAGTTGGAGGTGGGCACATGAGCAGGCAGTGTATACTGAACGAGAAATCAGCAGACTAGCATGACGGAGGGAGCGGAGTGGATGTCCTTCTCCTCCCGTTCCACCCTGAGCGCCGCACGGACGACTGTGTGTTGGTTCGTTCCGTGCATTGGTTAAAACCCAATGAAGAAAGCAGTCTTTAAAAACCAATAAGCCCTGTGCCTCTGTTTCATTACCGTCTCACCTGCTTCACCAATGTAGGCCCCGCAACAGGCGATCCGGGTAACCAAAGTCTTTGGGTTCAGGGGGGAGTATGGTTACAAAGCTGAAACTTAAAGGAATTGATGGAAGGGCACCACCAGGTGTGGAGCCTTTCGCTTCATTTGACTCAACACAGCTAACCTCACCCGGCCCGGACACGGACGGGATTGACAGATTGATAGCTCTTTCTCGATTCTGTGGGTGGTGGTGCATGGCAGTTCTTAGTTGGTGGAGCGATTTGGCTGGTTATTTCCGAAAACGAACGAGACTCCCGCCTGCTAAATAGTTACATGACCCAACAGCGGTCGGCGTCCAAATTCTTAGAGGGACAAGTGGCTTTCAGCCACGTGAGATTGAGCATTAACAGGTCTGTGATGCACTTGTATGTCCGGTACTGCACGTGCGCTACACTGAATGGATCAACGTGTGTCTACCCAGCGTGGGTAAGCCGTTGAACCCCATTCGTGATGGAGACTGTGGCTTCCAATTGTTCCCCACGAACGAGAAATTCCCAGTACGTGTGGGTCATACGCTCGCACTGATTACGTCCCTGCCCTTTGTAAAGCCCCCCATGGTCGGGTGACTTGGTGGATTATATATAAAAAAAAAGCATCCGGAACCGCAAAGAACAATGAAAAATCAACGTGGAAACCAACTGAGGCGGTGTTTGGAAAATTAACAGTCAACGTAAGACACAGGTGCGTGTGGACTGTACACAGACGAAAGCGACTCAGGTAGGGAGTTGGGGGCGGGCACATAAGCGGGCAGTGCGTACTGAACGAGCGCCGTTCAACCCCGTCCTTCTCTTTGGAAGGAGAAAGCGCGACGGCGCTGCTCCGGTTTTCAGTCACAGACAATTGTATGTTGGTTCGGAGCGTGCATTGTTGCAATGTTACTTTTCTTGGTGGTTTATTAAATTACGGATTTTTCAAATGTTTATTTTTTCCTCTGTGCTTAAAAATCATTTAAAAAGCGGCCTGATTATGCGGCGTATGCTACGCCGCGGGTTGGCTAGTATGCATATATAACTGCAGTTCTTAAGTCACACTTCTATTGTTTCCAGTTAAGTTTAGTGCTAATATAAAAGTGTTCCTTTATCAAATATAAAGTCATAAATGGATTAGCCCTCCCCTTGCTTGCAGTACTTATTAGAAACCAAACTTCAGAGTATATATTGTAATCTCAAGATACAGAATTCTTTAAAAATGAAAATGTTAACTCAAAGAGGACAAAGTATTTAGTTAAAGTGCGCTCAAGAACTGTTATATGCTATGTGCGAATACCAGAGTATTGGTAAATTGTATGTCAGCAAATAAATCAACATATCATATAAATTCAACATATCATGCAGTGCTTAGGCTGTTTATATTGTTTTCTTAAATTACTTGTTTAATTAACTGTAGTAATTTTCATTGGTCACTACCACGTTTTTCCCATTTTCTTTCACTTAGTTTAATTGCATGTATTTTACTCATAATATACACCAATCAGCCACAACATTAAAACCATTGACCGGTGAAGTGATCAACACTGATTATCTTGTTACAATGGAACCTGTAAAGAGGTGGAATATATTAGGCATCAAGTGATCAGGCAGTTCTTCAAGGTGATGCATTGGAAGCAGTAAAAATGGACCAAATTGTGACAGCTAGAAAACCGGGTCAGAGCATCTTCAAAGACAGCAGTTTTGTGAGATGTTCCAGGTATGCAGTGGTTAGTACCTACCAAAAGTGGTTCAAGGAAGGACAAGTGGTGGACCAATGACAGTGTCATGGGCGCCCATGGCTCATTGATGCACGTGGAGAGCATAGACTAGCCCATCTAGTCCAAACTGACAGAAGAGTTACTGTAGTACAAATTGCTGAAAAACCTAATAATGGCCATGAGAGAAATGTGTCAGAACACAAACTTAATGCTGGCCATGAGAGGAAGATGTCAGAACACATAATGCATTTTACCTTGCTACATGGCCACAGACCAGTCACGGCATCATACTGACCCTTGCCCACCACCAAAGGCACCTACAATGGGCATGTGAGCATCAGAACTTGACCATGGAGCAATGGAAAAAGGTGGCATGGTCCGATTAATTTTGTTTTCTTTTAGATCATATGGACAGCCAGGTGCATGTGTGTTGGTTACCTGGGGAAGAGATGGCAGTATGATGCATTATGGGAAGAAGGCAAGCCATCAGAGGCAGTGTGATGCTCTGGGCAATGTTTTACTGGGGAAACATGTGGATATTATCTTGACTTGTACCATCTACCTAAGGACGGATGCAGACCCCATACACCGCTTCATGGCAATGGTATTCCCTGATGGACATCTTTAAGCAGAATAATGTGCACTGCTACACTGTGTTGGAATTGTTTAGGAATAGTTTAAGGAACAAGGTGTTGACCTGGTCTCAAATTTCACAGATCTCAATCCAATTAAGCATCTGTGTGATGTGTGATGTGCTAGAGAAAGAAGTCAGATCCAAGGAGGTTCCACTTCACTTCTTACAGGACTTAAAAGGATATGCTTCTAACATCCTGGTGTCAGATACAACAGGACACCTTTAAAGGTTTCGTGGAGACCATGCATGTTTTGGTGGCAAGAGGGGGATGTCCACAATATTAGGCAAGTGGTTTTAATGTTGTGGCTGATGGATATATTTATATTGTAATTGTCTTCTTGCAATTATTACTATTGAGAGACATGTATCTGGCAAAAATAACATTAAAAATCGTTTCAATAATTGTAATTTTATTTATGATTGTCCTAAGGCAATTATTACGAAAGAATCATGCCTAATAAGAATACATTATAACAAGAAAATCACTTTTATTTATTGTACCTAGCACTCTAAATGGCTGTCCTGTATATTGCTTGTAGCTTTTTATTGATTCTATCACAGGTAATAAACTCAGAGAAATAAAGTATAATATTGGAACATGTTTTAGCATTGTTTCTTAGTATATTTTAACCTACTTCCTCTTCCTTGATGTTTTACTGCTAAGATAAAAAAAAAAAAAAAAACTTTCAGGGCTACAGTTTGGTTAACCAACAATGTTTTTCTGCAGCTGCCTTTTGGTTTACCAAATCTTTCACTTTCATCATTACAGTCAACATTGTTATACTTTTTAACATTTTTAGCCATTTTATTCCCCATATCTTCCACCAAGATCAATTCTTTAGCAGCAAACTTTTCTTGTAAGATTATTCCATATTTTACTTTTTCTGTAAATCTGTCATTGCACCTGAGTTGTTATTGCATCTACATATTTGTCACAGTTTTTTTGTAAGATTATGACACATCACCCCAAATTCACTAATTTTTTCACATTCTGTCTGTCAGACGAGTTTGGTGCAATTGGCCAAGTACCTCGATTAACCACAGAGCCTAATATGCCCACATCTGATTGGAGCCCCACACCCAATTATTCCATCCTCTTTTGCTTATCCAAGGTCGGGTTGCGAGGGCAGAAGCTTGAGCAGAGATGCCCAGACTTCCCTCTCCCCGGCCACTTCTTCTAGCTCTTCTGGGAGAATCCTGAGGCGTTCCCAAGCCAGCCGAGAGACATAGTCCCTCCAGCATGTCTTGGGTCTTCCACGGGGCCTCCTCCCGGTTGGACGTGCCCTGAACACCTCACCAGAGAGGCGTCCAGGAGGCATCCTGATCAGATGCCCGAGCCACCTCATCTGACTCCTTTTGATGCGGAGTAGCAGCGGCTCTACTCTGAGCCCCTCCCGGATGACTCAGCTTCTCACCCTATTTTTAAGGGAAAGCCCAGACACCCTGCGGAGGAAACTCATTTCAGCCGCTTGTATTTGCGATCTTGTTCTTTCGGTCACTACCCATAGCTCATGACCATAGGTGAGGGTAGGAACATAGATCGATTGGTAAATTGAGAGCTTTGCCTTACGGCTTAGCTCCTTTTTCACCACGACAGACCGATGCAGAGCCTGCATCACTGCGGATGCCGCACCGATCCGCCTGTCGATCTCATGCTCCAGTCTTCCCTCACTCGTGAACAAGACCCCGAGATACTTGAACTCCTCCACTTGGGACAGGATCTTGCCTCCAACCCTGAGAGGGCACTCCACCCTTTTCCGGCTGAGGACCATGAGGTCTCGGATTTGGAGGTGCTGATTCCCACCCCAGCCAGTTCACTCAGCTGCGAACCGATTCAGAGAGAGCTGAAGATCACGGCCTGATGAAGCAAACAGGACAACATTATCTGCAAAAGCCAGTGACCCAATCCTGATTCCACCAAACCAGACCCCCTCAACCCCCTAGCTGCACCTAGATATTCTGTCCATAAAAGTTATGAACAGAATCGGTGATAAAGGGCAGCCCTGGCGGAGTCCAACTCTCACTGGAAACGGGTTTGACTTACTGCCGGCAATGCGGACCAAGCTCTAACACCAGTTGTACAGGGACCGAACAGCCCTTATCAGGGGGTCCGGTACCCCATACTCCTGGAGCACCCCCCACAGAATTCTCCGAGGGACACGCCTTTTCCAAGTCCACAAAACACATGTAGACTGGTTGGGCAAACTCCCAATCACCCTCCAATTATTTATTTAAAAACTTGCCCAACACCACAGACCATTCATTACTGTGCAAGTAAAAAAAAACTGGAAGACTAAGAAAATGTTCTGGAAACTGCAGATTGTTAAGACTGAAAGGTGCAACAAATCCCAGAATCACTGCAAAGGGTCTGCTAGAGGATTAATCCAACAATGGCGTTACAACAGTGCTTGCATCACCAGAGTCCCTAAGCAAGAAGCCCTACTTCTGACCTTGTCACAAAAGACAAAGTATGCAAAGGATCACCTGGACAAGCCATAGTCATTCTGGATGATAGTGTTTTAGACAGAAGAAGTTAACAAACGTTTCAGCCACAATCACCAGAAGTGATTTTGGGGAAAAAAGGACATTTCTTTAAAAGAACATCTTGCCAACTATTAAACATGCAAGTGGATCCATTATGCTTTGGGGTTGTGTCATTACCAGTGGCACAGAAACATTGCATACATAGAGGGAAGAATGGATTCCATTCGATATCAGAAAATTTTGGATGCAAATGTTATACAGTCCATCAAGAAACTCAGGATGAAAAGAGGTTGGCTACCACAACAGGACATAATCAGAAGCATTCATCAGAGTCCACATTGAACTACCTCAAGAAACAAAGCTTTTGAAATGTCCCACACAGTACATGTACCTTGACATTACTGAAAATCTGTGAGTAGATCTGAAGCATGCTGTACATGAAAGAAAGCCTACAAACATCTCTGAACTTGAGGTAGTCTGCAAGGAAGAATTGGCCAGCATTTCCATCTCCAAAACAGAAGGACACATGGTGGGCTACAAAAAGCATCTGCAGGCTATAACATCCACTAAAGTTCACCAAGTATTAATGAGGACAAGTGCCCAAACTTTGATCAAGTCACATTTACTGTGTGATTTTTCTTTACTTCTATGCTTAAGTTCATGGAGTAAAATGCAACACTGCCTTAAATGTGGACAAAAGTCTTGTTTTAATGTTTATTTGTCACAGGATATTTATTTAATACTTTTCACTTCAAAAATCAACAAAAATGTTATTTTCTCAGGGATGCCCAAACTTTTGCACAGCACTGTATATGTTTATACAAAATCATTTATAAAAATGAGCATATATTTAACATTTATTATCAATAATTCATCACATTCTTAGTTTAAGACTGACATAATTGTATAGCATGTTGCTTTCTTTAATATAATTAATAAAATTGTGTTAAAATAAAAATTCATCACTTTCTTAAATTTAGATGAATGTAATGAATTCCACAGTTTTCAAAATGCAGTAGGTACAATAGTTACTGCTGCTATCTAATTGGGCTCATTTACATCTGAGCACTTTTTTAGTGCTTTAGTGGCAGACCAGAATGCTCCAAAACGGCTTGAAAAGTTCTCTGTATTATAAAAGAAAATCCTGCAACGAAACGTGATCTTGGAGACAGAGAGACACTTCAGAGAGGCAGAGACACTTTTACTTTCCGCAACATGGTCAAGTCATGGTCAAGGCACGTCATACTGACATCCATTGGAAGCATGTTCCTGTGAGACGGTGACTTGTCAAACAAGATCACGGTCATGTAACCTCTCAGTTATTGTCCCTCCCTACTTACAACCATTTTCAAACAAGATCACGGTCATCTAAAAAGCGAAGAAGAAAGAGCAGCACTAAAACAATTGATAAGTTGACAATGACATGACCATGACTAAGCGAAGAAGAAACAGCAGGCGTAGAAAAAAGACCCAAAAGTGTTGGAGACACAGTAGAACTTCATAAAGACATTCAAAAACGGTGGCGCCATACATATGCTGAGCAAGTTCAAAAATATGTCAGTACTAAAATTCGAAAGTGTCAAAAAAAAAAAACAGTACAGATCGCATTCGCGATAACAAATGGAAATTACTCGGTGAAATAACAGAACAGCAAACACTGATCGAATATAGGCTATGGACAATGTACAGGGTGGGCCATTTATATGGATAAACCTTAATAAAATGGGAATGGTTGGTGATATTAACTTCCTGTTTGTGGCCCATTAGTATATGTGAGGGTGGAAACTTTTCAAGATGGGTGGTGCCCATGGTGGCCATTTGGAAATCAGCCATTTTGGATCCAACTTTTGTTTTTTCAATAGGAAGAGGGTCATGTGACACATCAAACTTATTGGGAATTTCACAATAAAAACAATGGTGTGCTTGGTTTTAACGTAACTTTATTCTTTCATGAGTTATTTACAAGTTTCTCTTTGTTTACAGCCATTGACATGTCGCAGAGGTTAACACGTGAGGAGCGGATAGAAATTGTGTTGATGTCTGGTGAATGCAGTAACCGGGTCATTGCAGCAGATTTCAATGCAAGACACCCTACGAGACCACCCATCTCTCATGCTACAGTTAGCAAACTGCTTGCTAAGTTTCGTGAAACTGGTTCAGTGTTGGATTTGCCAAAATGTGGACGCATGAAAACTGTCACTAATGAAGAAACATCAGTGGCTGTCCTAGCTTCATTCAGCAAGAGCCCACAGCGTAGCACTCGCCGCATGTCACTGGAGAGTGGCATTAGTCGAACATCCCTTCAGCGGATATTAGCTACTCACAAATGGCACCCTTACAAACTCCAGCTACTGCAGCATCTCAACGAGGATGACCCAGATCGGTGCACTGAATTTGCAGAATGGGCAAAACAAAAATTGGAACAGGACCCTCAGTTTACGCAGAAGATTTTGTTCAGTGATGAGGCAAACTTTTATGTGAATGGTGAAGTTAACAAACAAAACCACCGCTATTGGTCTGACACTAACCCACATTTGATAGATCCCTCCAAGACTGTTGGAACAAAAAAATTGATGGTATGGTGTGGTATATGGGGTACAAAGATAGTGGGGCCATTCTTCATCAATGGAAACCTCAAGGCCACTGGATATGCGAAATTGCTACATGATGTGTTTCCCTCTTTATGCCCTGAAGCTGGCACGTTCCATGAGTTTTTCCAGCTAGATGGTGCACCACCACATTATGGGTGTCAGGTCCGAGCATTCCCAGATGAACAGTTTCCTGGAAAGTGGATTGGTCGTTGTGGGCCAGTTGAATGGCCCCCAAGGTCTCCCGATCTGACCCCCTTAGACTTTTATCTTTGAGGTCATCTGAAGGCAATTGTCTATGCTGTGAAGATACGAGATGTGCAGCACCTGAAACTACGGATACTGGAAGCCTGTGCTAGCATTTCTCCTGCGGTGTTGCTATCAGTGTGTGAATAGTGGAAGAGGAGGGTTGCATTGACAATCCAACACAATGGGCAGCACATTGAACACATTTTATAAGTGGTCAGAAACTTGTAAATAACTCATGAAAGAATAAAGTTACCTTAAAACCAAGCACACCATTGTTTTTCTTGTGAAATTCCCAATAAGTTTGATGTGTCAAATGACCCTCTTCCTATTGAAAAAACAAAAGTTGGATCCAAAATGGCCGAATTCCAAATGGCCACCATGTTCACCACCCATCTTGAAAAGTTTCTCCCCTCACATATACTAATGTGCCACAAACAGGAAGTTAATATCACCAACCATTCCCATTTTATTAAGGTGTATCCATATAAATGGCCCACCCTGTACAGTCGGAGACTTGTACATTGGCGAATTCGTGTTGCCATTGGGGGAAAGTACTGCTACTTCCCAATGAAGAGGCTTTTCGCGAGAGTTAAAAGATTTGATCATGGAGAAGCACTGCAACATTGAATAGAAAGAGTAAGGGCTCATTTATACTTCACGCACGGCGCACGTATCATGACTGCCATGCGTTCCCAGCGTTCATTTGATGCGTCCTCTGAGCAGGTCCTCGGACATTAACGCGATGCGTGCGTGAGTTGCAGTACCAGCAAAAAGTTGGGGGGCTCAGTGTGATAAAAGTTGGAATGTGACGTCAGAGACTCTGTTTACCTATGGAGGAATATTTCGGACAAAATTAAATAAATAAATAAATGTGCAAATAAATAAAAGTACTGTGAAATGTGAACATAAATAAATAAATGTGACAGAAAGCCCTTTGCGGATCCTATGAGATCGATGTGCGCGCTTCGATGTTTGATGAATGGTTCGATGTGGTGAAGCAAAATGCCGACATACTGTACAAATGCATTCGTGGTGCTTTATATTCAAGCGTCAATATTCCCGATCGTAATGACACGATACATTTTAAAAGTCTCACATACCGTATCCTGTGCCATCTTCTTTTTCTAGGGCTTCCTCTGGTCCTGATAATAGGGGATCACCAGCAATAGATCGCCACACTGGGCACATTAAATGTATGATATTCCAAACTCTCTGCACATTTAGAATCCTTAGATTTATACTTGATATCACTTTCATGATGGGATGCATTAAAGCATGTATGTTATATTTTACAGATAAATCGGTAATTTCGTTTAAAAAATGAATACTGTTAATAATTACACACATTGGGGTGACACGGTGGCGGAGCGTTAGCGCTGCTGTCTTGCATGGAATCACGTCGCTGATATTCCCTACCTGGAGTTTACATGTTTTCCTGCTGGGTTTCCTTCCAAAGATATGCAGATTTGGTCACACTAAAATGACGTCAGTGTACTGTATGTGAGTGCTTCTATTCACCTTGCGATGAGCTGATGCCTCGTCCTGGGATTGTTTCCTGCCTCATGTCCAATGCTAGCTGAAATGGACAAATCCCTGGACTAATGGATTTAATCATTAAACATCCTTTTCAGAGATATTGCGGTAAGGTGTCATCGGAATTTAATGGATGTTTCAGGCAATTCACAACACAGCGAAGCCGAACCTGTTCTCATCGTGATAATATCTTGCACTGCCATCTGGTGGATTCCTCCAGATTTACGTAAAGTGTGCGTGCAAGTATGAACAGTACAACGCTTGCGTAGCAGGAGCGTCCGCTGCAGCATGCGTCGCGTGAAGTATAAACCTGGCCTTAAACAATCCGACGTACTAGAAATTATACAGACAATAATGGATAAAAATCCATACATCCAAATGTCTTGCACTTTACACAACATTTATCTAGAGAACACGGACAAAGAAACTGTCTTGGATTTAATTTTCAAAATGAAAGCATAAGACCACAAGCACCTTCTAGATAAGGAAACACTATTTAATTGCTAATGATACATTTTAAGGCAGCATGGTGGTGCTGTGATAACTGCAACTGCCCCATAGCATTAAGAGTCCAGAACTTGAATCACAGCAATTGCACTCCTTATGTGGAGTTTACAAATTCGCCCCAACTAAATTTTTATTTTACTCCAGGTACTCCAATTTTCCTTCCTAATTCATGTTAGGTTGCTTTGTATGATTAACTTGGCTCTGTGTGAGCGAGCATAAGTGTGTGTGTGTGCGTATATGTATGCATGGCCTGTGATGAACTGCTGCCCCATTAAAAATTTGTAAACTTTTTTAACTTCATTAACCTTTAATAAGAGAAATGTTGACTTGTATAAAGCTTCAATATGAGTAATTTTTCATCTGCCGACTACTTTTAGAGAACACAGCTAATAAATACTGATTAGAAATAGAAGACGAATCCATAGATGAAGTCAAACAGAATATTACTCTGTTTTAAGAAGATAAGTTCAGAATGCTGATTCACTAATATAGAAATTCTGGGCGATACCGATAACCAATATGTTTTTGTCCATCTTTGTCAATATTGATAACCAATATATTTTTTTTTTTATTTACTTCAGGTTTCAATGTTTTAGTTATGCTGAAAATCTCTTAGGCATTATGAAAGAAACAACAGTAGCATATGAAACAGAGATGAACTTGTTTTTATTAACTTGCTGACTTTTACGCTCTTCTTTGCTATAAATATAGGCAACCAGTACTTTATGTGGGGGGAAAAAGAGCAAGATTTGGCCCTTCTGTATAGAAAAAATACTCCAGAACAAGTACAACAATCTGCTTAACATACACATCCTGGGTAACTTAAGCACATCAAGACACCATGCCATTACAGAACATTGGGTTCAGGCATTGGGTATACTAACAAAAAAGTGAATGAATATTATTTGTGCCATGTCTTAGGATGGCTTTTTAAAAAGCACAAACAGTAGGTTTTTCTTAACAAAAATAGACTTTTCTGCGTTTTCACCAGCATGTCTGTTTTTCGTTTCATTTACTATATTTGACATGGCTGAAAAAAGGCATTCACTGTCTACACTGGTACAAAGTGTTAATAGATACTTGATCGCTGCCTTCGCCAAGGTTGGGAAACGGGCTGGAAATAGGGGGCTTGCTGAGATAGTTATTCAGCTGAAAAAAAACAAGTTTACAAATGTTTACCTGTATTATAATAAAAAATAATAAATTATTATTAGGTTGACCAGATATGCGGTAAAGAAAAACCGGACAACCACCTGTACCAACCACGGCCATTAATAAAAACTTGTGATGTTGAAAGCTTGACGTATAATGATTCGAGCCAATGAAGTGTGATGCGGATGGACTTTTAAGTGATGCAGCACAAGCTGTTCCACAATTAAGCATTTTCTAACAAAGGTGTGCCTTGAAATATTCAGAGACAGCTGTATATTTTAGGGTGATTGTTTTAAGGTAATGTTTACATTAAAACTGGAGTAGAGTGGAGTGGAGCCTTAAAATCTTTTGCAGTTAGGACACAGGAGACACATCTTTCACAAGGTACAACACTTGAAGCTGCATTCTAGCATGCAGGCGAACCTGTTCCTCCTTTTTAAGTACCCACTAAATTACATTGCTCCAATATTTTTCCACAGCGACTCGACTAAAATGAAAAAAAAAAAACTGCGCCGTTTAATAACAGTTTTGTAGGCAATCTGGCAAAGTGTAAAAACCTGATGAAAAAGACGAGGTGATAACATTAACGTGTTCCTTTTTTTCTCAGTTTACGTTTGCGGAGCAGTTTGCCCCGCACTCGTGTACTGTCCCAGCAAGCCGCCTCTCACTGCCAACAGCGAGTTTCCGGAAAATGCGCGAGGATACTGATTGGATATTAGGAAGCTGCAGTGTATGGCTTGTTTTGGCTTTTTTTTTTTTTTTAATTCTGCACGTCTGATAATCCAAATTAGTATAATTATTGTCAATAACTTTATGATTCTGTTATTTTAACTAGGCGGCAGTTGAATGTGGTTTTGCAGCCGCATACGAATTTTCTTCAAGAATTTCTCTATACATCTCCAGCAATGAAGCAGCAACATCTCTCCGAGTGCAAATCTTTTTGTCTCGTGGTTTGCTGTTGCTCCTTCATCAGCTGACTTCTCAACCAATTGTTTCTCAAGTGCTTTATGCACTTGTTTTTTGGTATCTCGGTCACAAAATGTATCTCTGTACCGTGGATCAAGGATCTTTCATTTTTCTATTCTTTAATATGTAAAGCACTTTGAGCTACTGTTTGTATGAAAATGTGCTATATAAATAAATGTTGTTGTTGTTGTTGACAGTAGATTCATAGTATAGTGGCTCGGTGAATGCACCACTGACACATTTTGTGGCACTCTCCAAAAGTGTGATTTTCGCCATCTGAACTTCAGAATCTGTCTTGTCACACTTTTAAGCGCTTCAACAGACGGAGTCACGTCCACAATTATAAATGAATGCGCACTTATGTCTGCACGTCCTGCTGAAGCATTCTTGCTGGGGTACCAAGGTGTATTTGTGTTTTTCTCAGCCGCATGCTTAAAATGAGTAACTATTCACCTCCCCATGGCAAACCAGTCGGAGATGCTTCTCTGGCTCAATATGCCTTAATTTACAGCAGGCTACAAAGTGTGAGCCATGCAGCTTAAACTTTTAATGCCACTTTCTTCCATAGCATTTGCCACATTGCGAGCGTTGTCACGAAGCACAACATGCACATTACTTTTTGAAATGTTCCACTTCGTTAACATGGAATCGGAAGCTTGTGCAATAAAGTTGCAGAATGAGAACTCTTTTTGCCTCAACATTTTTTCGTCAATCCAGTGTGCCATTAGATTCAACATAATCATGGGGCTGACTTCTGAGCTCCACATATCTGTAGTAAAGTTAATGCTGGTGACATTGTTTCTTAAAAGCTCATGAGTATGTGTAGCAATCACATCATATAATGTAAGCAGCGAGACATCTGCAAAGTATCCCTGGCTTGGAAGAATTTACCAAGGTTCTGAATGATGTAGTAGCTGGTGAAATCCTTCGTCCTCATCTAGGGAAAAAGGTTGGTCAGTAGGTTGGTTAGTAGTTATGCGTTTAGCTCTGGTGCTGTCTTGAGGAAATGTCTTCCCATTCTGAAGGGTTTGCTGTATAAGGCTACTGCTAGAGTCTGATTTAACTTCTGTTTTGGTAGCATTAGTTGCTAAAAATCCTGTGTATAATTCGTTACGGAGGTTCTTCAGATGGGTAATTAAATTTGTGATATTGAAAGATTTAATTCTAAAGTCTCCTCATATTATTATCTCATTTCTGCAGGCAAAGTAAACAACGTGCGTAGTGTTCCTGTAGGCAAAACTAGGAAAGCGCAAGGGGCTGTGCTTTAATGCATGTTTTTCTGCAGCTTAATGTCTGCCTCACCAAACAACGAAACCAGCATTTAATTATTTAGTGAACTGACAATGTTGATAAGCCAGAATTATATCAGTTGGCAGTATTGGTTTAAATGTACACATGTGACCGATTTCGATGTTGTAATTTTTAATGAACATCGGCCGATAACAATACAGTTTCCAATATATCATACATCTCTAGTTCAGAAATTTGCCATTGCTTTTCAATGGAAGATTTTGAAATTGCAAACATTTTACAGTGTGCAGTAGATGAGATATCCATCCATCCATCCATCCATTATCCAACCCGCTATATCCTACCTACAGGGTCATGGGGTCTGCTGGAGCCAATCCCAGCCAACACAGGGTGCAAGGCAGGAAACAAACCCGGGGCAGGGCACCAGCCCACCGCAGTAGATGAGATATTTCAATTAAAAATGAACTATCCTGACAAATTTCCTTGAGAAATAAGTGGGCCAAATTTTAACAAAATTGATCGTCTGAGAGCAGAGTTCTTTCATGCAGACAGACAGATGTGGCAATTGCAGGAGGTGGTTATTGTACCTAAAAATGACATACAGTACTTACCATTGTGGTAAATTGGTCCCATATTCCTTTTATCGGACACGTTTCATGAATAAAAGGTTCCAAAACACCCCCGGCAACTCCACAGCAATCATACTGTAAATTCAAAAAAGCCATGAAAATGACATATTAGCTTCATATGTGTGTTTCTACACAGTTGAACCATTTTGGTTCCATTCTAAGATTGTAAGGCATTGTTGAGCAGGTAGGATCAATGGGGGACATGAAGCCTTCACTGATAGCATTTACTAGGTCTCGGTTTGTATGTTAGACTGATGTGGCAGCCATCTTAGTGTTGTCTGCAGGTTTTCCTTGGCTTTTATTTGGTCTGTTCAACTCAGCATTTTTTGCTTTTATATAAAAGACATTATGACTAAAATTACAGAAAGCTATAAAATTCACATTATTGAAAAAAGTAAATTACAGTATAAATAAATCTTAAAATTCCAACCATAATAAGTTAAACATGGAAAACAGTCACAAAACTGCTTGCCTTCTCATTTCTTATTTTTATAGTTTACTGCTACAGTTTGTTGGTTTGTGACAAGCTTATGTCACACGTGTGTCAGAGGGTCACCATCCAGGTTCCTCCCAGGCACGTAATACAACCACAAGCTGAGTGTCTGTGTGACTGTGTCATCTTCCTTTGCCTCCACTGTGCTGATAAACCACCCAGTGAGGGCAGCTGACTTCGCCCCTCTCAGTCCTAGGACCATAAAAGCCCAGCCACCCAGAAGGAGAAGTCACTGGTTGACAAGACAGCAGAAGAGACAGAGTTACTTCAAGCCCTAGAATACAACCTATAAAGAAGCCTTCATAGGCATCAGTTTATCTGTTAGAATGCCAGAGGGTAACAAATTTTTGTTCATATTCACAGCATTGAGCAATGTTTAATTTTTAGTTATAAGTAAATGGAGAAAGCCGAGTAGGCATCCCAACATGTATCATGGCCTTCGACCCATTATTACTTTAAATGACCACACTTGGAATGATTGTTCATTTAGTCCTATTGTACTCTCCCTATCCCTCACTTACAGTATGATGGGATAGTTTATGGATCCACAGGAAGCCATGCCAATGACACAATCATTGTCCAAACAATCAGAAACATCCTTTATTTACAGAAGTTAAAAAAATTAAATGAATGCGTGCAAAAAAAATTTAAATCTAGTGGTATTTAATTCAAAAGTGGAAGCATAGAAAAAACAAAGGAACAGAATTGAATGATGCATGCAAAGCCACTCTATGCTGAAGTTACTAATAAAAAAACTAATCTTAGCAACTCAGGGAAGATGTGATTGGCTTGTTTTAGTTAGGAATGAGGCAAATGCCAGGTACAAGCACCAACTATAAAGGACAAGGGCATGGGGGAATGAATCTTCATGCCAAAGCAGAAAGAAGGGTAATGCTGAGGAGTGGTATGGCACGTACAGTAAATGTACAGGGTGTACAAGGTAGGCGACAGGTAGAAACCATTGCAAGAAACAGAGACTGGCAACTAAGGAGGAAACATGTTATGTTCTCCCAAAAGATGCTAGTGAGGTCTCTAAACAGAAAGTGTGTCAGGTCATGATGGGTTATTTGGGGACACAATACCAATACCACCTGATCGAGACAGCTGCAAATTCTCTTGGGACTGAAGAGTTTGAAACTTGTCATCCTATTAAAGCTGAAGTTGGAGTGGGTACTGGTCATCATGCTACAGCCAGATATATGGACGCATGCTGTCCCTAACTCAAAGGTGTGGCGACCTCTTCAAGCAGGCTGCAAAGGTACCACTTCATAGACCACTGATGCTCATGGGTTACATAGTGTTTATGAATGCATTGACACCTAGTGCTGCTAAAGACAATACTGGTGTCTCTGAAGAGAAGGTAAACCTCATATATGGCAGAGGGTTTCATTATATGAGAGGTGAGTTGAGAAAGAAGGTTTACCAACCTGAGAAGGTTGTGGCTATATAACGTAAAGAGAGAAAAGAGATAAGAAAGAAAGAGCCTTAAAAGTTCTTATAAGTGGGCAACTGGGTGAGCCACCCCAGCTGGTAAACCCATATAGGTCGGCCCTTGGTGTCAGTACAAGCTTTATTTGCTTACGTTCATCTTGCCATTATTTGGCATTTAAAGAGTTAGTATAAGGTTGCCTAGTTCATTTTACAACATGTAAAGTAAATCAAGTGACTGATGGCCATACAGTGAATGCTTAGAGCGCTGCAGAAGGTTCCGTTTTTTTTTTTATGAATTACTGAGCACAGTGATCTATGCCACGGTGTGTCTGCAGCAGTCTTCTTCCATGGACTCTGACACAGCTACTTACACCAGAATAGAATAACAGGGTCAAAACTACATGTTGGGGTTGTCCCCATAATCATTTTTCACCTGCAACTATCAATAGATCAAAGATGGCATGCACAATTTCCCATGTGCCAAATTTAGGAAAAATTTAGGCAAATTACTTTGAGGTAAATGGAAGATTTGTTGCTTATTACCAATTTGTTTTTGATGAACGTTCTCCCACCTGCTAAAGAAAGCTGTACCCTTATATTAGCTGAGGCATTTTAAATGGGCTTTCATTCCATTACTTAATATATTATGGAATTGTGCTATAAAATGTATAAGACTGTATAGCTATTTTTCTAATTGTCAGTTTTTTTTAAGTTACAAATGACTTGGCTTCTTGTGGTTTAACTTCTGAATGAATTGGCAATTTAGTTTTCACTTATATTTTTGGCAAAATAAATGAATGGCACTAGAAGAAGCTCTCTGGTCTTTCCTCCCATTGAGTCTTCTACAAAAAGCTTTGTCTGAAGATCACAGAGCCCTGGGCCTGTCAAGACCTCACAGCCCCCTTCCCCTCCTGTTCTGTTCCCGCAACCCCTGCAGCCAGCCACAATCAACCTGCCGACACATCAAATGCCAATGCTTACTTATACAGGACATCAGACACAATCTAGTAACTTTGTTATACTAGCTGAGTAGATGGCACATACTATATAATTTATGCAACAATAATTTGCATTGGGATTAGCATGCTTTAAGTGAAAACCTGGCAACTGGGGGAGAAGCAACAGCCTTCTGCATGTTTTGCATTCAATAATAAAACACAAATACAGTGAAATACTGCAAACACATGTTTTGTTCACAATCCATCACAAACATCCCAGTCTCTATTTCACTCAACCTGAGGTGGTGCTCACTAAAGCCAACTCAGTGGTGTGGCATCCTGGTTTTGCTAACACTCACGAGCTACATTGGGTACCTTCAGCTCTGCCCTGTCAGTGTGGTGGACTTGAGTGATTCCATATAGCTACACACAAGTTCTGGGATGGAAATATAAAAAACTAGCCAACCCGCGGTGTACCATACGCCGCATAATCAGGCCGGTTTTTTAATGATTTTTAAGCACAGGGAGAAAATTAACATTTGAAAAATCGGTAATGTAATAAATCAGCAAGAAAAGCAACATTGTAACAATGCACGGAACGAACCAACACACAATCATCCATGACTGAAAACTGGCGGACCGCAATCGCGCCTTCTCTTGCCAGACAGAGGGACGGGGCCGGCTCTACGCTGGGGCAAGTGGGGGCAATGCTCCCTTAAACAAACGTCCTGCCCCCTTAAATCAAACTTTTAGATGATGAGAAAGAAAATAATAGATTACCCACAAACTGAATATGGACAAGATTTACTACAGTAGCTGAAAAATCCACTGGAAAAGGCACAAATGAGATGATAGGTTTCACCTCTTGTTCGCTCTTTCCCTCCGTGCACTGTTTGTCCGCAGCTCACACAGCACTCCGCAGAGATCCTCCACTCACCCTCCCCAGCTAAACATCCAATCACTGTTTAGTATGCAAATGACCCGGTGTCAGGTTTCTCAGTAGGCAGGGCAGAGCGAAATGAGCTCGTCAACTGCAGGAGACTTTGAGGAAGCAGCAAATCGTCAAAATCATAGCAACTCGTGAAATAATTAACAACAACTAAAAAAATACATCTATATTTGTACAGTCAATGGGGGACTAGTCCATTGTTCTTCTCACAATTTCAGTCTGGTAGAGAAGTGTTTCTTTCTCGATCCCACAAGCACCACTGCTGCTGCATAGAGCCGACTGGAGGACCCGTGTCTGTCTGTCAGACCCCGACACAAAGCCCTGCCCCAGCTTTCAACTCTGCACTCAACAGTTTTCTCGTTTCATATACTGATGATATCACAGCGATTTTAGTAAAGCTTATTTATTCACTTTCCATCCCAGCTTCCAGCAGCTCACAAAGGGAAAGTTAATGCTGTGAAATGCATCCTTTTTCCCAAGCTTTTAAAAAGTGTGGAGCTGCTGCTGGCTGTACCAATAGCAGTAGCAATGATCAGAGACAGCAACTAGCATGTCTATTCCTGTGGCATCAACAGGCAGTGCTTCTCCTGTACCTCTGCCAACAATTGGTGCCCCAAAGCAACCCGCTCAGCTACCCAGTGAGTTAAATGGTAATACACCATCTGTGTATTAGGTGGTACAACATTAAGATCATTCAATCCTGCCTGGTACCACACATGACCATGGCTGGAGTACTCTGTTGTGTGGGACGCATGCTTCTGTTCCCCTGTCGGAAATATGGCAGCACAGTTAATGAGAGGGATGTAGTTTTTACCTTAACTGGTTTTAACAACTGGAAAGCAGCACTTGATCGAGACAAGGGGCTACAGAGGCATGTGTCCAGCCACAACCATGTGCATGCTTCAACCATCTGGACTGAGCATAAAAGCAGAGAGGCCACAGGGGGACTGTGGATTCAATGTTGGTTGGTAAAACACAACTTGAAAAAAAACATTACTATGTCAAGAGTATTGGTAGTGCTATAAGGTTTCTCTGTGTAAATGAGTTGGGGCTCCATGGGACTGCAGAAACCTTGAGACATGATGCAGCGAGTAATGATGATGACATTGCTTCAGGTATTTTTCTAAAACTGATGGAATATACCTTAGAGAAGGATGAGAAGCTAGCAAGCATTGCTAAGGGTGTCCCAAAAAATGCAAAATACACATCTAAGGATATCCAAAATGAAATTATCCAAACACTGGCTGACATGGTGCTTGGAGAGGTCAGGAAAAATATGAAAGTGCTGATTCTGCAGGGTTTTGCCTCAAAAGTGATGGGACCAGGGATAGGTGCAATGTGGAAAATGTGTCTGTGATAATACGGTTTGTCAGAAATTCCATGCCAGAGGAGCATCTTATTGGGTTGCTTGACTTGCAACAACTTGATGCAGAGTACATCACCTCTGAGATACTGTTACACCTTTCTGATGCTGGCTACAGTGCTGACAGTATACTTAGCCAGTGTTATGATGGGTTAGAGGTGGGTACAAGCTCTGCTCCAAAAGAGCTTGACAGATATGTCCCATACATCCACTGCTACAACCACCAACTGCACTTAGTGGTTGTGCATGCCATGCAGAGTGAGCCGTGTGCAAAAGATTTTTAGCCTATCTAGTTCACTCTACAACTTTTTCACCACCACTATGTGCTCAATAAACATGATGCACCTTGTCTAAAAAGGCTGCTTGAGATCAGATGGACAAGCCACTATGAGGTGAGGTGACAAGGTGCACTGTGGACAATCAAGAACAAATCCTTAGTATCCTATCTGAGATGACAGAGGATGATGATGCTGCAGTTGACCTGTGCACCGAGGAATCAGGCCTGCTATGCCAAATTAAGAGGCATCACTTCTTTGAGATTGGAAAGTTCCCAGTGCGGGTGCTTGGTGTCTTGAAACCAGCAAATGCTATTCTACAGTCTCAGTCAGTTGATCTGTGCAGTGCTTCTGAGGTTGTTAGTGCAGCACTGGACTCCTTAAAAAACATCCGTGAGGATGACTGTTGGGGAGTGTCATCTCCTGCTGAGGATGAGTCACATCCAACAAAGAGAAGGAGAACAATGAGCAAACACCTGGGTCAAAGTGTTGTGCTCTCAACTTTGGGCCATACAGACTCTGGTGACCCTACCATTTCCCCCATCAGTCTCTGAAAAGATCCCTGCTCAACATCCTTGACAGGGCCATTTCAGAAATGGAAACTAGATTTTCACACAAGAATATTGACCTGATGAGAGCCATATCTAGTCTTGCACCCAAATCTAGCGCATTTCTAGATCCCACCCTGTTGCACCCTCTGGCTGTGATGGCTGGCACTGTAGCAGATGTTGTAAGTCTGAAAATGAAGTTCTTGTGGCAAAACAGATGCTGCTCAAAAAATGTTCAAAGGAAACAGACCTGTCCACTGTGTGTAAACTCCTGCAGGAGTACAAGGAAGCCTTTCCTGAGTTGCATAAATTGTATGTAACAGCCCTGGTAATTGGTGTGTCTTCAGCATCGTGTGAGAGTTCCTTCTCCACTTTGTCACGGTCCTAACCCCTATCGTCACACCATGTTACATAAAAGAAAGAGGAATTTGGTGATCTTGGCCCATGAGAAGTCCATAACAAATAACTTGGATATGGATGAATTTGGAAGAGTTTTGCAAAGGGAAACAGGAGACTGTTGTTGTAGAGTGGATTGAGGAGAAAGGAGAGTGGAGCTGTTCAGTTACAAACAGAGAGTTCAGTTGCTTGCAAAACAAACAAGCTTAAAACAAGACAAAAAGACAAAAAAAGAAGAAAAAAGTTCAAATGTTCTGTTCTAAATCTGTTGTGTTCTACAAATTAGTTTGAGAATTGTAGGAAAAGACATGGTGAATTGTTTTTTTTTTAATTACTATGCCAACCCTTTTAGTTTTGTAAATATTGGCTATATTGAGAGGTCTTATTTTATTCTTACTTTATTTTGCAAATTTATTTGAGAATTAGGCCATCCAATTAAGATAATTTTTATGTTGTTGGTTGTAAAGATCTGGATGGATATTTTATTTTATTCTTTATTTTATTTTTTATTCTATTTTTTCAGTTTTATTTTTCAAGACTTGGTGAATTGATTTTTTTTTTAATAACTTGGCCTACCCTTTTTAGTTTTATTAATATTGGCAATAGTGAGAAGTGTTATTGTTGGGTTCTAATATATTTGATATAGGCCATCCAATTAAGGTAAATGTCATGTTTTTAGTTGTTCTAATCTGATGAGGAATATTTTATTTTTTGTTGTTTTATTTTTCAGTTTTCCTCCTGAGGGATTACCACCTTATCATGGTCAGGGGGTTTGTGTGCCTCAGTGACCCTAAGAGCTACACCAGCAGAAGCTTAGCCTTCAGGTGGGACACCCAAGTTGGACCGGTCTTAGGGTAGATGCCTGATGAAGTGCAATCCAATGACATGACAATAACAGTTATCCAGAGCACCCCACCCCTTTCCCACCTCCATCGTCACCATGTGCCCCCTTCACATTTCTGTCTGCCCCCTTAAATATGCCTGTCTAGAACCGGCCCAGCGGAGGGATGGGGGTGCACGGCGCGGAGTGTGGAAGGGGAGAAGAGGAGAAGGACGTCCATTCAGCTCCCTCCGTCATGCTAGTCTCCTGAATTCTTGTTCAGTATGTACTGCCCCTCATGTGCCTATCCTCCAACTCGTCACTTGAGTCGTTGGCTGCTTTTTTAAATATAATCCACCAAGACACCTGACCACGGTAGTAGCGAGGTGGGAGGGGGGTGTGCACAAAGGGTTGGGACACAACCAGTGAGAGCGTATGAGTCACACTTAGTGGGAATTCCACGGTTTGCAGCCCGAATGGGGTTCAACGGCTTACGCACGCCTCTTTGCGCTGGGTAGACACACGCTCAATCTCATGCATAATTATTTATTGAATGCTAAACACTTCTGGAAAGACACGGTTGTCTAAAACAGGTTGGTGTGAGAATACAACAGTAAGTGAATGAAAAGTTGGAACTCTGGAGAGAGCAAAATACAACACAACAGTGAACCCCCGGCATAACAAACGCCGCATAAATATTTATTGATGGTTGAACACTTCTGGAAAAACACAGTTGTCTAAAAAGGGAGGGTTTGAGGATACAACAGAAAGTGAATGAAAAGATGGAACTCCGGAGAGAGCAACATATAATTGTCCGTGAGTGAAGAAGACGAATGTTTGTCGCGGAATGCGAATTGCTGTATGTAGCGTGTAAAACAGTTTGCCATGGTGCACGCAGTCATGCGTCATAACCGAAAACTCGGTTTTTAAAGACTGCTTACTTCATTGTTTTTAACCTCAGTTGTAAATGATTATTTTAAGGATCCCATGGGATACCCCTCGCAAACTGTTTTACCCGCTGCATATGGCGACTCACCTCCGCGAGAAACATGCCTCTATGAACAGTCAAGGTGGCTCGGAGGTACATGAGGCCTCTACGACAGACGAATATAAATGACGTTGTTCTTTTTGTGTCGTCGCGCCCGAGTTGGTGGGCGTGGCTCTGCGAGTTGTCGTCGTATCCAATGGTCTTGGAGTTAGTGGGTGTGGCTCCTCCCTGCGTGCGCCATAGGTGTCTTACTTGTCGGCGGCTTAGTGAATCCACGCCCCTTCCGGTGTGCTTTCCATGGGTGTCTTGCCTTAGTGAATCATATATATATAGATAATTATATAAGGAACATTTGTAATCCTCGTTTAACCGTCCTCGTTTTTCTTTTGAATTGTAATGTTTGACATTAATTGCAAATTAGTTTGGACAATTCCAGATAGATATTGCACTATAAATAAGGTCAAAAGGCTATCATTTAAAATTCCTTATGCATTTTATCCAGTAAAATGAGCACTTCCTAAGTTATATATAAACAGGGTTATTTGTGTTCTTTTGTGGTACTGAAGGACAGTCTGTGGTGTACCGCTTTGTTCGCTGTATGCTTTCAAAATTATTTTGGACTGATTGCAAAGCTTGTTTTTAAGTAATTTAAGGCAGGGGTTTCCAACTCCGGTCCTGGAGGACCACCGTGGCTGCAGGTTTTCATTCTAACCCTTTTCTTAAAGAGTAACCTGTTTTTGCTGGTAATTAAATTCTTTTGAACTAATTTGAATCGACTTGCTCTTAAAGTGTCAGACCCCTTAATTGTTTATTTTTCCTTAATTATCAGCCAAAGAACAATGAGATACAAAATGAGCCAAAACAACTGAAAATAAAGAAAGATGAAGGTCTCAGGAATGTCAATCTGCTCAGGGCCCCAAAACATTTTAACACTGCTCTTAGAAAACAGAAAATCAACAATTTCGGAAATGTCTGCTAATGCAACACGAGAGCAACAACAAGCTACGGAATTAAAGAATGGGTTTAACTAACGAGAAGAATCTGCACCTCATTAAGTAGCTGGTTGGAGTGAAATTGGTTGGCGTTTGAGACCCTGACTTAGTTGCTCTTCTGTTTGTTCCCTCACTTCACATTTCATTTCTGTTTGGGTGCCATTTAAGGAAAGAATTCAGAGGAACGATGGAGAAATTCAGGGGAACACATCTTAAAAAAAACAATTCAATTAAAATTAATTCACAAAAAGTTAATTAGCAGCACAAACAGGGCACTCGTTAAAAAAAAGGGTAAGAATAAAAACCTGCAGCCTTAGTGGTCCTCCAGGACCGGAGCTGGGGACCCCTGATTTAAGGTGTATTTGAAGCTTAAGGATTTTGATATTGTATTGTATTGTATTGTATTATGCAAGAGAAATCATGGAAAAGGAATATTTATTATAACTTTTGTTAATTACTTTAGGTAAAGTTCATATTCATAAAACAAATGGTCCAAGAACACTCTCTTGTAACAGCTTTGAGAAGACTTTCAAATATTACATTAAGTCTGTGAAAGGTCTACACTAATAACACTGGTCACATACAATATTTTGAGAATACAGAGTGCTGTGAAATTTTTGACTAACCATACCAAAACAGAGAAATGTCTAAAACAACCTGATATTTCAACTGAGGAAAAGGAAATCTGGAAACTCATTTGTGTAAAGCTGGAAAGGCAATTATTAACAGACTGAAGTGTTGGAAAATGTGCTGAAGAAATGATGGGCATAATAAAAGTAGGAAAGCAGTTTACTTGCCTGTTAATCATAATTTTTTATTAAAGCATGTCTGTACAACAAAGCAAAATCTGGATTAGGTTTTACCATTAGCATTTGATCCAGTTAGAAGGTAATATAAATGCTTGTGATTTTCAGTATAATCTTCCTTCAAGCTGTGCATATTTTGGTTTTTGAGCAGTACAGTGGACATCGTGTACGGCTAACGCCTCACAGTTTCAGCAGATGGGATCTGATCCTTTTGTCTTTTATGGGATTTTCTCAAGGTAATCATATTTTATTGATGACCCTAAAATTTTATTTTAGCTTAACTGGCTTCCATAAATATGTCAAGTGTTGCGTATACATGAACTTGTTCGGCAATGGACTGGCGCCCAGTCATCTGATTAGTTTCTACCTTACATTCTCTAGTGCTAAAGCAAAGTGTATTTTTTTTTTTTGTATTTCTCCTACATCAAGGAAGTGATTGTGTCATAACTTCCCATAAATTTGTTATGGAGTTATGCGTCTGCAAGGAGAGAGCATTTGAACTGAGTTTTCCATGTCAATGGTCATAGATACTGTGGTGCCAGGCCGGGGCTGGAGCCCGGCCGGGACGCCCAGGAGGACCAGAGGAGGGCTTGTTCCTCCTCCAGACTGAGAGGGGGCGTCCGTCCTGGTTATACTGGAGGCCTCGGGTAGAGGGCTTGGAAGCTCAGCCCTGTAGGGACCCGTGGCCACCGCCAGGCGGCTTCCCAGTGCCTGATTATCCCAGGAGGGGAAGACGACAGGGGACACCCGGACGGCTTCCGGGTGCGCAGCCGGCACTTCCGCCACACGGGGGTGTGTCCACGGGAGATTGCCAGGAAGCAGCTGGAGCCCATCCGGGTTCCTATAAAAGGGGCTGCCTCCCTCCAGTCAGCAGTGGATGTCGGGTGGAAGAGGACATAACTGGAGAGAGGACGGGAGGCGGTCCAGAGAAAGGCAGAGAAACTGTGTGGCCTGGACATTGGGGGAATCGGTGCAAGAGGCACTGGGGTTTGTGAGCACGTTAAATTTGTAAATATTGTAAATAAACGGTGTGTTGGGTGAAACTATGTTGTCCGTCTGTGTGTGTCCGGGTCCAAGTTCACAATACATATGTACACTCATCATGCTCCATAAAAGAAGGTTATTCAATAAAAGAAACATTTATTATTTACAACTCTGGTGAAAATGATGGAATCACTACTCTTGGAGGATGTTCATTCAGCTGTTTGTCTTTGATGCAAAATAAAAAAAAACAAATTACAGATATGACACAAAACTTTTATTTAACAGGTGATCATTCTAGCATTGTATAACATACCTCAAAAAATTAAATGAATTTCAAATTAATGGCACATTTTGTGTTCAGTCTAAGTAGAGGAAAAACTTATGGAATCATTCAATGAGGGAAAACTTCTGGAATCATTAACCCAAAAAATTAAAATTAGTACTTTGTTGCACCTCCTCTGGCTTTTATGGCAGCTTGAATTCTTTTAGGCATGCACTTCACTAATGAAAAACAAAATTCTTCATCAATCATGTTCCATCTTTCTTGTAAAGCAGATGACAGATCAGCTTTGCAGGCTGAAGCCTTGCCGTGGACCATTTTTTCTAATTTCCACCATTACTTTTCTACTGAACTGATATCCGGACTGTATGCTGGCCATGTCATTGATATACCTTTCCTTGAAGAAAAGTTTTAATGCTTTTTGTTCTGTGGCAAGAGGCATTAACATCCTGAAAAAAGACTTCATCACCAAGCCTACTTTCAATTGATGGAATGAGAAAAGTATCCAAAATTTCACTGTACACCTGTGTATGTACTGTAGAAGTAAAGATTACCATCTCCACTGGTCCTTTACCTGACATGCAACCCCATATCATCAATGAGTGTGCAAAGTTTCTTGTTTTCTTCAGGCAGTCATCTTTATATGTTTCATTGGAATGGCACCAAACAAAAGCTCCAGCATCATCTCCTTGGCCAATGAAGATTTGTAATTCATCACTGAATATTATCATTCACAGTGCATGACTGCTTCTCCTTAGCCCACTGTAACCTTGTTTTCTTCTGTTTAGGCGTTAATGATAGTTTATGTTTGGTTTTTCTGCATTAAAATCCCATTTCCTTCAGCTGATTTCTTACAGTTCAGTCACAAACACTGACTCCTGTTTTTGCCCATTTTCTTTTCATTTCTTTTCTTGTGCATTTTCTGTTTTCCAGGCATATTGCTTTCAGATCTTCCTCCCTGTCTACCTGTATGTTTCCATTTCCCAGCTTTCCCATTTTGTCTGTACTTGTTCCAAATTTTAAACACAACCAACATCTTTGCCACTGTTTAACTGACAGCTTGTTGGGACATGTTTCCTGTCATGCAGCCTAGTACAACATCTCATTAAGGTCTGCAAGCACTCATTGGTCTATTAGACTTGTATAAGGATTTGTTTTAGAAATTCAAATTACCAAGTGATTCCATTCTTCTACTTGTTCTGAAAAAAGCTGTGGCATTAATTACATCAATTTAATTAAATTTTAAGGCGTGTTTTACAATGCCAGAATTTTCAGCTGTTAAATAAAACATTTGTGTCATATCTGTGATTCATTTATTTGCAATAAAGTAAAACAGCTCAATGAACATCCTGCAAGAGTAGCGATTCCATAATTTTTGCCTGGGGCTGTAGTAGTGAATAATATGGTGACATATGTTTGGTTTGTAAACACAGATTACATCTTATTATACTGTGAGAGAATTTTTTTTTTTAAATCAAACAATATTAATGAGGTAAGGTTGAACATTTTTTTTTACATTTCAATATACATTATGTTACAATATGTAAATGAATTATTACCCTACTGGAAATGTAAAGTTTTTATAGCTTGAAAAGTAAAACACAAAAAGCCATATAACCTACCTTATAGTGGAATAACTTGAGAGTGATAGCCAGACTGGGGTCTCTGGTGTTCAAATATTTCAAATAAACCACTGCGTAAAATTCACCAAGATTTTCAGCAATCTGTTAATAAGGACAAAAAGAAGTTAGTAATTGTACTAATACAAAATGCCATTATGAAGCACACAGTGTTTTGTAAGCAAGTCTTGGGTATACGCTACTGAAATGTTGGGTGAAAGTTTATGCTACAAAATATTTTTCAAACGGTATAATAAAGCCATTATCCTGTTAATCAAGCTGTAACTTCAATTGTTCAAATTCAGCCTTTTTTGCTGCAATCTTACAAACAAGAATTTTCATACTACAATCAGGGATGTTACAAACATCAAAGCATAAATATATAAAACAATTACACCTTTATGTAAAAATACAGAAGAAGCAGGCTCATTATGTAGCAGTGCTATCATTGGTTAGAACTGCATCTCCCAGCAGTCCTTGCAGGGCTGTTGGGGGCAAAGGTGGCCAGAGGGGTTCAAAAGGAGGGCAGGGGACGAAGATGAGAGGTTTTTGTTTTGGTCGTTTGCTGCTTGTATTTATCTGTGGAACTGCCTGTCGTTTGCCTGCTTTACATCTTCGTGTCCTGGATTGTGTTGTCTGTTGGGGTCTGGAATCATTCGTCTACCTGTTTACTGTTCCTGAGGACGTTGTCTGGATTATTTGGCTTTCACGGAAGAAGGAGCGCTCCTGAACCATTCATCTGTCAACTTACTTCAGCAACTACCGGTAGGACTGTGTTTTTCCATTTCCCTCGCTTCATTCTAATCACTGGACATAACTTCACCGCTATTATTTCATACATGGACTTTACTGCGTGTTTGTCATGTTTATCTGTTAATTGTAATATCGCCGAAGGGATCAGGGGTGGTATTATTGTTTTTCATTTAGTAATTTAATTTCATTATACTTTTTGTCGTTTAAGTTCCCAGTGCGTTTTCTTTGTCTCTGTAGTGTGTGTGGGTGTGTGTCGTGCCAAGGCTGGGGTTGTCCCTGGTAATCCTCATATAAAATAAATAAATCACCGTCTTTCTCGACGGTGTGAATCTTAGCGGCCTCTGACCGCTACAGATTTTGGCGAGCGGGTAGGAGCCAGGGTTATTTACGACACCTTCTAGTGCGACTTCACTACACTCTTTCAGAAGCATGTCTGTTGTAAGCGCAGTGCAGGGCGAGGAACTTGAACTTAGTGAACCGCTGGTTGATGTCGTCCGCTGCCTAGGCGCCACGCTACGGTCAGAGCCCTCTCGAGGAGGAGTTGAGCCTGCTGGATACCCTTTGTGTCTCCAGTCCGGAGCAGCCCGAGATCAGCGAGGGACAGCTTCTGCAAGACCTGACGTTGCGCCTAGAACAGCTAGAGACGCGGGTTGATGACATCGCCCGCAGTTTTCTAAATCGTGATGAAACTGTCCATGATCTTATCGATGCCACGGCCGCCCGCAGTTTCGGAGAGGCGGTTGTGAGGGTGCAGCGTCTGGAGCAGTCCTTCGCGAAGTGTGTGCAGCGCCTGGAAGCCAATATGAGAGAGGAGATCAGGAGGCAGGTGCAAGAGAGCTGGCGTGCCGTCACGCAGCCACTGGGGCAGTCGACTCCTGTAGCGGAGGAGGAACGACTGGGGACAGTCGGCCTTGTCCGTTGCGGTACCGCGGATGGAGTTTCCAAAGCTGGCCCCTCAGTGTGCACCCACGGGCATTGTCGACTTTGTAGAGGAGGTCGACGTGTTCGTGGAGCTGCATCCTCTGAGTGGAGCCGAGCTGCGGGGATTCCTGAACACGGCACTCAGCGGGCCGGCACGCTCTTGGTGGTTTGCTGAGCGGCACAAATACAACTCCTGGGCGGAGTTTCGCGCTGCTTTCCTGAATGCGTTCCTCTCTGACGAATACCAGGCTGTTGGAAGAAAAGCTCCGGACCTTTGTGCAAAAACCATCGCAGAGCCTCCGGGACTTTGTCTTTGAATTCCGTGCGTTGTGTCTGAAGTGGCGATCTGACATGCGTGAGGAAGAGATATTGCGACGTGTCCTTGATGCATGTGACCCTCGGGTGGCTGCTACTCTGAGGGGGGTCGTGAAATCGGTCGATGAGTTGGTGAAGGTGGGGTCCCGAGTGGAAAAGGATTGGGCGGCTATCGGGCTGAGTGGGTCTCGAAAGGGTCCCACGCCTCGAGATGTCCCCTGTCCAAACCACGAGGGAAAGCCCCAGTGGATCCCCGGGCCGATCTCACCTTGGTGCAAGCCACCTTGCCCCTCTTAGTGGTGCCCATACAAGTGCGGGGTGTCACTGGAGAGGCAGTCGTAGATACAGGGAGCACTTATACCCTTATGAAATACAGCTTGTGGGAAAAGCTTAAAGTGCCTCATGAGCAGTTAAGGGAAAGTGCAAAAGTAAAATTCTTTCTTGGGATGGAAGGGCGACGGGCAAAGGGCAGGGTTCCCATGAGGTTCTGCTTACATGAGACACACTGGGAGACAGAAGTTTACATCCTGGAAGATGACCATCTGTCAATGCCCTTGTTACTGGGAATGGACTCTCTGGTGTCGGTAGGTCTTACCATCCATCTGTGCGGCTGGAGTATGAGTTGCCGGGGTGGAGTCCATCGGTTTGGGACGAAGGCTCAAAGTAATCTGGTTTGGCCTAACTTGTGTTATTACCTCGCGCAGTTGGTGGACGAGCCCAGCCCAGTAGAGAAGGCTATTCTTGAACAGCCGGAGCTTGTTCAGCCGCTGCTTAGGAGGTGGCACTCTGTGTGGACGGACAAATTGGGTCGGACTGAGGTGGTGTGTCACCACATTCACACAGTCGACCCTGTCCCTGTTCGGCACAGAGCTTACAGAGTGTCGCCTCTGAAAAGAGGAATAATCAAGGAGTGGGTCGACCAGATGTTGGCGGATGGGGTCATTGAGCCTTCCACCTCGCCTTGGGCTAGCCCTGCGGTGCTCGTTCAGAAGGCCGACGGGACCTACCGATTCTGTGTTGACTATCGGGAGCTGAACAAGAAGACCTTAGATGACGCTTACCCCATGCCCCTCATTCATGACATCTTGGAATCTTTGCATGGGGCAGTGGTTTTCAGCTCCCTTGATCTGAAGTCCGGTATTGGCAGGTGAGGATGGGGAAGAGTAGTATGGAGAAGACTGCCGTCATCACCCGGAGGGTTGTTCCAGTTTCGGGTGATGCCCTTTGGACTTAAAAACGCTGGGGCGTCATTCCAACGGCTTATGGAGCAGGTCCTCCGGGGACTCATTGGAAAGACCTGTTTCGTGTATATTGATGACATCATCGTATTCTCCCCATCTGTCTCACAACATCTGAAGGACCTTGATCACATCTTCCAGCGACTGCAGAAGGCTCATCTGACACTCAACACCGAAGTGTAGATTTCTACAGGACCATCTAAACTTCCTCGCCATTTGGTGTCGGCAGACGGGTCCGGTAGACCCAAAGAAAATTAAGTCCATCTTGGACTACCCAGCCCCAGGAGGTAAAAGTCTCCAGCGCTTCCTGGGGATGGCTGGGTGGTTCCACAAATTTGTGCATGGGTTTGCTGACATCGCTGCCCCTTTGTTCCAGCTGCTGAGGAAGGGATCCCCCTGGGAGTGGTCACCAACGTGCCAGGACTCCTTTGAAAGACTTAAACAGGCATTGATATCACCTCCAGTCCTGGCACAGCCTGATCCCAAATTAACCTTTCAGGTCCACACAGACGCAAGTGACCTCGGACTCGGCGCCGTTCTTGCTCAAACTAACCAAGGAGAAGAGAGAGTGGTGGCCTATGCTTCACGGTCACTGAAGGGCGCCGAGTATAATTATTCCACCACCGAGAAGGAATGCCTCGCTGTCGTGTGGGCCGTGGAAAAGTGGCGTCACTTCCTGGAGGGGACATCCTTTGAAGTCTACACCGACCATAGGGCTCTGACCTGGGCATTCAATTGCCCAAGACCACGCCTAGGCTAACAAGGTGGGTTTTGCGCCTCCAACAGTTCACGCTTCAGGGTGTGCTATCGGAAGGGTTGTGCTAATGTGGTGCCCGATGCCTTATCCCGGGTGCACGAGCCCGCACCGATGGTATGTGCGGTATCGGTCTCTAACCCTTGGCCTGATCTTCCCCTGAACATGCAGGAAATTGTTCACTCTCAAGCAGCCAGTCCTGTGTGTCAGGGGTTGAGAGAGGGCTCAGGGGGGAGGTCTGACCGCATACATTATAGGGAACTTCAGGGGGCACTCTATCGCTGTGTTCCAACAAAAGACCGGGGTTACCATTATCAGTTGGTAGTGCCCGAGACATACGTGCCCAAGTTCCTACAGTATTACCATGACAGCCCGATCGGTGGTCACCTTGGACGTACTAAGACACTGTTTAAAGTCTTGGAGGTGGCATGGTGGCCGACGATACGCAAAGACGTCTGGTCCCATGTCCAGACTTGTACCACCTGTCAGCAATACAAAACCCCACCTGGTCTCCCCTCAGGTCAACTCCAGCCAGTAACCATCACTACCCCGGGGGAGAGCCTAGGCGTGGACCTAATGGGACCATTACCCACTAGTAAGGACCGGAAGACCTACCTGATGGTGGTTGTGGACTATTTTACCCGATGGGTGGAGCTATTCCCATGGCTAATGCCACAGCCAAGAAGATATGTTCCACCCTGAAGGATGAGATCTTTACCCGATGGGGGGTGCCGAAGAACATCATCTCAGACCGGGGCCCGCAGTTTACCAGCTCAGAGGCGAAGAATTTTGGAAGCAATGGGGGGTGGTGCACCTGAAGACAACAGCGTACCATCCCCAATCTAATCGCACTGAGCGGGTGAACCGGACCCTGAAGACAATGATTGCATCCTTCGTGGAGACCATCATCAGGATTGGACAAAGTGGCTGCCTGAGCTGCGGTTCGCATTGAACACGGCGGTGCACGAGGTTACGGGTGAGACCCCTGCATTGTTAGCTTTAGGCAGACAGCTAAACGGTCCACTAGAGAGGGTAATTAATCATAAACCACCCAATCCAGACACCTCAATACATGATCATTTGCAAACACTACAACTTATCACACAACAGGTAAAGGAGAGGATGGTGAGGTCCCAGTCCAGACAATCTCAGTCGTACAACCGGAGACATAAGCCTGTGCAATTCTCAGTTGGGGAGAAAGTCTGGATCAGGACTCATCCCTCTCAAAGCCTCCGATAAATTTACAGCTAAACTGGCTCAAGTGGTTCGCCCGCAACTATAGTCCAAAAGAAAGGACCAGTGACCTATGCAGTAGAGTGGGGATTGCCGGGGACGAAGAAAGTAGACACTGTTAACATCGCTAACCTCAAGCCTTGGTTCGGCCGTACACCACGGCCTGGGGAGGGGGATTGTAGCAGTGCTATCATTGGTTAGAACTGCATCTCCCAGCAGTCCTTGCAGGGCTGTTGGGGGCAAAGGTGGCCAGAGGGGTTCAAAAGGAGGGCAGGGGACGAGATGAGAGTTTTGTTTTGGTCGTTTGCTGCTTGTATTTATCTGTGGAACTGCCTGTCGTTTGCCTGCTTTACATCTTCGTGTCCTGGATTGTGTTGTCTGTTGGGGTCTGGAATCATTCGTCTACCTGTTTACTGTTCCTGAGGACGTTGTCTGGATTATTTGGCTTTCACGGAAGAAGGAGCGCTCCTGAACCATTCATCTGTCAACTTACTTCAGCAACTACCGGTAGGACTGTGTTTTTCCATTTCCCTCGCTTCATTCTAATCACTGGACATAACTTCACCGCTATTATTTCATACATGGACTTTACTGCGTGTTTGTCATGTTTATCTGTTAATTGTAATATCGCCGAAGGGATCAGGGGTGGTATTATTGTTTTTCATTTAGTAATTTAATTTCATTATACTTTTTTGTCGTTTAAGTTCCCAGTGCGTTTTCTTTGTCTCTGTAGTGTGTGTGGGTGTGTGTCGTGCCAAGGCTGGGGTTGTCCCTGGTAATCCTCATATAAAATAAATAAATCACCGTCTTTCTCGACGGTGTGAATCTTAGCGGCCTCTGACCGCTACAATTATACTTGACAGAATTCACCACTCTTTTGCGGTTCCCATGTTTCCAAACAGCATGTGTAACATCTTTCTTTACGCCAATGAATTCTCTCATGCTCTCTTTCCACAGGCGTTTCTAGTGTGAGATTTACTTCTAGAAATGTGCAACAATGGCGGCTTTCTTTCTCCTGGCACTCCTACACATGTGGTATAAAATCTTTTGATGTACTGGAGTAAAACTAAAAACGAATTGCACAGTGTAACTAACAGTGGCTTAATTCCAATCTGAAAAACAAACAACTAGAAAAAAAGTTCTGGCTGTTGAGCATTCAATAGTAACTTTCCAAATGTTGTATTTCTAAATGTCCTGTTTTTCCTATTCTCCCAATCATATAGTATAACTTGTATGTATAACATGTATGTACATGTACTCCATTTAAGCCAGACCCTGGAAGTACTTCCGTTGTTTGGGTAAAGTCCAGTGGAGGTACTTCTGGGTCAGGCAGAAGTGTCATAAAACAGAGATGATCCATCCCTGCAGCTCCCCTCCATACAGCAGGACTGTCTCTCAGGACTATGATTCCCAGTCTGCCTGCAGTGACACATGGATTCTGCCCTCTATCGTGTTGGAAGGAGTATATATTCCAAACAGGATAACTCCCCCAGTCCTTCCATTATTCCAAAATCCATAGTGGTCAGGACACCAGTACATCGCTGCCCTTCCACTCCACCATCTTTCCTGGCACGGGACTACCTTCCTCCTGGATGGGATACCGGACACTATATGACACTTACATATTAAATTGTGTCACAGGCAGGAATGCGGAGTCTCTTATAAAGAAGTATTTTACGCTAACACAGTGGTGTAATAACTGGGGCAGAGCGCTTGTTTAACCAGTCTTTTTCCCTCCATAGAATGGAAGAACTGTGGTCTGACGAGATATAAAGTTATTTTCTCCTCAAACTCCACTACTTCTGCTCAAAGCCATTAGCACATCCTGGGAGCCATTAATGAAGAACAGCATGTAGAGAGAGATACATCTTTTAATTTTCAGGTTTTTTTTTTTAATCTTTTGCAAAACCTCATAATAAATGGAGATCTCCAGGCTGGAGCCCCACACTTTTTTTTTTTATTTCCCATGTCCTTACTTTTTACAAAATACACATGTTCAAGCCAAAATACACTAAATATTACATATGGTGCAGCAAAAGCAGCATGCCATTTACATGACTACTGTTATTATATATTAGCAGATGCCATAAGCTCTAAAAGGAAGAAAATGCCCTAAATGCATTTCAAACTGCCTCTTTTAAAAACACTTGCCCATAAAACTCTAATTACTATATATATTTTTTGAAACAAACCAAAAGCCCTGCTAAAAATATACAGTAGTATTTAATCAGTGATGGATACCGCTGAAGACTGGTGGAAGTTCTACTATAAGAAAGTGAAATGATTCTGGCACACAAAGTGATTCAGAATCAACATTCTTCAGTTAAAGAAAATTGGTTCATTAAAGGTTAGACACCATGAGCATGGTGAATGTTAAAGGAAAAAGCTGTGGAGTCCAAAACTATCAGAGTGAGTGGTTAGGAGCAACACCAGTCCATAAAGAATTTGAGCCAACTGTTAGATTTACTAAATGTAAGGCACACATGTATTATTTCATATTATTCCACACGAGCATGACCACTTACTGGAAAACTCAAAGGAAACTCTGAATCATGAGATCCAATGCAATGGACTAGCAATGGTTTGTTAACAGTAGAAATAACTATGACAGCCCTCTTCTCCACCCATATATTAGCACTGCCAGTCTGTATCCAGCAGGGGGCATAGACTCCCTGGGAAGAGGTTCATTAGAGATTGCAGCCTTTACTAAACCATATACATAAGTATATATACATATATACACACATAAATATATATAAACTGCTCAAAAAAATTAAAGGAACACTTTGAAAACACATCAGATCTCAATGGGAAAAAGAAATCCTCCTGGATATCTATACTGATATAGACTGGGTAATGTGTTAGGAACGAAAGGATGCCACATCGTTTGATGGAAATGAAAATGATCAACCTACAGAGCCCTGAATTCAAAGACGCCCCAAAAATCAGAGTGAAAAAATGATGTGGCAGGCTAGTCCATTTTGCCAAAATTTAATTGCAGCAACTCAAAATTGTACGCAGCACTTTGTATGGCCCCTGTGTTCTTGTATACACGCCTGACGACATCGGTGCATGCTTCTAATGAGATGACAGATGGTGTTGTGGGGGATCTCCTCCCAGATCTGGACCAGGGCATCACTGAGCTCCTGGACAGTCTGAGTTGCAACCTGGTGGCATTGGATGGACTAAAACATAATGTCCCAGAGGTGTTCTATTGGATTTAGGTCAGGAAAGTGTGGTGGCCAGTCAATGGTATCAATTCCTTCATCCTCCAGGAACTGCCTGCATACTCTCACCACATGAGGCCAGGAATTGTCGTGCACCAGGAGCCACTGTACCAGCATAGGGTCTGACAATGGGTCCAAGGATTTCATCCTGATACCTAATGGCAGCCAAGGTGCCTTTGTCAAGCCTGTAGCGGTCTGTGTGACCCTCCATGGATATGCCTCCCCAGACAATCATTGACCCACCACCAAACTGCTCATGCTGAATGATGTTACAGGCAGCATAATGTTCTCCATGGCTTCTCCAGACCCTTTCACTTCTGTCACGTGCTCAGGGTGAACCTGCTGTCATCTGTAAAAAGCACAGGGCACCAGTGGTGCATCTGCCAATTCTGGTATTCTATGGCGAATGCCAATCGAGCTGCATGCTGCTGGGCAGTGAGCTCAGGGCCCATTAGAGGACATGGGGCCCTTGGGTCACCCTCATGAAGTCTTTCTGGTTGTTTGGTCAGAGACATTCACACCAGTGGCCTGCTGGAGGTCATTTTGTAGGGCTCTGGCAGTGCTCATCCTGTTCCTCCTTGCCCAAAGGAGCAGATACTGGTCCTGCTGATGGGTTATGGACCTTCTATGGCCCTCTCCAGCTCTCCTAGAGTAACTGCTTGTCTCCTAGAATCTCCTCCATGCCCTTGAGACTGTGCAGGGAGACACAGCAAACCTTCTGGCAATGACACGTATTGATGTGCCATCCTGGAGAAGTTGGACTACCTGTGCAACCTCTGTAGGGTCCAGGTATCGCCTCATGCTACCAGCAGTGACACTGACTGTAGCCAAATGCAAAACTAGTGAAGAAACAGTCAGAAAAGATGAGGAGGGAAAAATGTCAGTGGCCTCCACCTGTTAAACCATTCCTGTTTTGGGGTCATCTCATTGTTGCCCCTCTAGTGCATCTGTTGTTAATTTCATTAACACCACAGCTGCTGAAACTGATTAACAACCCCCTCTGCTACTTAACTGACCAGATTAATATCCCATAAGTTTCATTGTCTTTATTCTATACTCTGATTAAAAAGTGTTCCTTTAATTCTTTTGAGCAGTGTATATATATATATATATATATATACACACACATACAGTGCATTCAGAAAGTATTCACAGCGCATCACTTTTTCCAAATTTTGTTATGTTACAGCCTTATTCCAAAATGGATTAAATTCATTTTTTTCCTCAGAATTCTACACACAACACCCCATATTGACAATGTGAAAAAAGTTTACTTGAGATTTTTGCTAATTTATTAAAAAATAAAAAAACTGAGAAATCACATGTACATAAGTATTCACAGCCTTTGCCATGAAGCTCCAAATTGAGCTCAGGTGTATCCTGTTTCCCCTGATCATGAGATGTTTCTGTAGCTTAATTAGAGTCCACCTGTGGTAAATTCAGTTGATTGGACATGATTTGGAAAGGCACACACCTGTCTATATAAGGTCCCACAGTTGACCGTTCGTGTCAGAGCACAAACCAAGCATGAAGTCAAAGGAATTGTCTGTAGACCTCCGAGACAGGATTGTCTCGAGGCACAAATCTGGGGAAGGTTACAGGAAAATTTCTGCTGTTTTAAAGGTCCCATTGAGCACAGTGGCCTCCACCATCTGTAAGTGGAAAAAGTTCGAAACCACTAGGACTCTTCCTAGAGCTGGCCAGCCATCTAAACTGAGCGATCGGGGAAGAAGGGCCTTAGTGAGGGAGGTGACCAAGAACCCGATGGTCACTCTGTCAGAGCTCCAGAGGTCCTCTGTGGAGAGAGGAGAACCTTCCAGAAGGACAACCATCTCTGCAGCAATCCACCAATCAGGCCTGTATGGTAGAGTGGCCAGACGAAAGCCACTCCTTAGTAAAAGGCACATGGCAGCTCACTTAGAGTTTGCCAAAAGGCACCTGAAGGACTCTCAGACCATGAGAAAGAATATTCTCTGGTCTGATCAGACAAAGATTGAACTCTTTGGTGTGAATGCCAGGCATCACGTTTGGAGGAAACCAGGCACCGCTCATCACCAGGCCAATACCATCCCTACAGTGAAGCATGGTGGTGGCAGCATCATGCTGTGGGGATGTTTTTCAGTGGCAGGAACTGGGAGACTAGTCCGGATAAAGGGAAAGATGACTGCAGCAATGTACAGAGACATCCTGGATGAAAACCTGCTCCAGAGCGCTCTTGACCTCAGACTGGGGCGACGGTTCATCTTTCAACAGGACAACGACCCTAAGCACAAAGCCAAGATATCAAAGGAGTAGCTTCAGGACAACTCTGTGAATGTCCTTGAGTGGCCCAGCCAGAGCCCAGACTTGAATCCGATTGAACATCTCTGGAGAGATCTTAAAATGGCTGTGCACCAACGCTTCCCATCCAACCTGATGAAGCTTGAGAGGTGCTGCAAAGAGGAATGGGCGAAACTGGCCAAAGATAGGTGTGTCAAGCTTGTGACATCACATTTAAAAAGACTTGAGGCTGTAATTGCTGCCAAAGGTGCATCGACAAAGTATTGAGCAAAGGCTGTGAATACTTATGTACGTGTGATTTCTCAGCTTTTTTTACTTTTAAAAAATTTGAAAAAACCTCAAGTAAACTTTTTTCATGTTGTCATAATGGGGTGTTGTGTGTAGAATTCTGAGGAAAAACTGAATTTAATCCATTTTGGAATAAGGCTGTAACATAAAATGTGGAAAAAGTGATGCGCTGTAAATACTTTCCGGATACACTGTATATACATACACTATATACACACACACACACACACACACACACACACATACATACATATATATATATAAATACACACACGCGCGCGCGCACACACACACACACACACACACATCATACTGTGGACTATGCCCGGCAGTTTATCCCCAAGCCGCCAGATGGAGCCCTCCCTGCAATGTGGAGATACCCCGAATTCCAGCAGGGCATCATGGACTTTGGAGTTGTAATCCAGCCCTGCTGGATAACGTTGGGACCGCCAGGGGACGCTGCAAGGAGGCACAGAGACATTTGGTTTTCCTACAGCCCAGAAGTACTTGCAGGTCAGGAGGACAGAAGGAATAAAGTGCTTCCGGGCTGATGAAGAAAGAAGAGTTTTGAGTTGACCCAGAAGTGCTAGGAAGTCACATAGACTGCAGGTTAAGGAGCACTTCTGGGTTGTGAACTATTAAAGGACTGTGGGAGCTCCCAGACAGCGAGCTGAGCTGGGTGTTAGGAGGGCAACGCGTCTGGGAGTCGGAAGATTGGTTGTTGATTGTTGAGAATTGTTTATTGAGAATAGTGGAGTGGTGGTGCTTGGTGCACTTTATTATTATAATAAATAATAACTAGCCAACCCGCGGCATACCATATGCCGCATAATCAGGCCGTTTTTTTAATGATTTTTAAGCACAGGGAGAAAATTAACATTTGAAAAATCGGTAATGTAATAAATCAGCAAGAAAAGCAACATTTAACAATGCACGGAACGAACCAACACACAATCATCCGTGACTGAAAACTGGCGGACAGGCATCTCTCCTTCTCCTGCCAGTCGGAGAAATGGGGGTGCACGGCGCGGAATGTGGAACGGGAGGAGAGGAGAAGGATGTCCATTCAGCTCCCTCCGTCATGCTAGTCTGCTGGTTTCTTGTTCAGTATGCACTGCCCGCTCATGTGCCCACCTCCAACTCGTCACTTGAGTCGTTGTTGTCTTTACACAGTCCAAAGCACCTGTGACTGACATAGACGTTTCATTGCTCTGAGCGGTTTTGGCTGCTTTTCTATATATAATACACCAAGACACCCGACCACGGTAGTAGCGAGGTGGGAGGGGGGTGTGTACAAAGGGTAGGGACGAAACCAGTGGGAGCGTATGAGTCGCACTTAGTGGAAATTACACGGTTTGCAGCCCAAATGGGGTTCAACGCCTCTCTGTGTCGGGTAGACACACGCTCAATGTCATGCATAATTATTTATTGAATGCTAAACACTTCTGGAATGACACGGTTGACTAAAATGGGTTGGTGTGAGAATACAACAGTAAGTGAATGAAAAGATGGAACTCTGGAGAGAGCAAAATGCAACACAATAGTGAACCCGCGGCAAGCCCTAATTTAGCTGAGAGTGACCCTGGCGACCCTGTCCATAATATTGATCAAGACCAGATAAGGCACAGTAGTAGCACTTCAGCATTGTGTAACACTTGACTCATCTTGTCTCCTTGTCAGATTCACCCTTTCAGTTGGATTCTCATTGCAAATAAAACAACATGTATGAATAACCCTAACAGATCACAGTGGCATACTTAAAACCTTTGCCATCACAGTCACATAAAAAATGTTTCCTTTGCCCTTGCAACATGGGGAATGTCTCCATCCCATTGGACATTTTAGCAGAAAACATACTAGCGGAAAAAGAAGGTTCACACTATGCCTCACTCAAATGATATCAGTTAGGGAATAATTGTCACACAATCATTTGTAGGCTTTGTAGTTAGAGCAGTTCACACATACCCTCAAAATTTAAGACTATGATGGAAGGAAAGTTTTGGAGTATAAATTCATCTTGAACACCTTGTTGACAAACAACTCTGGACAACACATTTTAGTTCCTGACAAATTTTTGGCAATAATTATAAGTTGCTTCAAGCTAAACACAGATATAATTTCAAACTGACTGTATCACATGGGAATTTCTGAGAAACATTAAATTAACCTTTATTAAATTTAGCATGTCTAATGGCTTAATAATGCATTAGATGGCATTAATGCCTTAATGATGTATTAGACCAATTGTGCTAAAAATCTTTTGCTGCTAATTTTCATTTGTACTCGGCGTGTTATGCTTCTCCTTTAAGTGTCTAACAATAGATGTCCAGCTTTGATGGGTTCCACTTGCTCTGAAATGGTGTTTCAAATGTTGCAATGTCTTTACGAAACTGTTCACCATGTTCATCACTGTCTACAGGGAAGTGTGAATGCAGAAAATTAATCTTTAGCGACATGTTGAACTTCATGGTTTTGTATATGCCTAAAGCACGTAGTCAACCAGCTGGGTAGTTTGGTACTCTGTGGCTGCCAGGAAATTCTTAACATCCTTGAATGCCATCCATTCTATCTCCTCTGGCCCTAATAGCAGATCTTCAAACCACTTGTCATTGAACATTTGTCTGACTTGTGGACCAACAAAAATGCCTTTCTCAATCTTGGTATTTATTCATGGAAGCATCTGTCTCAAATATCGAAATCCTTCACTTTCCATTTTCATTGCTTTCACTAATTTGTCATTAGTCCAGGTTTTACATGAACTAGAGGAAATATCTTTTTTGGGTTGTCAAGTGGACTATCATACTCTTCTTCCCTAGCACCTAAACCTTAAAGAGCATTCCATTGTTTTTAATGTAATGAGTCTCTTTAGCATAGCTGTCTCATTTGCAAGCAAAACAACAGTACTTGATGTATTATTACCACAGATGTTCCACTTTAGTAGTTGTACTGTATGAAATTATGATAATAGGCAATTACAATTGTTCTAATCTCTCTATTAAGATGTAATAGATATTTATTTATTTATTTGTAAAGCACTTTAAAAACAACATCATTTAGGCAGCTAAACTTTCCCTTTATCAATTTAGAAAGGTAGAGGCTGGCTTAACACGAGATGTACAAATCTCCAGTTTCTTAATAAACAGCAGATGAGAAACTACAAAGGAAAAAACAAATAATTTCCAGTACATAACTCAAAGGCATGTGAAACAGTAGAACTGAACCATTATGGTTGCATACATGTCAGGGGAGGGCATTTTTTTGATTTCCTGGGTAGTCCCGTTGCTGATTTTTGTCATGGCTGTCTGCAGGATGTAGGTATTTGCTGTCTTGAAAAGGAGTCACCGCTTTGAAGTTTTGGCTGGTTAAGTATACAAACAATACAAAGTTGTGATAACAGAACTGCTCTTTCATTAGAGAAAGTTTGTATTTACATGACTTGGAAATTACATGTCTGACAATATTGGTTTCTAATCAGCGTATCTGTACTCATTCATGGTTGGTAACAATACATTTTGTTAACTTGTGTTTTCATTAATTGTTAAACCCAGGAAATTTAGGTGTGCCATTGTTTAAAACGATTGCCCAGGACTGACAATGGCAGGGACTGAAGAAGGTTTAAACTTCTGGGCAGGAGAAAGGACAGTCCACTGAGAATGCTGCCAAGACACTCAGACAGAGCACAGGGGATCGCAGGCAGACAAGGGTATGTGGCTGGCATGACGCGAGGCACAAGGACGGCAACACTTACTTCCAGGGAGGGAGAGACAGCTCTACAAGGAGATGCCGGTTGTGGGTCCAGCGAGAGAGGGAAGCTGCATGAAAGGACCGAGCACAGCTGACAGACGAGAAATGAGGTGTGCCTAGATCACAGCAACACAAGGAGTCCAGAGTGGAAAAAAAGGGACAACGAAGAGACGCTGACAGGGATTCCACGATTTTGACAAACTTCTGTTGGGAAACAAGTGTCCGGTGAACAGAGTGCATCCATGGACAGTTGGATGATTAGTTGTTGGGGTAACCAAGTGTGCAAACTGGACTCTGCACCAATAAAGGTTGTACCCTCCAATCCTTGTTTTTAACAAACTTTTAGAGTGTGGACTGTGAGCTTTCTTTTTTAAAAAAGGAATTTTGTTCCGGATATTGTTAGATTTTTTTTTAAGTTCATTTATCTTTTTAGTGTACTTTATATTGTCTTGTGTAATAGAAGTTACTGTTGCTTTTCCTGAAATTACTGTTGTGTCTTTCATTGTGTGTTTACTCACCGCCCAATTTAAAGAAACTTGTGTGTTATTATCAATAAATTTCAAGAGTTCCCAGTCTCTTAATAAAACTGGGTGGCGTAGTCGGATATTTTAATGGTGTCTAAGTTAGATTAACTGTAAGTGTGACCAGACACCAGTCACATACACATTTGATTGGCAAGTGAACGGCAGGATACAAATAACAAATGGTCTTGGTAAATTGATTTAAACTTATGCAATGTGAATGGCAATACATAATGGTAAGTTTTATATATACAAACTTACCAACTATGCTATTTAAGTTTAAGTTTAAGAAACAGGGTGAGTAAAGAAGGCATGTGGTGGCAGTAGACACAGCTAATTTGATTGGGAAAGCCCCATTGAAAGGCAGCACAAAAAGGGTAAACATCATGTGGCACACGTACTTAGAACACTGAACAAAATATTATGATACAATAGGAAAAAATAATAGTTAAAACATTCAATTTGCAATCATGATCACAATAAAATAGCATGTGACAAGAGAATTAAAGGTGCTTTTTGTGATCAGCAGGCTAAAATCCAAAGGATACACTCAGTAAGTGTTCAGGAAACAAAATCTCTGTTGTCCAGTACAACAGAGCACGGTCCATTCATTACAGAGGCAAATAATGGAATTGTAAATGGACCTGAACCGCTCTCAAGGATGTCTAATGAACAGCCATATAACTATACCAATGGCACAGATATGTTTGTGTCTAAAAATGGAGACTCCACTACCAGAGAGGAAAAACAAATCTGATGATGTACCACATCAAAACATGGGCAGTGGTAGACTAGTTTGTAAAAATGAATACTGGGTGCACTTTAGAGGGCGTTTTAGTAGTGTGATGCTAAATGTGACCTGACAACATACTGTATACCAACAGAGACTAAAGAAACAGTAAAGCACTAAGAAGTAATTAATGAAAAAATTACCGTGGTTCTTATTAGTTCTTAGCAGTAGCTAAGATGAAATCATGACAGAAAAAAAATGATCTGATGTAAGCAATGGGTAGTGCAGCATTAGACCATCCTACTAAACAATCTTCTACATATAGACAAGAAGTACCAGCAGACTCTGTGGTCTCAAAGGAAGCCACAGTATAACTGCCTTCACAAAACACTCCTGCTGCAGATGCAGCCACAAAAGCTGTAGAACTTTCCATTGATGTAAGGCTGGAAGATGTAAAGGTTGAAGAAGAAACAACAATAAAGACAAGTTGTAATATAAACCAAGCATGATACAGATACAACCGTCAATTATGCAGATTTTAAAGTCAGAGTGCATTGATTAAGTCACTCAAGCTGCATGGGGACATTAGACATGAGACTGACAGTTCTTGTACAATGGCGGCGTGATAGCTAACTTTTGTCATAGGTGTGTTTATTGCAAAAATGTTACTATTGGAAAACCCATTACACTTAATATTGGATACGATGTGTCATATACCTCCACATGATTGACTCCATAGGCCAATTGACAAAGGAGAAATGCTTCGAGCACTGACAACAGTTTACAATTTCTCATACTGATGTTGTAGCACATTCAGACAGATCTACAACCACAAAAGAGGTTGTTTTAAGCATCAGTAAATGATAACACTGTGAGGGAAACTTCTAAAAATTGATTCAGACCAAAAGACATTTTACAGGCAAAGTTCACAAGACAAATAGTTTAACAATAGAATTAAATAAATGTTTCACATTATGTACCACCGGCAAATGCTGTAATGGTAAAGAGAAATAGCAGGTGTGGTTAAAATGTAAAACTGAAAACTTGGAGAATAGTGACAATGTGATATTTTCTGACCTTGTTCATGTAAGGGGTACTCCAACCATGTCAACAGGGCTAAACTTTTACGAATGGCAATGGTCATGAAATTGACACCCTATCAGAAAATATTGTGATAACACAGGATTGACACAAAGTGCAATGACAAGCTGTGCGGCACTGGTAGCACAGCAATTCAACCAGTTTAAAGAATGCGAGAAACTTTGCATAAGGAGAAAGTAAGAATAGAACAACAGGTAAGGCATCTAAGCAGGCAGAAATGACCAGTGGAGCAAAAATAAGCAGCAGAGTAAAGTGGCAGTGCCAGACACAAAGATGAAAATTTGCATCAATATTGAAAAGTCATGCTGTGATCTAATCACAGAAATGCCTGTGATGTGCACTTCATGATACATTGTTATCATTGAAATCCACAAAATGTTTTAACTGGGGCAACCTAATGCACCTGTAGCTGTCTGAGTTATTAATAAGACATGTGTTATTTTTCCAGAAGGAGTTAAATGTGTTTGGAAGAGGAATCCACACACACGTGCCACTAACATTAAACAGATTATACACAAAACAGTTGTGGAGCCATGTAAAGCTGTACAAATCCATATTCTCAGATGCCATCAATGTGATAGTGTTAAATCGATACTGAAACCCCAATGTGTCTACAAGATTCCAGTTATGGGCCAGGGTGTCCAGTAAGATAGAGATGAACTCCAAAACATGCAGTGCCCATTGTGACATTCACCCTGTACAACCTCTACATATGAAGAGAATAATTTATGTACACAAAACATACTTCTGGGTGCAATGTAGACAGCTGTTTACAGAAGCTCTGTGCTCTCCCTCTTTTCTCATTCTTTGTAGTTAAAAAGTTAGTATATTTTAATAAAGTATTTTTTAACAATTATTGATGTTAAGATTAGATGTGATCGAACATCTGGCTTGTCACTACAAATGTATTCATGTATTTGAAATTGATGATATGCTGCTGTCATTGTAAACCTGAGCATCAGACAAGTTGCGACCTTGGGAGAAGTCACAGAGAGTGAAGAGGATCTGAAGGCTACCTGAAGTCTGCAACATTTGAAAATGTAAGAGACTGTAAGGAATGTAAAGTGGCATGATTAACATTTTTCCGTAGTCAAGTGGTAGCTGGGGCAGCTTATCTGAAAATTAAAATAATAAAAGTAAGGTGAAAAGGTTTGCCTCCATGTAATGATAAATAAATCCATCCTGAATTATATTTATATTTTTTGCTCCACAAACAGTGACTAAGCAACAAAAATGATTCACTCAGTTACCAACACTCTAATGATGAATGACAAAATGACAAACATATGCTCATGTTCCATTTGTGGCCACAACAAGCTGGACCTGCATGATTTAAATGTTAAATGCCTTTGAATGTACACCTGTGGCACAACTGAGCAGATATGATCACAATCTGATCCATCATACTCCCACCTACAAGCCTGTTATTAAGGTAGCAATAGCGTTCTTTTTATCCAAACAAAGAGATCTTGTGTATGTTTGGGGAAGGGGGTGGTTGTTTGCTAAAATATTTGTCTTTTACTTCAGCTTCTATGAAGTGCTTATTTAAAAATTATGTAAATTTACTTACCTATTGGCACACTAAAACTGAGCAAGTTCATCCAAACAAATTACTCAGCAGAAGTGAGTCAAGAAATGTGACTGGGGCTCATTTATACCAACAGCAATACGTCTGCATAATGCCTCACTGTTACTGCCAATTCAGAAGTTTTCTTTCTTTTGAATTTTCTTGCTTTATATTCATTCTGGTGCATACAGACCAGTGTGTGTGTGTGTATGTATCTATACTAATAAAGGCAAAGCCCTCACTCACTCACTCACTCACTCACTCACTCATTCACTCACTCACTCACTCACTCACTCATCACTAATTCTCCAACTTCCCGTGTAGGTAGAAGGCTGAAATTTGGCAGGCTCATTCCTTACAGCTTACTTACAAAAGTTGGGCAGGTTTCATTTCGAAATTCTACGCCTAATGGTCATAACTGGAAGGTATTTTTCTCCATTAACTGTAATAGAGTTGAGCTGGAAAGACGTGGGGGGCGGAGTTTCGTGTGACATCATCACGCCTCCCACGTAATCACGTGAACTGACTGTCAACGCAGTGCATAGAAAACAAGGAAGACCTCCAAAAAGCGCTTAAGAAAACATGCATTATATAATTGAGAAGGCAGCGAAACAATAAGAAGCGAGCGAGTGACATATACTACCATATTCATGAGTGCTGCTACCTCGGAAAGAAAGCACGGTGTAAACTTAAAGTTTAAATTAAGTTCATAGACAGGCTACTGCTGGCGTTTCACATGCCCACGGGAATGAGGGATACAAGTTTAATGAGAGGACGCAGGATATAAGCGAGAGTTTTGATCACTTTGTAACTAAGTTAAAATTGTAGGTGAAGGGGTGTGCTTATGCAAATTCCGAGAGACTGTGTTTGTGGGGGATTGACAGTTAAGGCGGGTGGGGAGTCACGTCATCATCTCCCTCCCACCTCATTTCGCTCTGAGCTGAGCTCCAGCTAACGCCGTCATCCGAAGCAACTTCGTCAGACTGCCACCAAATACTCACAGAAAAATCCACAAGTTAATACACACGCTGTCTCTAGAGTTTCAACACACTGAATCCTCCAGGCACTACTTACAAAAGGTCACATTGACAATCGTGTTACGTTATTTTTAAAATCTTTCCTTTTCTTAGCACAAGCACAGCTGAGAAGCTTTGATGCATGTGCTCCATAACGCGTTAAAAATAATGCATTTAATCACACTTTGCATTACAAGCAAAGGGAGCTTTTGTCAATGCATGATTTCCTGGTACACCGATTACATTGATCAGCATCCCGATTCATTTTACCCTCGCACCACCTTAGTTTGAGAAGAAGTATGAAAAATATGAGGTTAATATAGAAAAACAGATCACCAATTCAAGCTTTATGAATAATGGATTCGCCATCAATAATTGTTTTGGTAAAGCCATCCTCCTTCCATTTTATAATTTTTCGCCGCTAGCCATGATTAAATGAACGGTAAAAAGTAAGAGCAAAGCGAGGGTGACTTATTTAGGCAGGCATATATATGACAGCAACACTCATGACAATGTCAATCATGTTACGTTATTATTAAAATGTTTCCTTTTCTTTTTCATTACTTCTTTAACACACTACTTCTCCACTGCGAGTACGCGGGTATTTTGCTATATATATATATATATATATATATATATATGAATGACCTCCAAAGCGCTGAGACTTTTGATATCATGAACGTGTCTGTAAAAACTGTGGTCTCCTGCCCAGCAAAAGTCGAGCAGCCAGCGCGCTTCTGCCTTAAGTCAAAGTGAGCACTTTTAATTTTTTTCATCCTCCCCCTGCGCTATAGCCCAGACAAGTGCAAACACGGGACCCCTTTTCTACACCACGACAAAATAATATTAAGGCGATTCACACTTTCTTTTGCACGTATACGATTATGAGGTCCTCAGCTCGGATTATGAAGACACACACGAGTGGAGGACTGACAGTGCCATCACAGCCGATTAATGGCGGGACGTCTCACCAGTCTACACAAGACCCACCGCGACTGTCCATAAAAGGCGATCATAACGTCAGCGAACACATCTCTCTATACTATATAAAAGAAAAAGGCAACTTTCCTTTCTTTACACCTTTTTTCCTTTTATCCCAAACCAAAGCCTTTCTCTCTTAACACTGCAGAGGACACAAAACTAATTTTCTTTAAATGCCGGTAAGGCACATTACCAGAGGCACAAATTTGAACGTTCACATAGAAAATATAATTTCAATGTACCTGTACTTCTTAAAACGTTAATGTTTTACTGTTTAATAACTTATAGACTATAATTTATTATTTTTCCCTTGCACTCAGTGACCAAACCTATACACACACATATAGACACATACAAACATACACACAAGTATATGTATGTGTATATATACATACACACACACACACACACATACATACATACATACACACATATATATAATTTGTGTGTGTGTATGTATGTATGTGTGTGTATATATGATGTAGATAGGTATGTATGTATATATATATATGTGTATATGTAGATATGTATATAGATATGTAGATATGAAGATATGTATGTATATATGTATATATATATATATATATGTATGTATGTATGTATGTATGTATGTGTGTGTGTGTGTGTGTGTGTGTGTGTATATATATGACAGCAGCAATCCAAGCTGTGAGAAAACAGTAAAAAGGAGGCGTGTCAGACGTCGTGGTACATTTTCTGATGCAGCTACTGAAAACAACTTTGTGACGCTGCCGCCAAATACACAAAACAATTACTTTGACAATCATGTTACATTATTTTTTACATGTTTCCTTTTCTTTTTCATAACTTCTTTAACACATGACATCGCTGCGAAGCGCGGGTATTTTGCTATATATATACTGTATATCCCAGTGACACTCATATCAATGATAAAACAATTACATTGACAATCATGTTACGTTATTTTCAAAATGTTTCCTTTTCTTTCTCTTTCCTTCTTTAACACACTACTTCTCCGCTGCCAAGCGCGGGTATATATATATATATAGATAGATAGATAGATAGATAGATAAATAGATAGATAGATAGATAGATAGACATGAGAACAATACTCATATCAATGACAAAACAATTACATTAACAGCCATGTTACGTTATTTTTAAAATTTTTCCTTTTCTTTTTCGTACCTTCTTTAACACACTACTTCTCGCTAAGCGAAGCGCGGGTATTCTGCTAGTATATATATACTAGCAAAATACCTGCGCTTTGCAGCGGCGAAGTACTGCATTAAAATTTTTATTAAGAAGAAAATGTAACCTTTTTAAACTCAGGGAAAATATGCTAATACTTATTTGTTAAGGATCTCTTTGTATACCATGTTGTCAGTTTGGCCCTCCAGTTGTAATATGACCAAGCTGTGCGCTGAGCTTACTCTTGAGCATGCAACATACAGTTGGCCATGTGAACAGTAATCTTGTCTCAAATCTGACAGCTTGGATTGCTGCTGTCATAATCGGTTTGAGTTTCATGGTTTGTTTCAATTACAACAATTTGTTGTGTTGAAGTGACATTCGGCATCTGTCAAGCGTTGTAAGCACACAACCGGTTTCATCGATAAAATCACATCCAGCTTTTGAGAGTTTAAACATTCATAAACATCAAAGTGTCCACTACTGAAATCGTCACCTGTGAATCTAAGATGTTTAAGAGGCATTGGCGGTTGTCGAAAGGTGTAAAATATTTGTCATTTTGGTACACTTGAAAGCGACAACCGAACAATTCAGCGGCAGCCATCAACTCACATGCAGAACCATAGGTGAAGGGCTTAAGCATTTCACTCTTATATTGCTCCTGTGTAGTATAATTATCTCCTGTACCGTCATCAGTCCACACCTTGAACCTGTCCCAGTCATTCAATACATAAGACAAAATGCTCCTCCGGATATCAACAGTGAGCCTGATATGGCCGTGCAATATGTAACAAAGAGAATGGAAAAGGTAAGTGCCATTTCCGGGCATGGAAATCACTCGGTAAGTGACAATTCTTTGATCGATGGTGATCACCTCGATAGACATGTTAATGGGGGTACGGTTGAAATGATAAAGGAAATGGGTAACTGAGCAATGTAAAGTAAGTCTAAAATACCTATACCCAGAGGGGACTGGGCGATCTCTTGGTCTGGAACCCCTACAGATTTTATTTTTTTCTCCAGCCTTTGAGTTTTTTTTTGTTTTTTCTGTCCACCCTGGCCATCGGACCTTACTCTTATTCTATGTTGATTAATGTTGACTTATGTTTATTTTTTATTGTGTCTTCTATTTTTTTATTCATTTTGTAAAGCACTTTGAGCTACATTTTTTTGTATGAATATGTGCTATAAAAATAAATGTTGATTGATTGATTGATTGATTGATTGATTGATTGATTGATATACAATAACTATAATTGTAATAAACAAACAATAAAACAGCAGAGAAGCCGTGAATTAAACAAAAAGGCTGTAGTTATCAGTATGGAGACGTGAATCCCGTGGCAAAGCAAGGAAGGGTATGTAGAGACCGGAGCAACGGACGGTCTTATATAGGCAGGCAGCCAACAACGTGGGAGGCGTTGGGATGGGGGACCCAACGCCAACTCACACGGTGACCGAGCTGCAGGCTATGGACGTATATATGTACGTAAGTAGGATTCAGTTAGCGTTGGGAACCCGTGTACCAAATTTCTTGAAGATGGGCCCATAAGTAACAATGACTGTTGAAAATTTCAATATGGCGGCCGACAGTGGCATCATACTGCCGAAATAAGTACGTACATTGGTTTCGGTTAGTGCAGGGAAGCTGCCTATCAAATTTCGAGAAGATCGGGCCATAAATAAGAAAGTTCAACATGGCGGACGTTGTTGACCGTTATGACCATTACGCGTAGAATTTCGAAATGAAACCTGCTTAACTTTTGTAAGTAAGCTGTAAGGAATGAGCCTGCCAAATTGCAGCCTTCTACCTACACGGGAATTTAGAGAATTAGTGACGTTGGAAAGTTCAATATGGCGGATGACAGTGGCGTCATACCACCGAAATAAGTATGTACATTGGTTTCGTTCAGCGCAGGGAAGCCGCCTACCAAATTTCATGAAGATGGAGCCATGAATAAGAAAGTTCAATATGGCGGACGTTGTTGACCGTTATGACTGTTACACATAGAATTTCGAAATGAAACCTGCTTAACTTTTGTAAGTAAGCTGTAAGGAATGGGCCTGCCAAATTTCAGCCTTCTACCTACACAGGAAGTTGGAGAATTAGTGACGTTTGGAAAATTCAATATGGCGACCGACAGTGGCGTCATACCACCGAAATAAGTACGTATCGGTTTTGGTTAGCGCAGGGAAGCCACCTACCAAATTTCGTGAAGATGGGGCCATAAATAAGAAAGTTCAACATGGCGGACGTTGTCGAACGTTATTGACCGTTATGACCGTTATGTGTAGAATTTCGAAATGAAACCTGCTTAACTTTTGTAAGTAAGCTGTAAGGAATAAGCCTGCCAAATTTCAGAAAGTGGATTCACTAAGCCGCCGACAAGAGAGACACCTATGGCGCATGCAGGAAGGAGCCACGCCAACGAACTCCAAGACCATTGGATACGACGACAACTTACAGAGCCACGCCCACCAACTCGGAAGCGACGACACAGAAAAAACAGCGTCATTTATATTTGTCTGTCGTAGACGTCACATGCAGCTCCGACCCACGTTGACTGTTCATAGAGGCATGTTTCTCGCGGAGGTGAATCGCCATATGCAGCGTGTAAAACAGTTTGCGAGAGGTATCCCATGGGATCCTTAAAACATTTCTTTACAACTGAGGTTAAAACACAATGAAGTGAGAAGTCTTTAAAAAATGAGTTTTCAGTTACGACACACGACTGCGTGCACCATAGCAAACTGTTTTACACGCTACATATAGCAATTCGCATCCGCAAAAAACATGAGTCTTCTTTACTCACGGACAATTATATGTTGCTCTCTCCAGAGTTCCATCTTTTCATTCACTTTCTGTTGTATCCTCAAACCCTCCCTTTTTAGACAACTGTGTCTTTCCAGAAGTGTTTAACCATCAATAAATAATTATGTGGCGTTTGTTATGCCGCGTGTTCACTATTGTGTTGTATTTTGCTCTCTGAAGAGTTCCATCTTTTCATTCACTTACTGTTGTATTCTCACACCAACCCGTTTTAGACAACCGTGTTTTTTCCAGAAGTGTTTAGCATTCAATAAATAATTATGCATGAGATTGAGCGTGTGTCTACACGGTGTAGAGAGGCGTGGGTGAGCCGTTGATCCCCATTTGGGCTGCAAACCGTGGAATTCCCACTAAGTGCGACTCATACGCTCCCACTGGTTGCGTCCCTACCCTCTGTGCACACCCCACTCCCACCTCGCTACTACCGTGGTCGGGTGTCTTGGTGGATTATATTTAGAAAATCAGCCAATGACTCAAGTGACGAGTTGGAGGTGGGCACATGAGGGGCAGTACATACTGAATGAGAACTCAGGAAACTAGCATGACGGAGGGAGCTGAATGGACGTCCTTCTCCTCTTCTCCCCTTCTACACTCCGCACTGTGCACCCCCATCCCTCCGTCTGGCAAGAGAAGGCGCGATTGCGGTCCACCAGTTTTCAGTCACGGACGATTGTGTGTTGGTTCGTTCCGTGCATTGTTATAATGTTGCTTTTCTTGCTGATTTATTACATTACCGATTTTTCAACTGTTAATTTTCTCCCTGTGAGATACAATTGAGATACAATTGGTTACATTTCTTTTGTTTTACCAGTTGGAACACAGGCAGGTGAAGTGACTTGAGCATGGGAAAGGAGCTATATAAATAAAATGCATTATTATTATTATCATGGTCACAGTATCAGTAGCAGGATTTGAATCTACAACTTCAGGGTTTAATGTCATAACCAGTATGTCACACTGCCTGCCATAAACATCAAGTAATGTTTCTATATCACAACACCCAGACTATGACCCAATTAGTGTCTCGGCTGCCTTCTCTCTTTGGAACATTTACAATTTTACCACTCTCAAGTGGGATTAAACCTCCCACTAATTCTCACTGAGCTTTGAGTTTTATTTAAAAAAAAATACACATATATACACACACACATACATATATATATATATATATATATATATATATATATATATATATATATATATATATACATACATGCATACATACATAAAGTACCCTCCACAATTATTGGCACCCCTGGTTAAGATGTGTTCTTAGGCTTGTAATAAATTATTTATTTTCCCCAAAAAAATATAGGCTCACAACACAAAAACAGAAAAATCCAACCTTTAATTGAAGTACATTTATTCATTCGGGGAAAAAAAAACCTACATTAAGAAATACATTTTTTACATGAAATCATGTGTGCCACAATTATTGGCACCCCTAACAATTCCTATAAAATAAATGTAATTAAAGCATTTTTGTAATTTCTAGTTTAGTTTTTAAAGTTGATCAGAGTAAATTGGACCTTTTAATTAGTAATTAATGACTTTCTGTGTTCCTGGGGTATAAATATGATGTGACACAGGGTTCAATTGCTCTTAGACACTCTTCAACATGGGAAAGACAAGAGAACATGCTGTTCAAGTAAGGCAGATTGGTGTCGACCTTCACAAGTCAGGTAATGGGTACAAGAAAATAGCTACTCGCCTAAACCTGCCTGTATCTACAGTCAGAGGAGTAATAAAGAAGTGTAAAACAACAGGAACAGTGACAATCAAGGCTGGACGAGGACCCAAGTTTATCTTGCCAACACACACAGTGAGAAGCATAGTAAAAGATAAGTAAAAAATTCTCCAAAGCTCACTGTTAGAGAACTTTACCAAAGAGTGGTATCTTGGGGTCACAAAGTCTCCATAACAACCCTAAGACGCTATCTCCATGCCAACAAGCTGTTTTGGAGACATGTAAAGAAAAAGCCTTTTCTCACCTACAATCACAAACGCTAAGCGGTACTGGGGCTTCAACTAGGACCATGTGCTTTGGTCAGATGAGACTAAAATTGAGCTTTTTGGCAACAAACATTCTAAGTGGGTCTGGCATGAATCCAAGAATGAGTATGCAGAAAAGCACCTCATGCCCACTGTAAAGTATGGTGGCGGATATGTGGTGCTGTGGGGCTGTTTCTCTTCCAAAGGTCTTGTGAACCTTGTTAGGGTGTATGTCATCATGAACTCCTTGAAATACCAGGACATTTTATATCAAAATCTGGTGGCCTCTGCCAGAAAGCTGAAAATGGGTCTTCATTGGGTCTTCTAGCAGGATAATGACCTTAAACATATGGCAAAATCTCTGTATAAATGGCTCAGCAGACACAAAATGAAGCTCCTTCCATGGCCATCTCAGTCCCCAGACCTCAACCCCATTGAAAACCTGTGGGGTGAGCTGAAGAGGAGAGGACCAAGGACTCTGGATGATCTAGAAAGACTGTGCAAAGAGGAATGGTCAAATATCCCTGTCTCTGTATTCTCCAACCTTGTGAAATGTTATAGGAGAAGATTAAGTCCTGTCTTGTTGGCAAAAGGGAGTTGTATGAAATATTAACAGCAGGGGTGCCAATAATTGTGGCACACATGATTTCATGTAAAAAACTTATTTCTTAATGTGGGATTTATTTCCCAATGAATAAATGTACTTCAATTAAAGGTTGGATTTTTCTCTTTTTTTGTGTTGTTAGCCTATATTTTTTGGGGAAAAAAGGAATTTATTAGAAGCCTGAGAACATATCTTAACCAGGAGTGCCAATAATTGTGGAGGGTTCTGTATATATATTTATATATATATATATTGTGGAAACCGTACCCCCAACACAGACAGACCGACACCAGGATGTATGAAACACGCTCCTTTATTTACTGCACCACAATGCCTTCTCTCATTAACTCTTTCCTTTCTTCTTCTTTCTCTTCTTCTTTCGCTCTTGCTCTTTCTCTCTTTCTCTTTCTCTTTCTCTTGGACCTCCTCCTCCTCACAAGCTTCGTCTCCTTCCTCCCAACTCTGGCTCGCTCTCCGGAAGGAGGCGGCTCCTTTTATCAGGACCCGGATGAGTCCCAGGTGCTCCCCTTGACGTCACTTCCTGGTGTGGCGGAAGTGTCAGGAAAGCCCCTGGAAGCACTCCGGGTCGTCTTGAACTGTTTCGGGAGCACTTCCTGGTGTGGCAGAAATGCTGCCATCCAGGACTCCCCAACTGACCGGGCGCCCCTGGCGGTGGCCACGTCCTCTCACGGGCATCCCAGCTCTGTCTCCGTGGCCCCCAAATAGACCCGGGCGGCTGCCCTCTCGTGGCCGAGGAGAAGTATTGTCCCCATTGGGGACTGTCCAGGCGTCCCGGCCGGGCAGTGTCCCGTACATCTCTGACACTGCCCCCTCACCAGCTGAAGCCCATCCGGCAAAGCGGCCCGTCCCGCGAGGGTCAACAGTTTCCCATTTCGGGGTCCCGGCGTACCATCTTCCATGGTCTGGACCTGAAAAAGAAGACACAGGTGCGGAGACGTCGTCCGACGCCGCCTAATGGCATTTCTGCTCGGGGCATATGGACAACGCCTCCACAAATGCCCAGCTCCATGGCACCTGTAACACCGGCGCACCCCTTGTATTTCAGGTGTTCTCCGGGCCTGAAAACAGGACGGGAACGCCCGTGCCGGTATCCGTTCAGGTTGGCTCGGGGCAGCCCTCCATTGCCTCGGAGAGATCCTCTCGCCGCACACGAGCTCTTGCTCACTCTTTTTGCCCTGTCCGGAGACCCCTCCATTTTTCTCCGGGCCTCCGTTGCTCTGGGGTGCCGCAACAGCTTGGATCCCCTTATGAATTAAAGCGGGACCCCTTGCGTTTGCACCCCTCTCGTCGGGCTCCGAGCACCGCCGCTTCTTGGCGCCGGGTGGTCTGGGTGCCGACACATACAAGCCGGCACCGCCCCCCCGACTCTGCTTGTACTGCGGTCTCAGTACTCGACCCCCGATCTACTGTCGGAACCCTTGCTACTTGAATCCCTTCCGTTACATCCAGGTTCTTTTCGCTAAGGATTCCATAATCCTTTTCGGTACCGGTGTCACTTACCTGTTCCGACGCATCAGACTTACTGGAGAATCCCACGTCGCGCCGCGTTAACCACCCCAGTACGGCTCTCAGGGGCGCGTCCGTAGTCTCCTCCAGCGTCTTGAGCACACTCGTCAGGTTCTGTAATACCTGCAAGAGGCTGTACAGGACGAAAGACTTTCTCTAACTCCTGTACAGCCAATAACAAGTCACTTAAGCCAGCCGGCACTGAAGTCGTACATTTCTCTGACTCACCTGCCGGCTGGGAGCCGTGGAGCTCCTGCGCATGCTCCGTTGGGTCTTGGTGTCCCAGGATTGGCGTTAGTTGGTCCCGCCTTCTTGTACTCACCGGCGGGGACACAACACACACCGTCAATCCGTACTTGTTTTGGGAGGAACTTCCGGTCTTCCAACGCTCCCTCCACCCTATGAGCAGACGTCTTCGGGGAAGAGACTTCCGGGCAGCTTCCGCCCCGCAGCCATTCTGCAGTCGAGAGCGGCTCCTCTTCGTCTCCGTCGTCGTCTCGTTGTCAGACCACGGGTCGGCATGCTTCGGCCACAGACGCGGATTCGGGCAGTCCCCTGCTAAAAAACATGACCAGGCGACCGCAGGGTAAGTCCCGCCAAGCGTATCACCCTCCGACATGAGACTTACCTCCCGAATCCCGTCTTCTCGAATCCGCTGTCGCTGGACGGCTTCTTCCGCCGCCCCGCCGCCCGTGCAGCCGCAACGACGACGCCGGGTAGAGGCGTCGCTACCTTCAGGGCCCGGTTGCCCCTTTTCTTCCCCATAACAGAGACGTCCGTCTGGCGTGGTTTACAGCGGCGTTCCCAGAGGCGTCAGCGCCGGCTTGCGTGTCGCGGCGGTAGTGCCTTCGTCTGCTGTGCGGGGTTGGCTCCACAAAATATTTATAAAGACGGGGTCCCCTTTTAGCAGGGGGTTGGCCCCACGTTGGGCGCCATTGTGGAAACCGTACCCCCAACACAGACAGACCGACACCAGGATGTATGAAACACGCTCCTTTATTTACTGCACCACAATGCCTTCTCTCATTAACTCTTTCCTTTCTTCTTCTTTCTCTTCTTCTTTCGCTCTTGCTCTTTCTCTCTTTCTCTTTCTCTTTCTCTTGGACCTCCTCCTCCTCACAAGCTTCGTCTCCTTCCTCCCAACTCTGGCTCGCTCTCCGGAAGGAGGCGGCTCCTTTATCAGGACCGGATGAGTCCCAGGTGCTCCCCTTGACGTCACTTCCTGGTGTGGCGGAAGTGTCAGGAAAGCCCTGGAAGCACTCCGGGTCGATCTTGGAACTGTTTCGAGCACTTCCTGGTGTGGCAGAAATGCTGCCATCCAGGACTCCCCAACTGACCGGGCGCCCCCTGGCGTTGGCCACGTCCTCTCACGGGCATCCCAGCTCTGTCTCCGTGGCCCCCAAATAGACCCGGGCGGCTGCCCTCTCGTGGCCGAGGAGAAGTATTGTCCCCATTGGGGACTGTCCAGGCGTCCCGGCCGGGCAGTGTCCCCGTACATCTCTGACAATATATATATATATATATATATATATATATATATATATATATATATATATATAAGTGATGTAAATGATCTAAAGGCAGGCTCCACAGCCTATATGTTTTTATAAAGCAAAATAATGTAACCCACAGAACATAGCCAATTTGAGTTTGAGACTCCTGCATTAAATACTTTGGTCCACTGCTGGTATTGTTATGTCATTCACGGAAAACACATGAATGTTCAAGTACAACAAGAGATAGTACTCATTGCTAACATATGTTTTCAAAAAGCAAACTGTACTCTAAATACATTACTTTTAAATGTGCAATTCTTTTTTCATTAAATTAACTTAAATTAACAAAATTCTGCATTAACCTAACACATTCAGCACCTGAATACATTTTAACTGATATTCTATTTCTGCCCAGAAACCTAGCAGCCTTTCTGCTCACTCAGCCTTGCCACATTTGCCCTAATGGAGTTTATAGTTGAAACTCTGAGTACAGCTTCAAGATTAGCAGTAAACCTACACCTGTACTTGAATTTATCAAAGTTCATAGTTGAGAAAAGTTTCTCACACAGATATGTACTTCCAAAAAGGCAAATTACCTGACTGAACACTTTGGACAGCTATAGAAAAGATGGAGGTAATTCTCTCAGAAACTGTTCAGTAAAATTCTGCTTTTCCATGTGCCTCTCTGAACTTAGATTTTAGCTCACCATTGCACTGCAAGTCAATAAGATCAATTTGGAACAAACTTGGAACACTCCCTACATCAGCTGAAAAGGGGTCTGCAAAATGGTGATCAAATCCCTGCAGTAGGTTTTCAAAAGCAAATGTATATGTATCACTCCTGAATGATGTGCCATCCTCTACAACAGATCTACATGTTGGGAAATGAGTGAGTTTTTGGCAGAAAGCTGTGGTTTCCATAATTTCAATTTTGTGGTGAAGGCTTTCACACTTTCATAAGCTGCTGTGATGAGCTGATCAGGTAACTGGAGCTTCAAGTTAAATATGTTCAGCTCCTGTGTAATGTCCACTAAGAAAGCAAGGTCCATGACTCATTGTGGATCTTCCAACTCAGGAACATCCATTCTGCCATCTGCCATGAAGTTTTAGTCCTCTGTTCTCAACACAAAACAGTCTCTTCAGGATATTTTGCCTACTGAGCCAGCGCACCTCAGTAAAGTACATCACCATAAGTTGACTCAATTTCTTCTACAAAGGCTCTGAACTGGCAATGCTGTAAACTTCTTGACCTGATGTAATTAATACATTTCAGAACAGACAGGACATGTTCAAATTTTGAGCATTTGCTGCACAGTGCTTGTTGATGAATAATGCAATGTAGAAATACTGCTGGATCAGCTTTTTCCTCTTCTAATATTTTTTGAACCAACACTACCAGTCCATTTTGTTTGCCTGCCATGGACAGGGCTCCATCTGCGGTGATGCCTCCCAGTTTGTTCCATGGGAAACCAGCATGCTCAAATCGTGTCACACAGCTGATATATCATTGCCTGTGGTATGGCTGTGCATCAGACATACACTTAATTCTTCAGTCAGATCAAAGTGGGGATTAACACTCCTAATGAAAAACGCTAGTTGAGCACTGTAGGTTTAGTCAGTGCTTTCGTCATGTGCCATGGAGTATACAGTAAAAACTTTAGCTTTCTTACTTAACTGATCATAAATGTCATAACTCGCCTATTCGCTGTGCCATGGTGTTTGCTGATAAGGAGATATTTTTGAACAAGCCCGTCTTTTCTCAACACAATATTTCAGTGACATTTAACATATAATCCTTAAGAAACTGCCTTTCGGTGAATGGCTTTCCTGCCTTAGCAATGAACTCACCACAATTTGCTTCCACCGCATCATCTTTATCCTTCTTTATAGATTTTGCTGTAATTTCAGGCCTTTGTGTAGCTGCGTAGCTAGATTTTCTTTCTTCCCCCGATACTTATCATACTGTTCTCTGTATTTGGCTGAGTAATAATTTTTGAGATTATATTCCTTCAAAACAGCGACTTTTTCTTTGCATATACAAGTGGCATTTCTACTGAATTCCACAAAAAATATGGTAATGTCCATCTTTCTTCAAATTGCCTGTGTTCAGCATCCACCTTCCTTTTTGGTTTGGAAAGAGACATCTTTTTTATTGGCAACCAAGCAAATGAATTACAAAAAAAAAAGAAGCATGCTTTCTTTTTTATCAAAAACTGCTAATTTGCACCAAATAACAGAATTTTTAAATTTAAAAATTCTTTTTAAACTTGTTTGGACTTAAACAAGTAAAAGAAGGAAGTAGGCGAAAATAGTTAAATTTACTGTTCGCGTGCAGGATTCCATTATTCTGTTGACGTCATATATGGTCCAGTGGGAAGGGCGGCCAGAAATGGCCCATGGGCTGGGAGTTTGAGACCCCTGATTTAATGATTAACATTTTAGGCTTAATATTTACTTAATTGTATCGAGTGGATGGTACACTAATGTAATCTTTCATAAACTCAGGAGTGTTTAAATGAAAACTGATCAGACAAACACAAGGAAAGAAAATGGAGGTCGGGGAGGAGGACACTGTTGTGATCTGACAGCTTTCCAATAAATCAATTGAAATCATTCAAACCACCCAAGAACTCTAAGCACATCCAGCATGCTGGGATTATGTGTGCACGTGTCATTAACAGTGAATTCTGATTGTTGATAACTTTTCAAATGCACCTGCTAAACTGTCAGACTAAATGAGACCTACCTTTAGAGGCCAGGGCTCAACACTGACTGTTAAAAGTGTCTGCTTGTCCTCACAGCCAGGCATCAATCAGCCTTTGGCTACCAAAACTAAAAATTCTGTTATAATTTTAACCAGCCCAATTTTGAGAGAGAGAGAGAGAGAGAATGCACTGACACAGTACATTGCTGCACCCACCACACAATGAACCACCTCAGGATCCTAAATTAGGACCCAAGTCAAGTCATGTAACCAGTGACACCTCAACAGCATTTAACATTGTATGTAATTATACATCACCTTAATAGTAAAATTAAGATAAAGGGTGTTTAGAACCTTTTCAACGTAAGCTAAGCTCTGTTTATTGTACCTGCTATTTTAAGCATAAGGATCAATAACGTAAATCTTTACAGGTTTCAACAAATTATCTGTAATTTAAATATTTTTAACACAGTACATCGTTTACACTCACTGGATAGATTTCTGGGAAAACCTGTACACCTGCCTTTCCTTGCAGGTATCTAATCAATCAATCATGTTGCAGCAGTGCAATGTAAAAAAATCATGCAGATTTTTTCATACAGTCAGGAGCTTCAGTTATTTTTCACATCAAACCACAAAGGAAACCAAATGTTCTCAGTGAGTTTGACATGATTGTTTTTGCCAGACAGGCTGAGAAAAATGTCAAAACACACAGTGCATCACAGCTTGCTGCGTATGGGGGAGTGCAGCCAGAGACCAGTCAGAGCAGCTATGATAACCCCAGTCCATTGTTTACAGCACCTACAATGGACACATTAGCATCAAAACTGGACAGTGTACTGAATTGGAAGAAGGTGGCCTGGTCTGAAGAACTTTTTTTTTTCTTTCAGATGGTGTGTTCAAAATAAATAAATGATAGACATGCTTGTGCTAGGGAGAGGAGCAGGTGAGAGCGATTGTCTGAGAAGACGACTCATTTCTGGGTTGGTGCAAGGCGGTCAGCTGAATTGCCTTGCAGCCACATACAGGTGGTCTGGTTGTCTGATCATCTTGTGGCGGCAATTAAGTGATCACACTCTCCCCAGTGTATAGAAGGGGAGCGCAGGACCAGAAAAGAGAGAAGAATGCCCTCACTACTCTGGTTAGTTGAGCAATGGAGGTGGTCTTGGAATGAACAGTTGGTGGCGCTGAACTGAACAGTGCAAGGATATTAGGTTGTAGAGTTGGAATAACTAGTATTGCTCAAAAATATTGGAACCATGCTTGTACAGACATTTCCTAACGTAACTCATAGTAGGTTCAATTCAGAGGCCCTTACAGGATCAACATCTTTATAGCCTGGTTGCTGACAGATTGTGACTATTGAACTGAGTGATTCAACAGGACTAAAATTAGTCACTCAAATGGTGGCATGTGGCTTAAGCCAATGGTTATCAAGCAATGCATAAGACCACCACACAGTTCTTCAAGCACTGGCTGTGGTTAGCTGAAATTACATCCCTAATCAATCCCATCATTCACTTTAAGGCGCATGTCTTAAATAAACTGTCCTGATCAAACGACTTAAGACCTCCATGATACCACACCTGTGTTATAGACCAGCGGTTCTCAAACTTTTTCAGTCCTGGGATCTCTTTACAAGCCATACGATATTCGCAGACCCCTGATGCGGCCTGATTTGTCAACCCAAATTATAATAGCATAGCCACAGGCATAAAGTGTAAACTTCTATCTGAAGTTGACTTTATAAAATAAATCATTCTTTGTAGTCATATCATAACACTAACTATTGACAGTCAATGATACAGTGTCATACGACTAAAGCCTGCTTAGCAAAAACAAAAAATGCAAAACAACAACTACAATATTTAATGCTTAACACTCATACTGCATAACTACAATACAACATTGTTCATTTAATAATAAAGAGTAAGACTATTAATTTTACGGCTACCTACCAGTGGTAAACGTTTTAATTATTTAATACGTTCAAATGTATTACAAATACAATTGCATTAGACTCTAATACTCATAGAAACTAATGAGATGTGTGGGCTTGCTTTTGTCGGCAGAGAAGGTCTATCCTTGGTGAGATTTTTGATAGACACACTCGAATGTCATCTTCCGCCCGGAGACGTGATCTAAACTTAGATTTTATCACAGCTAATGCTGAGAACGATGCTTTGCACTGGTATGTAGTTGCAAATGGGACCAGCACAGTCAATGCTTTCTCAGCTAAAAGCGTATATTCGTTCCTAACGTTGCACCAAAACGTGGTCAATGTTTGTTCTTGAAATTTAAGTTTGAGACTTCTGTCACTAGACAATTCAGCCAACTGTTCTTCTTCCTTCCCAGTCAAGTCGGTAAGCTGACAACTGAATGGATTTCTGATCCAGTCACAATCTGCAATGTTATCTGTTGGAAAGTACCTGTCAAAGTATTCTTCCATCGCCGACAAATGGTCAAAGATATCTGTTGCTAAGTTATCAATGGTCATATTGTTTTCATTCAGAAATTCAGTTAACAGTTCAAACATATCACAGCTTTTATTTTGTACTCGTGTCTTCCATATTCTCAACTTTTTCTTGAAGGCAGTTATCTTGTCTGTTGTTTTCAACACGTTTGAATCTCTGCCTTGCAGTGATGTGTTAAGTGCATTAAGTTGACAAAAGATATCAGCCAGGTAAGCCAATTTTGCAAGCCATACATTATCTGAGACAAACTTCACCAGCTCTGAGTTTTTATTCATCAAAAATGATGCCAGTTCACTGCGAAGCTCGAAGACGCGTTGAAGTACCTTTCCGCGTGACAACCAGCAAACCTCTATGTGTAGTAGCAGATGTCGATGATCTGAGCCGCTTTCTTCGCACAGTGCAGCCCATTCGTCCATTCAACGGTCTGCACTTTATCCAATTAACTAGTTTAATGCATGTATTTAGCACTTCACCAAAGGATTCGTTTAAATTCTTACTAGCAAGAGCTTCGCGATGAATCATGCAATGTGTGGAAATAATATTCGGAGAAACAGTTCGTACGCGTGCAACAACCCCACTTTTATGACCTGTAATTGCTGCAGCTCCGTTCGTACAAATTCCAATACAGCTGGACCACTCAAGCTTGTTAGCAATGAAGAAATCATTTAGCATTGCAAATATACCTTCACCTGTAGTTCTTGGCACAGGTGTACAGAGCAGAAAGTCCTCGACCACGTCATTGTCAAAGCAATATCTAACGTAGACCAGTAACTGTGCTTAGCCTGCAATATCGCTACTTTCGTCCAACTGTATGGCAAATGTACTGCTTTGTAGGCGCTCAACCAATTGTAATTGGATGTCATTGGACACGTCGCAAATTCGCCTTATGATGGAATCGTTCGATACTGGTATAGACAGTAATTTTCGGCTGCTTTCTTTTCCTAACATTATCTCGCATATTTCTAAAGCCGCTGGCATAATCAAACTCTCCGCAACTGTGTGTGCTTTTTTGCTCTTAGCTATTCGCATTGCCATAATATACGAAGCCTTAAGAGCTTTTTTATTCACTGTTGTCGCAGTGCTAATAATTTTCTGCTGATTTGCATACACTTCTGCTCAACGTTTGAAGAAATCAACGGGTTTGTCTTTTAGTTCATTATGCTTTGTTACAAGATGGCGCTTCAGTTTAGCAGGTTTCAAACTTTCGCTCGATAACACGTTTAAACAAATGACACATTGTGGCTGATCACTTTTGTCTTTGTACTGTATAAATCCGAATTGTAAATATTCAGGATCATATTTACGTAATTTTGCCTTAGGCTACGCGGT